>NW_027363938.1:0-377011 GCF_046119375.1 Phyllobates terribilis
CCATCAGAATAAGCAGCCTCTAGACTGTAAGAAACACACACATTTTAACATCATTTTGATTGTCTAAAATTTACTGCAGCTAAAAATTACATTTGGTTTACAATGCATTTTGCCAGATATGTTGTCACTTGTCAAAGCTAAGAATTTTACATGCTGGGTTTTTTTATGGCACATTTAGCACTGATAAGTTGTCACACTCTTGCTTAATATGTTAACATTCTGTCTGTAAACTGTATATGCATAGCTACCTTTTTGAAGCAATATTGAGATTTACTTAAGAACGTGGGGCCCAATAAATACCATCAATGGTGCCCAGTCCAAGAGATGGTGGATCCTATAGGTAAACACCACCTCATCATGCACTAAAACTTACTAAAAAAAAAAAAGATGTGAAGTTCACACATATAGAAGATGGACATTTTGTGAATACATATTACACGTATTGTAAAATAGATAGAGCTCATATGTAGAGTTTGTTTGATAAACTTTCCTACTACTTTGTCTAAATTAGAAGCAAATTGGTTGAACATTACTTCTACCTAAAATGGCAGAAAACGCACCTATCTTGGTGATGGACAGGACAGCTAGAGGGGATATGGAGGAGGCTGTTATTTTTTTTTTAATAGGTGTACTTTCACCAATTTGCTGATAATTCATTGAAAGTAGATGATCGGTACAATTGCTGCCAATGCATTTTTTAAAGCTGTATTGTCATGAGTCAAATTTGATCATGTTAGGTTCTTGCATAGGTCCTATAGCATTGATAAGTTTCCACCCTCTTTCCTACATACACACATCTCTCCTGCATACACACAACTCTACTACTATCACACACGCAATTTTCCGAAATACACACACAACTCTCCTCCATACACAAACACAGTTCTAACACATATAGCTTTTCTACAGCTTTGAAGTATGCACTCACACCTCTGTTACATACACGCACTGTTTTGCTACATACTTGTACACAGCTTTCTTACATACACCAACAGCTCTCTTATATACTCATGCAGCTCCACACACACAAACACTTATATATATATATATATATATATGTACACTCATCCATCGTATACATTACCACATCTTGAAATTCCTTCCAGGAATGTGACTGATCACATGACCTGAAAGGTTCAATGGCTAATCAACAACTTTGTTTGATTGGGACCCTATCCATGCCACCTCACATATCAGGAGTGTCGTTCTTCTTTTCATAAAGAGGTCCAAGGGCTAGTCTTGCAGAAGTTTTTTCAGCTACACAGGATGCGCAACATCCGTGCAAGTCCTGGTGACTTTCTCCCCTGCACTGCACCGATCAGATAGATCAGTGTGGGGCAGGAGAAAGGAGAACAGTTCTTTCAGTGATCATGAAGGATGCTGTCAGTGTTTTCCTCCATCAGAATAAGCAGCCTCTAGACTGTAAGAAACACACACATTTTAACATCATTTTGATTGTCTAAAATTTACTGCAGCTAAAAATTACATTTGGTTTACAATGCATTTTGCCAGATATGTTGTCACTTGTCAAAGCTAAGAATTTTACATGCTGGGTTTTTTTATGGCACATTTAGCACTGATAAGTTGTCACACTCTTGCTTAATATGTTAACATTCTGTCTGTAAACTGTATATGCATAGCTACCTTTTTGAAGCAATATTGAGATTTACTTAAGAACGTGGGGCCCAATAAATACCATCAATGGTGCCCAGTCCAAGAGATGGTGGATCCTATAGGTAAACACCACCTCATCATGCACTAAAACTTACTAAAAAAAAAAAAGATGTGAAGTTCACACATATAGAAGATGGACATTTTGTGAATACATATTACACGTATTGTAAAATAGATAGAGCTCATATGTAGAGTTTGTTTGATAAACTTTCCTACTACTTTGTCTAAATTAGAAGCAAATTGGTTGAACATTACTTCTACCTAAAATGGCAGAAAACGCACCTATCTTGGTGATGGACAGGACAGCTAGAGGGGATATGGAGGAGGCTGTTATTTTTTTTTTAATAGGTGTACTTTCACCAATTTGCTGATAATTCATTGAAAGTAGATGATCGGTACAATTGCTGCCAATGCATTTTTTAAAGCTGTATTGTCATGAGTCAAATTTGATCATGTTAGGTTCTTGCATAGGTCCTATAGCATTGATAAGTTTCCACCCTCTTTCCTACATACACACATCTCTCCTGCATACACACAACTCTACTACTATCACACACGCAATTTTCCGAAATACACACACAACTCTCCTCCATACACAAACACAGTTCTAACACATATAGCTTTTCTACAGCTTTGAAGTATGCACTCACACCTCTGTTACATACACGCACTGTTTTGCTACATACTTGTACACAGCTTTCTTACATACACCAACAGCTCTCTTATATACTCATGCAGCTCCACACACACAAACACTTATATATATATATATATATATATGTACACTCATCCATCGTATACATTACCACATCTTGAAATTCCTTCCAGGAATGTGACTGATCACATGACCTGAAAGGTTCAATGGCTAATCAACAACTTTGTTTGATTGGGACCCTATCCATGCCACCTCACATATCAGGAGTGTCGTTCTTCTTTTCATAAAGAGGTCCAAGGGCTAGTCTTGCAGAAGTTTTTTCAGCTACACAGGATGCGCAACATCCGTGCAAGTCCTGGTGACTTTCTCCCCTGCACTGCACCGATCAGATAGATCAGTGTGGGGCAGGAGAAAGGAGAACAGTTCTTTCAGTGATCATGAAGGATGCTGTCAGTGTTTTCCTCCATCAGAATAAGCAGCCTCTAGACTGTAAGAAACACACACATTTTAACATCATTTTGATTGTCTAAAATTTACTGCAGCTAAAAATTACATTTGGTTTACAATGCATTTTGCCAGATATGTTGTCACTTGTCAAAGCTAAGAATTTTACATGCTGGGTTTTTTTATGGCACATTTAGCACTGATAAGTTGTCACACTCTTGCTTAATATGTTAACATTCTGTCTGTAAACTGTATATGCATAGCTACCTTTTTGAAGCAATATTGAGATTTACTTAAGAACGTGGGGCCCAATAAATACCATCAATGGTGCCCAGTTCAAGAGATGGTGGATCCTATAGGTAAACACCACCTCATCATGCACTAAAACTTACTAAAAAAAAAAAAGATGTGAAGTTCACACATATAGAAGATGGACATTTTGTGAATACATATTACACGTATTGTAAAATAGATAGAGCTCATATGTAGAGTTTGTTTGATAAACTTTCCTACTACTTTGTCTAAATTAGAAGCAAATTGGTTGAACATTACTTCTACCTAAAATGGCAGAAAACGCACCTATCTTGGTGATGGACAGGACAGCTAGAGGGGATATGGAGGAGGCTGTTATTTTTTTTTTAATAGGTGTACTTTCACCAATTTGCTGATAATTCATTGAAAGTAGATGATCGGTACAATTGCTGCCAATGCATTTTTTAAAGCTGTATTGTCATGAGTCAAATTTGATCATGTTAGGTTCTTGCATAGGTCCTATAGCATTGATAAGTTTCCACCCTCTTTCCTACATACACACATCTCTCCTGCATACACACAACTCTACTACTATCACACACGCAATTTTCCGAAATACACACACAACTCTCCTCCATACACAAACACAGTTCTAACACATATAGCTTTTCTACAGCTTTGAAGTATGCACTCACACCTCTGTTACATACACGCACTGTTTTGCTACATACTTGTACACAGCTTTCTTACATACACCAACAGCTCTCTTATATACTCATGCAGCTCCACACACACAAACACTTATATATATATATATATATGTACACTCATCCATCGTATACATTACCACATCTTGAAATTCCTTCCAGGAATGTGACTGATCACATGACCTGAAAGGTTCAATGGCTAATCAACAACTTTGTTTGATTGGGACCCTATCCATGCCACCTCACATATCAGGAGTGTCGTTCTTCTTTTCATAAAGAGGTCCAAGGGCTAGTCTTGCAGAAGTTTTTTCAGCTACACAGGATGCGCAACATCCGTGCAAGTCCTGGTGACTTTCTCCCCTGCACTGCACCGATCAGATAGATCAGTGTGGGGCAGGAGAAAGGAGAACAGTTCTTTCAGTGATCATGAAGGATGCTGTCAGTGTTTTCCTCCATCAGAATAAGCAGCCTCTAGACTGTAAGAAACACACACATTTTAACATCATTTTGATTGTCTAAAATTTACTGCAGCTAAAAATTACATTTGGTTTACAATGCATTTTGCCAGATATGTTGTCACTTGTCAAAGCTAAGAATTTTACATGCTGGGTTTTTTTATGGCACATTTAGCACTGATAAGTTGTCACACTCTTGCTTAATATGTTAACATTCTGTCTGTAAACTGTATATGCATAGCTACCTTTTTGAAGCAATATTGAGATTTACTTAAGAACGTGGGGCCCAATAAATACCATCAATGGTGCCCAGTTCAAGAGATGGTGGATCCTATAGGTAAACACCACCTCATCATGCACTAAAACTTACTAAAAAAAAAAAAGATGTGAAGTTCACACATATAGAAGATGGACATTTTGTGAATACATATTACACGTATTGTAAAATAGATAGAGCTCATATGTAGAGTTTGTTTGATAAACTTTCCTACTACTTTGTCTAAATTAGAAGCAAATTGGTTGAACATTACTTCTACCTAAAATGGCAGAAAACGCACCTATCTTGGTGATGGACAGGACAGCTAGAGGGGATATGGAGGAGGCTGTTATTTTTTTTTTAATAGGTGTACTTTCACCAATTTGCTGATAATTCATTGAAAGTAGATGATCGGTACAATTGCTGCCAATGCATTTTTTAAAGCTGTATTGTCATGAGTCAAATTTGATCATGTTAGGTTCTTGCATAGGTCCTATAGCATTGATAAGTTTCCACCCTCTTTCCTACATACACACATCTCTCCTGCATACACACAACTCTACTACTATCACACACGCAATTTTCCGAAATACACACACAACTCTCCTCCATACACAAACACAGTTCTAACACATATAGCTTTTCTACAGCTTTGAAGTATGCACTCACACCTCTGTTACATACACGCACTGTTTTGCTACATACTTGTACACAGCTTTCTTACATACACCAACAGCTCTCTTATATACTCATGCAGCTCCACACACACAAACACTTATATATATATATATATATATATGTACACTCATCCATCGTATACATTACCACATCTTGAAATTCCTTCCAGGAATGTGACTGATCACATGACCTGAAAGGTTCAATGGCTAATCAACAACTTTGTTTGATTGGGACCCTATCCATGCCACCTCACATATCAGGAGTGTCGTTCTTCTTTTCATAAAGAGGTCCAAGGGCTAGTCTTGCAGAAGTTTTTTCAGCTACACAGGATGCGCAACATCCGTGCAAGTCCTGGTGACTTTCTCCCCTGCACTGCACCGATCAGATAGATCAGTGTGGGGCAGGAGAAAGGAGAACAGTTCTTTCAGTGATCATGAAGGATGCTGTCAGTGTTTTCCTCCATCAGAATAAGCAGCCTCTAGACTGTAAGAAACACACACATTTTAACATCATTTTGATTGTCTAAAATTTACTGCAGCTAAAAATTACATTTGGTTTACAATGCATTTTGCCAGATATGTTGTCACTTGTCAAAGCTAAGAATTTTACATGCTGGGTTTTTTTATGGCACATTTAGCACTGATAAGTTGTCACACTCTTGCTTAATATGTTAACATTCTGTCTGTAAACTGTATATGCATAGCTACCTTTTTGAAGCAATATTGAGATTTACTTAAGAACGTGGGGCCCAATAAATACCATCAATGGTGCCCAGTCCAAGAGATGGTGGATCCTATAGGTAAACACCACCTCATCATGCACTAAAACTTACTAAAAAAAAAAAAGATGTGAAGTTCACACATATAGAAGATGGACATTTTGTGAATACATATTACACGTATTGTAAAATAGATAGAGCTCATATGTAGAGTTTGTTTGATAAACTTTCCTACTACTTTGTCTAAATTAGAAGCAAATTGGTTGAACATTACTTCTACCTAAAATGGCAGAAAACGCACCTATCTTGGTGATGGACAGGACAGCTAGAGGGGATATGGAGGAGGCTGTTATTTTTTTTTTAATAGGTGTACTTTCACCAATTTGCTGATAATTCATTGAAAGTAGATGATCGGTACAATTGCTGCCAATGCATTTTTTAAAGCTGTATTGTCATGAGTCAAATTTGATCATGTTAGGTTCTTGCATAGGTCCTATAGCATTGATAAGTTTCCACCCTCTTTCCTACATACACACATCTCTCCTGCATACACACAACTCTACTACTATCACACACGCAATTTTCCGAAATACACACACAACTCTCCTCCATACACAAACACAGTTCTAACACATATAGCTTTTCTACAGCTTTGAAGTATGCACTCACACCTCTGTTACATACACGCACTGTTTTGCTACATACTTGTACACAGCTTTCTTACATACACCAACAGCTCTCTTATATACTCATGCAGCTCCACACACACAAACACTTATATATATATATATATATATATGTACACTCATCCATCGTATACATTACCACATCTTGAAATTCCTTCCAGGAATGTGACTGATCACATGACCTGAAAGGTTCAATGGCTAATCAACAACTTTGTTTGATTGGGACCCTATCCATGCCACCTCACATATCAGGAGTGTCGTTCTTCTTTTCATAAAGAGGTCCAAGGGCTAGTCTTGCAGAAGTTTTTTCAGCTACACAGGATGCGCAACATCCGTGCAAGTCCTGGTGACTTTCTCCCCTGCACTGCACCGATCAGATAGATCAGTGTGGGGCAGGAGAAAGGAGAACAGTTCTTTCAGTGATCATGAAGGATGCTGTCAGTGTTTTCCTCCATCAGAATAAGCAGCCTCTAGACTGTAAGAAACACACACATTTTAACATCATTTTGATTGTCTAAAATTTACTGCAGCTAAAAATTACATTTGGTTTACAATGCATTTTGCCAGATATGTTGTCACTTGTCAAAGCTAAGAATTTTACATGCTGGGTTTTTTTATGGCACATTTAGCACTGATAAGTTGTCACACTCTTGCTTAATATGTTAACATTCTGTCTGTAAACTGTATATGCATAGCTACCTTTTTGAAGCAATATTGAGATTTACTTAAGAACGTGGGGCCCAATAAATACCATCAATGGTGCCCAGTCCAAGAGATGGTGGATCCTATAGGTAAACACCACCTCATCATGCACTAAAACTTACTAAAAAAAAAAAAGATGTGAAGTTCACACATATAGAAGATGGACATTTTGTGAATACATATTACACGTATTGTAAAATAGATAGAGCTCATATGTAGAGTTTGTTTGATAAACTTTCCTACTACTTTGTCTAAATTAGAAGCAAATTGGTTGAACATTACTTCTACCTAAAATGGCAGAAAACGCACCTATCTTGGTGATGGACAGGACAGCTAGAGGGGATATGGAGGAGGCTGTTATTTTTTTTTTAATAGGTGTACTTTCACCAATTTGCTGATAATTCATTGAAAGTAGATGATCGGTACAATTGCTGCCAATGCATTTTTTAAAGCTGTATTGTCATGAGTCAAATTTGATCATGTTAGGTTCTTGCATAGGTCCTATAGCATTGATAAGTTTCCACCCTCTTTCCTACATACACACATCTCTCCTGCATACACACAACTCTACTACTATCACACACGCAATTTTCCGAAATACACACACAACTCTCCTCCATACACAAACACAGTTCTAACACATATAGCTTTTCTACAGCTTTGAAGTATGCACTCACACCTCTGTTACATACACGCACTGTTTTGCTACATACTTGTACACAGCTTTCTTACATACACCAACAGCTCTCTTATATACTCATGCAGCTCCACACACACAAACACTTATATATATATATATATATATATGTACACTCATCCATCGTATACATTACCACATCTTGAAATTCCTTCCAGGAATGTGACTGATCACATGACCTGAAAGGTTCAATGGCTAATCAACAACTTTGTTTGATTGGGACCCTATCCATGCCACCTCACATATCAGGAGTGTCGTTCTTCTTTTCATAAAGAGGTCCAAGGGCTAGTCTTGCAGAAGTTTTTTCAGCTACACAGGATGCGCAACATCCGTGCAAGTCCTGGTGACTTTCTCCCCTGCACTGCACCGATCAGATAGATCAGTGTGGGGCAGAAGAAAGGAGAACAGTTCTTTCAGTGATCATGAAGGATGCTGTCAGTGTTTTCCTCCATCAGAATAAGCAGCCTCTAGACTGTAAGAAACACACACATTTTAACATCATTTTGATTGTCTAAAATTTACTGCAGCTAAAAATTACATTTGGTTTACAATGCATTTTGCCAGATATGTTGTCACTTGTCAAAGCTAAGAATTTTACATGCTGGGTTTTTTTATGGCACATTTAGCACTGATAAGTTGTCACACTCTTGCTTAATATGTTAACATTCTGTCTGTAAACTGTATATGCATAGCTACCTTTTTGAAGCAATATTGAGATTTACTTAAGAACGTGGGGCCCAATAAATACCATCAATGGTGCCCAGTTCAAGAGATGGTGGATCCTATAGGTAAACACCACCTCATCATGCACTAAAACTTACTAAAAAAAAAAAAGATGTGAAGTTCACACATATAGAAGATGGACATTTTGTGAATACATATTACACGTATTGTAAAATAGATAGAGCTCATATGTAGAGTTTGTTTGATAAACTTTCCTACTACTTTGTCTAAATTAGAAGCAAATTGGTTGAACATTACTTCTACCTAAAATGGCAGAAAACGCACCTATCTTGGTGATGGACAGGACAGCTAGAGGGGATATGGAGGAGGCTGTTATTTTTTTTTTAATAGGTGTACTTTCACCAATTTGCTGATAATTCATTGAAAGTAGATGATCGGTACAATTGCTGCCAATGCATTTTTTAAAGCTGTATTGTCATGAGTCAAATTTGATCATGTTAGGTTCTTGCATAGGTCCTATAGCATTGATAAGTTTCCACCCTCTTTCCTACATACACACATCTCTCCTGCATACACACAACTCTACTACTATCACACACGCAATTTTCCGAAATACACACACAACTCTCCTCCATACACAAACACAGTTCTAACACATATAGCTTTTCTACAGCTTTGAAGTATGCACTCACACCTCTGTTACATACACGCACTGTTTTGCTACATACTTGTACACAGCTTTCTTACATACACCAACAGCTCTCTTATATACTCATGCAGCTCCACACACACAAACACTTATATATATATATATATATATATATATATGTACACTCATCCATCGTATACATTACCACATCTTGAAATTCCTTCCAGGAATGTGACTGATCACATGACCTGAAAGGTTCAATGGCTAATCAACAACTTTGTTTGATTGGGACCCTATCCATGCCACCTCACATATCAGGAGTGTCGTTCTTCTTTTCATAAAGAGGTCCAAGGGCTAGTCTTGCAGAAGTTTTTTCAGCTACACAGGATGCGCAACATCCGTGCAAGTCCTGGTGACTTTCTCCCCTGCACTGCACCGATCAGATAGATCAGTGTGGGGCAGGAGAAAGGAGAACAGTTCTTTCAGTGATCATGAAGGATGCTGTCAGTGTTTTCCTCCATCAGAATAAGCAGCCTCTAGACTGTAAGAAACACACACATTTTAACATCATTTTGATTGTCTAAAATTTACTGCAGCTAAAAATTACATTTGGTTTACAATGCATTTTGCCAGATATGTTGTCACTTGTCAAAGCTAAGAATTTTACATGCTGGGTTTTTTTATGGCACATTTAGCACTGATAAGTTGTCACACTCTTGCTTAATATGTTAACATTCTGTCTGTAAACTGTATATGCATAGCTACCTTTTTGAAGCAATATTGAGATTTACTTAAGAACGTGGGGCCCAATAAATACCATCAATGGTGCCCAGTCCAAGAGATGGTGGATCCTATAGGTAAACACCACCTCATCATGCACTAAAACTTACTAAAAAAAAAAAAGATGTGAAGTTCACACATATAGAAGATGGACATTTTGTGAATACATATTACACGTATTGTAAAATAGATAGAGCTCATATGTAGAGTTTGTTTGATAAACTTTCCTACTACTTTGTCTAAATTAGAAGCAAATTGGTTGAACATTACTTCTACCTAAAATGGCAGAAAACGCACCTATCTTGGTGATGGACAGGACAGCTAGAGGGGATATGGAGGAGGCTGTTATTTTTTTTTTAATAGGTGTACTTTCACCAATTTGCTGATAATTCATTGAAAGTAGATGATCGGTACAATTGCTGCCAATGCATTTTTTAAAGCTGTATTGTCATGAGTCAAATTTGATCATGTTAGGTTCTTGCATAGGTCCTATAGCATTGATAAGTTTCCACCCTCTTTCCTACATACACACATCTCTCCTGCATACACACAACTCTACTACTATCACACACGCAATTTTCCGAAATACACACACAACTCTCCTCCATACACAAACACAGTTCTAACACATATAGCTTTTCTACAGCTTTGAAGTATGCACTCACACCTCTGTTACATACACGCACTGTTTTGCTACATACTTGTACACAGCTTTCTTACATACACCAACAGCTCTCTTATATACTCATGCAGCTCCACACACACAAACACTTATATATATATATATATATATATGTACACTCATCCATCGTATACATTACCACATCTTGAAATTCCTTCCAGGAATGTGACTGATCACATGACCTGAAAGGTTCAATGGCTAATCAACAACTTTGTTTGATTGGGACCCTATCCATGCCACCTCACATATCAGGAGTGTCGTTCTTCTTTTCATAAAGAGGTCCAAGGGCTAGTCTTGCAGAAGTTTTTTCAGCTACACAGGATGCGCAACATCCGTGCAAGTCCTGGTGACTTTCTCCCCTGCACTGCACCGATCAGATAGATCAGTGTGGGGCAGGAGAAAGGAGAACAGTTCTTTCAGTGATCATGAAGGATGCTGTCAGTGTTTTCCTCCATCAGAATAAGCAGCCTCTAGACTGTAAGAAACACACACATTTTAACATCATTTTGATTGTCTAAAATTTACTGCAGCTAAAAATTACATTTGGTTTACAATGCATTTTGCCAGATATGTTGTCACTTGTCAAAGCTAAGAATTTTACATGCTGGGTTTTTTTATGGCACATTTAGCACTGATAAGTTGTCACACTCTTGCTTAATATGTTAACATTCTGTCTGTAAACTGTATATGCATAGCTACCTTTTTGAAGCAATATTGAGATTTACTTAAGAACGTGGGGCCCAATAAATACCATCAATGGTGCCCAGTCCAAGAGATGGTGGATCCTATAGGTAAACACCACCTCATCATGCACTAAAACTTACTAAAAAAAAAAAAGATGTGAAGTTCACACATATAGAAGATGGACATTTTGTGAATACATATTACACGTATTGTAAAATAGATAGAGCTCATATGTAGAGTTTGTTTGATAAACTTTCCTACTACTTTGTCTAAATTAGAAGCAAATTGGTTGAACATTACTTCTACCTAAAATGGCAGAAAACGCACCTATCTTGGTGATGGACAGGACAGCTAGAGGGGATATGGAGGAGGCTGTTATTTTTTTTTTAATAGGTGTACTTTCACCAATTTGCTGATAATTCATTGAAAGTAGATGATCGGTACAATTGCTGCCAATGCATTTTTTAAAGCTGTATTGTCATGAGTCAAATTTGATCATGTTAGGTTCTTGCATAGGTCCTATAGCATTGATAAGTTTCCACCCTCTTTCCTACATACACACATCTCTCCTGCATACACACAACTCTACTACTATCACACACGCAATTTTCCGAAATACACACACAACTCTCCTCCATACACAAACACAGTTCTAACACATATAGCTTTTCTACAGCTTTGAAGTATGCACTCACACCTCTGTTACATACACGCACTGTTTTGCTACATACTTGTACACAGCTTTCTTACATACACCAACAGCTCTCTTATATACTCATGCAGCTCCACACACACAAACACTTATATATATATATATATATATATATGTACACTCATCCATCGTATACATTACCACATCTTGAAATTCCTTCCAGGAATGTGACTGATCACATGACCTGAAAGGTTCAATGGCTAATCAACAACTTTGTTTGATTGGGACCCTATCCATGCCACCTCACATATCAGGAGTGTCGTTCTTCTTTTCATAAAGAGGTCCAAGGGCTAGTCTTGCAGAAGTTTTTTCAGCTACACAGGATGCGCAACATCCGTGCAAGTCCTGGTGACTTTCTCCCCTGCACTGCACCGATCAGATAGATCAGTGTGGGGCAGGAGAAAGGAGAACAGTTCTTTCAGTGATCATGAAGGATGCTGTCAGTGTTTTCCTCCATCAGAATAAGCAGCCTCTAGACTGTAAGAAACACACACATTTTAACATCATTTTGATTGTCTAAAATTTACTGCAGCTAAAAATTACATTTGGTTTACAATGCATTTTGCCAGATATGTTGTCACTTGTCAAAGCTAAGAATTTTACATGCTGGGTTTTTTTATGGCACATTTAGCACTGATAAGTTGTCACACTCTTGCTTAATATGTTAACATTCTGTCTGTAAACTGTATATGCATAGCTACCTTTTTGAAGCAATATTGAGATTTACTTAAGAACGTGGGGCCCAATAAATACCATCAATGGTGCCCAGTCCAAGAGATGGTGGATCCTATAGGTAAACACCACCTCATCATGCACTAAAACTTACTAAAAAAAAAAAAGATGTGAAGTTCACACATATAGAAGATGGACATTTTGTGAATACATATTACACGTATTGTAAAATAGATAGAGCTCATATGTAGAGTTTGTTTGATAAACTTTCCTACTACTTTGTCTAAATTAGAAGCAAATTGGTTGAACATTACTTCTACCTAAAATGGCAGAAAACGCACCTATCTTGGTGATGGACAGGACAGCTAGAGGGGATATGGAGGAGGCTGTTATTTTTTTTTTAATAGGTGTACTTTCACCAATTTGCTGATAATTCATTGAAAGTAGATGATCGGTACAATTGCTGCCAATGCATTTTTTAAAGCTGTATTGTCATGAGTCAAATTTGATCATGTTAGGTTCTTGCATAGGTCCTATAGCATTGATAAGTTTCCACCCTCTTTCCTACATACACACATCTCTCCTGCATACACACAACTCTACTACTATCACACACGCAATTTTCCGAAATACACACACAACTCTCCTCCATACACAAACACAGTTCTAACACATATAGCTTTTCTACAGCTTTGAAGTATGCACTCACACCTCTGTTACATACACGCACTGTTTTGCTACATACTTGTACACAGCTTTCTTACATACACCAACAGCTCTCTTATATACTCATGCAGCTCCACACACACAAACACTTATATATATATATATATATATATATATATGTACACTCATCCATCGTATACATTACCACATCTTGAAATTCCTTCCAGGAATGTGACTGATCACATGACCTGAAAGGTTCAATGGCTAATCAACAACTTTGTTTGATTGGGACCCTATCCATGCCACCTCACATATCAGGAGTGTCGTTCTTCTTTTCATAAAGAGGTCCAAGGGCTAGTCTTGCAGAAGTTTTTTCAGCTACACAGGATGCGCAACATCCGTGCAAGTCCTGGTGACTTTCTCCCCTGCACTGCACCGATCAGATAGATCAGTGTGGGGCAGGAGAAAGGAGAACAGTTCTTTCAGTGATCATGAAGGATGCTGTCAGTGTTTTCCTCCATCAGAATAAGCAGCCTCTAGACTGTAAGAAACACACACATTTTAACATCATTTTGATTGTCTAAAATTTACTGCAGCTAAAAATTACATTTGGTTTACAATGCATTTTGCCAGATATGTTGTCACTTGTCAAAGCTAAGAATTTTACATGCTGGGTTTTTTTATGGCACATTTAGCACTGATAAGTTGTCACACTCTTGCTTAATATGTTAACATTCTGTCTGTAAACTGTATATGCATAGCTACCTTTTTGAAGCAATATTGAGATTTACTTAAGAACGTGGGGCCCAATAAATACCATCAATGGTGCCCAGTCCAAGAGATGGTGGATCCTATAGGTAAACACCACCTCATCATGCACTAAAACTTACTAAAAAAAAAAAAGATGTGAAGTTCACACATATAGAAGATGGACATTTTGTGAATACATATTACACGTATTGTAAAATAGATAGAGCTCATATGTAGAGTTTGTTTGATAAACTTTCCTACTACTTTGTCTAAATTAGAAGCAAATTGGTTGAACATTACTTCTACCTAAAATGGCAGAAAACGCACCTATCTTGGTGATGGACAGGACAGCTAGAGGGGATATGGAGGAGGCTGTTATTTTTTTTTTAATAGGTGTACTTTCACCAATTTGCTGATAATTCATTGAAAGTAGATGATCGGTACAATTGCTGCCAATGCATTTTTTAAAGCTGTATTGTCATGAGTCAAATTTGATCATGTTAGGTTCTTGCATAGGTCCTATAGCATTGATAAGTTTCCACCCTCTTTCCTACATACACACATCTCTCCTGCATACACACAACTCTACTACTATCACACACGCAATTTTCCGAAATACACACACAACTCTCCTCCATACACAAACACAGTTCTAACACATATAGCTTTTCTACAGCTTTGAAGTATGCACTCACACCTCTGTTACATACACGCACTGTTTTGCTACATACTTGTACACAGCTTTCTTACATACACCAACAGCTCTCTTATATACTCATGCAGCTCCACACACACAAACACTTATATATATATATATATATATATGTACACTCATCCATCGTATACATTACCACATCTTGAAATTCCTTCCAGGAATGTGACTGATCACATGACCTGAAAGGTTCAATGGCTAATCAACAACTTTGTTTGATTGGGACCCTATCCATGCCACCTCACATATCAGGAGTGTCGTTCTTCTTTTCATAAAGAGGTCCAAGGGCTAGTCTTGCAGAAGTTTTTTCAGCTACACAGGATGCGCAACATCCGTGCAAGTCCTGGTGACTTTCTCCCCTGCACTGCACCGATCAGATAGATCAGTGTGGGGCAGGAGAAAGGAGAACAGTTCTTTCAGTGATCATGAAGGATGCTGTCAGTGTTTTCCTCCATCAGAATAAGCAGCCTCTAGACTGTAAGAAACACACACATTTTAACATCATTTTGATTGTCTAAAATTTACTGCAGCTAAAAATTACATTTGGTTTACAATGCATTTTGCCAGATATGTTGTCACTTGTCAAAGCTAAGAATTTTACATGCTGAGTTTTTTTATGGCACATTTAGCACTGATAAGTTGTCACACTCTTGCTTAATATGTTAACATTCTGTCTGTAAACTGTATATGCATAGCTACCTTTTTGAAGCAATATTGAGATTTACTTAAGAACGTGGGGCCCAATAAATACCATCAATGGTGCCCAGTCCAAGAGATGGTGGATCCTATAGGTAAACACCACCTCATCATGCACTAAAACTTACTAAAAAAAAAAAAGATGTGAAGTTCACACATATAGAAGATGGACATTTTGTGAATACATATTACACGTATTGTAAAATAGATAGAGCTCATATGTAGAGTTTGTTTGATAAACTTTCCTACTACTTTGTCTAAATTAGAAGCAAATTGGTTGAACATTACTTCTACCTAAAATGGCAGAAAACGCACCTATCTTGGTGATGGACAGGACAGCTAGAGGGGATATGGAGGAGGCTGTTATTTTTTTTTTAATAGGTGTACTTTCACCAATTTGCTGATAATTCATTGAAAGTAGATGATCGGTACAATTGCTGCCAATGCATTTTTTAAAGCTGTATTGTCATGAGTCAAATTTGATCATGTTAGGTTCTTGCATAGGTCCTATAGCATTGATAAGTTTCCACCCTCTTTCCTACATACACACATCTCTCCTGCATACACACAACTCTACTACTATCACACACGCAATTTTCCGAAATACACACACAACTCTCCTCCATACACAAACACAGTTCTAACACATATAGCTTTTCTACAGCTTTGAAGTATGCACTCACACCTCTGTTACATACACGCACTGTTTTGCTACATACTTGTACACAGCTTTCTTACATACACCAACAGCTCTCTTATATACTCATGCAGCTCCACACACACAAACACTTATATATATATATATATATATATGTACACTCATCCATCGTATACATTACCACATCTTGAAATTCCTTCCAGGAATGTGACTGATCACATGACCTGAAAGGTTCAATGGCTAATCAACAACTTTGTTTGATTGGGACCCTATCCATGCCACCTCACATATCAGGAGTGTCGTTCTTCTTTTCATAAAGAGGTCCAAGGGCTAGTCTTGCAGAAGTTTTTTCAGCTACACAGGATGCGCAACATCCGTGCAAGTCCTGGTGACTTTCTCCCCTGCACTGCACCGATCAGATAGATCAGTGTGGGGCAGGAGAAAGGAGAACAGTTCTTTCAGTGATCATGAAGGATGCTGTCAGTGTTTTCCTCCATCAGAATAAGCAGCCTCTAGACTGTAAGAAACACACACATTTTAACATCATTTTGATTGTCTAAAATTTACTGCAGCTAAAAATTACATTTGGTTTACAATGCATTTTGCCAGATATGTTGTCACTTGTCAAAGCTAAGAATTTTACATGCTGGGTTTTTTTATGGCACATTTAGCACTGATAAGTTGTCACACTCTTGCTTAATATGTTAACATTCTGTCTGTAAACTGTATATGCATAGCTACCTTTTTGAAGCAATATTGAGATTTACTTAAGAACGTGGGGCCCAATAAATACCATCAATGGTGCCCAGTCCAAGAGATGGTGGATCCTATAGGTAAACACCACCTCATCATGCACTAAAACTTACTAAAAAAAAAAAAGATGTGAAGTTCACACATATAGAAGATGGACATTTTGTGAATACATATTACACGTATTGTAAAATAGATAGAGCTCATATGTAGAGTTTGTTTGATAAACTTTCCTACTACTTTGTCTAAATTAGAAGCAAATTGGTTGAACATTACTTCTACCTAAAATGGCAGAAAACGCACCTATCTTGGTGATGGACAGGACAGCTAGAGGGGATATGGAGGAGGCTGTTATTTTTTTTTTAATAGGTGTACTTTCACCAATTTGCTGATAATTCATTGAAAGTAGATGATCGGTACAATTGCTGCCAATGCATTTTTTAAAGCTGTATTGTCATGAGTCAAATTTGATCATGTTAGGTTCTTGCATAGGTCCTATAGCATTGATAAGTTTCCACCCTCTTTCCTACATACACACATCTCTCCTGCATACACACAACTCTACTACTATCACACACGCAATTTTCCGAAATACACACACAACTCTCCTCCATACATAAACACAGTTCTAACACATATAGCTTTTCTACAGCTTTGAAGTATGCACTCACACCTCTGTTACATACACGCACTGTTTTGCTACATACTTGTACACAGCTTTCTTACATACACCAACAGCTCTCTTATATACTCATGCAGCTCCACACACACAAACACTTATATATATATATATATATATATATATATATGTACACTCATCCATCGTATACATTACCACATCTTGAAATTCCTTCCAGGAATGTGACTGATCACATGACCTGAAAGGTTCAATGGCTAATCAACAACTTTGTTTGATTGGGACCCTATCCATGCCACCTCACATATCAGGAGTGTCGTTCTTCTTTTCATAAAGAGGTCCAAGGGCTAGTCTTGCAGAAGTTTTTTCAGCTACACAGGATGCGCAACATCCGTG
Organism: Phyllobates terribilis; assembly: GCF_046119375.1. Taxonomy (NCBI): domain Eukaryota; kingdom Metazoa; phylum Chordata; class Amphibia; order Anura; family Dendrobatidae; genus Phyllobates; species Phyllobates terribilis. Next base: position 18,053 of record NW_027363938.1, read on the forward strand.
CAAGTCCTGGTGACTTTCTCCCCTGCACTGCACCGATCAGATAGATCAGTGTGGGGCAGGAGAAAGGAGAACAGTTCTTTCAGTGATCATGAAGGATGCTGTCAGTGTTTTCCTCCATCAGAATAAGCAGCCTCTAGACTGTAAGAAACACACACATTTTAACATCATTTTGATTGTCTAAAATTTACTGCAGCTAAAAATTACATTTGGTTTACAATGCATTTTGCCAGATATGTTGTCACTTGTCAAAGCTAAGAATTTTACATGCTGGGTTTTTTTATGGCACATTTAGCACTGATAAGTTGTCACACTCTTGCTTAATATGTTAACATTCTGTCTGTAAACTGTATATGCATAGCTACCTTTTTGAAGCAATATTGAGATTTACTTAAGAACGTGGGGCCCAATAAATACCATCAATGGTGCCCAGTCCAAGAGATGGTGGATCCTATAGGTAAACACCACCTCATCATGCACTAAAACTTACTAAAAAAAAAAAAGATGTGAAGTTCACACATATAGAAAATGGACATTTTGTGAATACATATTACACGTATTGTAAAATAGATAGAGCTCATATGTAGAGTTTGTTTGATAATCTTTCCTACTACTTTGTCTAAATTAGAAGCAAATTGGTTGAACATTACTTCTACCTAAAATGGCAGAAAACGCACCTATCTTGGTGATGGACAGGACAGCTAGAGGGGATATGGAGGAGGCTGTTATTTTTTTTTTAATAGGTGTACTTTCACCAATTTGCTGATAATTCATTGAAAGTAGATGATCGGTACAATTGCTGCCAATGCATTTTTTAAAGCTGTATTGTCATGAGTCAAATTTGATCATGTTAGGTTCTTGCATAGGTCCTATAGCATTGATAAGTTTCCACCCTCTTTCCTACATACACACATCTCTCCTGCATACACACAACTCTACTACTATCACACACGCAATTTTCCGAAATACACACACAACTCTCCTCCATACACAAACACAGTTCTAACACATATAGCTTTTCTACAGCTTTGAAGTATGCACTCACACCTCTGTTACATACACGCACTGTTTTGCTACATACTTGTACACAGCTTTCTTACATACACCAACAGCTCTCTTATATACTCATGCAGCTCCACACACACAAACACTTATATATATATATATATATATATATATGTACACTCATCCATCGTATACATTACCACATCTTGAAATTCCTTCCAGGAATGTGACTGATCACATGACCTGAAAGGTTCAATGGCTAATCAACAACTTTGTTTGATTGGGACCCTATCCATGCCACCTCACATATCAGGAGTGTCGTTCTTCTTTTCATAAAGAGGTCCAAGGGCTAGTCTTGCAGAAGTTTTTTCAGCTACACAGGATGCGCAACATCCGTGCAAGTCCTGGTGACTTTCTCCCCTGCACTGCACCGATCAGATAGATCAGTGTGGGGCAGGAGAAAGGAGAACAGTTCTTTCAGTGATCATGAAGGATGCTGTCAGTGTTTTCCTCCATCAGAATAAGCAGCCTCTAGACTGTAAGAAACACACACATTTTAACATCATTTTGATTGTCTAAAATTTACTGCAGCTAAAAATTACATTTGGTTTACAATGCATTTTGCCAGATATGTTGTCACTTGTCAAAGCTAAGAATTTTACATGCTGGGTTTTTTTATGGCACATTTAGCACTGATAAGTTGTCACACTCTTGCTTAATATGTTAACATTCTGTCTGTAAACTGTATATGCATAGCTACCTTTTTGAAGCAATATTGAGATTTACTTAAGAACGTGGGGCCCAATAAATACCATCAATGGTGCCCAGTCCAAGAGATGGTGGATCCTATAGGTAAACACCACCTCATCATGCACTAAAACTTACTAAAAAAAAAAAAGATGTGAAGTTCACACATATAGAAAATGGACATTTTGTGAATACATATTACACGTATTGTAAAATAGATAGAGCTCATATGTAGAGTTTGTTTGATAAACTTTCCTACTACTTTGTCTAAATTAGAAGCAAATTGGTTGAACATTACTTCTACCTAAAATGGCAGAAAACGCACCTATCTTGGTGATGGACAGGACAGCTAGAGGGGATATGGAGGAGGCTGTTATTTTTTTTTTAATAGGTGTACTTTCACCAATTTGCTGATAATTCATTGAAAGTAGATGATCGGTACAATTGCTGCCAATGCATTTTTTAAAGCTGTATTGTCATGAGTCAAATTTGATCATGTTAGGTTCTTGCATAGGTCCTATAGCATTGATAAGTTTCCACCCTCTTTCCTACATACACACATCTCTCCTGCATACACACAACTCTACTACTATCACACACGCAATTTTCCGAAATACACACACAACTCTCCTCCATACACAAACACAGTTCTAACACATATAGCTTTTCTACAGCTTTGAAGTATGCACTCACACCTCTGTTACATACACGCACTGTTTTGCTACATACTTATACACAGCTTTCTTACATACACCAACAGCTCTCTTATATACTCATGCAGATCCACACACACAAACACTTATATATATATATATGTACACTCATCCATCGTATACATTACCACATCTTGAAATTCCTTCCAGGAATGTGACTGATCACATGACCTGAAAAGTTCAATGGCTAATCAACAACTTTGTTTGATTGGGACCCTATCCATGCCACCTCACATATCAGGAGTGTCGTTCTTCTTTTCATAAAGAGGTCCAAGGGCTAGTCTTGCAGAAGTTTTTTCAGCTACACAGGATGCGCAACATCCGTGCAAGTCCTGGTGACTTTCTCCCCTGCACTGCACCGATCAGATAGATCAGTGTGGGGCAGGAGAAAGGAGAACAGTTCTTTCAGTGATCATGAAGGATGCTGTCAGTGTTTTCCTCCATCAGAATAAGCAGCCTCTAGACTGTAAGAAACACACACATTTTAACATCATTTTGATTGTCTAAAATTTACTGCAGCTAAAAATTACATTTGGTTTACAATGCATTTTGCCAGATATGTTGTCACTTGTCAAAGCTAAGAATTTTACATGCTGGGTTTTTTTATGGCACATTTAGCACTGATAAGTTGTCACACTCTTGCTTAATATGTTAACATTCTGTCTGTAAACTGTATATGCATAGCTACCTTTTTGAAGCAATATTGAGATTTACTTAAGAACGTGGGGCCCAATAAATACCATCAATGGTGCCCAGTCCAAGAGATGGTGGATCCTATAGGTAAACACCACCTCATCATGCACTAAAACTTACTAAAAAAAAAAAAGATGTGAAGTTCACACATATAGAAAATGGACATTTTGTGAATACATATTACACGTATTGTAAAATAGATAGAGCTCATATGTAGAGTTTGTTTGATAAACTTTCCTACTACTTTGTCTAAATTAGAAGCAAATTGGTTGAACATTACTTCTACCTAAAATGGCAGAAAACGCACCTATCTTGGTGATGGACAGGACAGCTAGAGGGGATATGGAGGAGGCTGTTATTTTTTTTTTAATAGGTGTACTTTCACCAATTTGCTGATAATTCATTGAAAGTAGATGATCGGTACAATTGCTGCCAATGCATTTTTTAAAGCTGTATTGTCATGAGTCAAATTTGATCATGTTAGGTTCTTGCATAGGTCCTATAGCATTGATAAGTTTCCACCCTCTTTCCTACATACACACATCTCTCCTGCATACACACAACTCTACTACTATCACACACGCAATTTTCCGAAATACACACACAACTCTCCTCCATACACAAACACAGTTCTAACACATATAGCTTTTCTACAGCTTTGAAGTATGCACTCACACCTCTGTTACATACACGCACTGTTTTGCTACATACTTGTACACAGCTTTCTTACATACACCAACAGCTCTCTTATATACTCATGCAGCTCCACACACACAAACACTTATATATATATATATATATATATATATATATATGTACACTCATCCATCGTATACATTACCACATCTTGAAATTCCTTCCAGGAATGTGACTGATCACATGACCTGAAAGGTTCAATGGCTAATCAACAACTTTGTTTGATTGGGACCCTATCCATGCCACCTCACATATCAGGAGTGTCGTTCTTCTTTTCATAAAGAGGTCCAAGGGCTAGTCTTGCAGAAGTTTTTTCAGCTACACAGGATGCGCAACATCCGTGCAAGTCCTGGTGACTTTCTCCCCTGCACTGCACCGATCAGATAGATCAGTGTGGGGCAGGAGAAAGGAGAACAGTTCTTTCAGTGATCATGAAGGATGCTGTCAGTGTTTTCCTCCATCAGAATAAGCAGCCTCTAGACTGTAAGAAACACACACATTTTAACATCATTTTGATTGTCTAAAATTTACTGCAGCTAAAAATTACATTTGGTTTACAATGCATTTTGCCAGATATGTTGTCACTTGTCAAAGCTAAGAATTTTACATGCTGGGTTTTTTTATGGCACATTTAGCACTGATAAGTTGTCACACTCTTGCTTAATATGTTAACATTCTGTCTGTAAACTGTATATGCATAGCTACCTTTTTGAAGCAATATTGAGATTTACTTAAGAACGTGGGGCCCAATAAATACCATCAATGGTGCCCAGTCCAAGAGATGGTGGATCCTATAGGTAAACACCACCTCATCATGCACTAAAACTTACTAAAAAAAAAAAAGATGTGAAGTTCACACATATAGAAAATGGACATTTTGTGAATACATATTACACGTATTGTAAAATAGATAGAGCTCATATGTAGAGTTTGTTTGATAAACTTTCCTACTACTTTGTCTAAATTAGAAGCAAATTGGTTGAACATTACTTCTACCTAAAATGGCAGAAAACGCACCTATCTTGGTGATGGACAGGACAGCTAGAGGGGATATGGAGGAGGCTGATATTTTTTTTTTAATAGGTGTACTTTCACCAATTTGCTGATAATTCATTGAAAGTAGATGATCGGTACAATTGCTGCCAATGCATTTTTTAAAGCTGTATTGTCATGAGTCAAATTTGATCATGTTAGGTTCTTGCATAGGTCCTATAGCATTGATAAGTTTCCACCCTCTTTCCTACATACACACATCTCTCCTGCATACACACAACTCTACTACTATCACACACGCAATTTTCCGAAATACACACACAACTCTCCTCCATACACAAACACAGTTCTAACACATATAGCTTTTCTACAGCTTTGAAGTATGCACTCACACCTCTGTTACATACACGCACTGTTTTGCTACATACTTGTACACAGCTTTCTTACATACACCAACAGCTCTCTTATATACTCATGCAGCTCCACACACACAAACACTTATATATATATATATATATATATATATGTACACTCATCCATCGTATACATTACCACATCTTGAAATTCCTTCCAGGAATGTGACTGATCACATGACCTGAAAGGTTCAATGGCTAATCAACAACTTTGTTTGATTGGGACCCTATCCATGCCACCTCACATATCAGGAGTGTCGTTCTTCTTTTCATAAAGAGGTCCAAGGGCTAGTCTTGCAGAAGTTTTTTCAGCTACACAGGATGCGCAACATCCGTGCAAGTCCTGGTGACTTTCTCCCCTGCACTGCACCGATCAGATAGATCAGTGTGGGGCAGGAGAAAGGAGAACAGTTCTTTCAGTGATCATGAAGGATGCTGTCAGTGTTTTCCTCCATCAGAATAAGCAGCCTCTAGACTGTAAGAAACACACACATTTTAACATCATTTTGATTGTCTAAAATTTACTGCAGCTAAAAATTACATTTGGTTTACAATGCATTTTGCCAGATATGTTGTCACTTGTCAAAGCTAAGAATTTTACATGCTGGGTTTTTTTATGGCACATTTAGCACTGATAAGTTGTCACACTCTTGCTTAATATGTTAACATTCTGTCTGTAAACTGTATATGCATAGCTACCTTTTTGAAGCAATATTGAGATTTACTTAAGAACGTGGGGCCCAATAAATACCATCAATGGTGCCCAGTCCAAGAGATGGTGGATCCTATAGGTAAACACCACCTCATCATGCACTAAAACTTACTAAAAAAAAAAAAGATGTGAAGTTCACACATATAGAAGATGGACATTTTGTGAATACATATTACACGTATTGTAAAATAGATAGAGCTCATATGTAGAGTTTGTTTGATAAACTTTCCTACTACTTTGTCTAAATTAGAAGCAAATTGGTTGAACATTACTTCTACCTAAAATGGCAGAAAACGCACCTATCTTGGTGATGGACAGGACAGCTAGAGGGGATATGGAGGAGGCTGTTATTTTTTTTTTAATAGGTGTACTTTCACCAATTTGCTGATAATTCATTGAAAGTAGATGATCGGTACAATTGCTGCCAATGCATTTTTTAAAGCTGTATTGTCATGAGTCAAATTTGATCATGTTAGGTTCTTGCATAGGTCCTATAGCATTGATAAGTTTCCACCCTCTTTCCTACATACACACATCTCTCCTGCATACACACAACTCTACTACTATCACACACGCAATTTTCCGAAATACACACACAACTCTCCTCCATACACAAACACAGTTCTAACACATATAGCTTTTCTACAGCTTTGAAGTATGCACTCACACCTCTGTTACATACACGCACTGTTTTGCTACATACTTGTACACAGCTTTCTTACATACACCAACAGCTCTCTTATATACTCATGCAGCTCCACACAGACAAACACTTATATATATATATATATATATATATATATGTACACTCATCCATCGTATACATTACCACATCTTGAAATTCCTTCCAGGAATGTGACTGATCACATGACCTGAAAGGTTCAATGGCTAATCAACAACTTTGTTTGATTGGGACCCTATCCATGCCACCTCACATATCAGGAGTGTCGTTCTTCTTTTCATAAAGAGGTCCAAGGGCTAGTCTTGCAGAAGTTTTTTCAGCTACACAGGATGCGCAACATCCGTGCAAGTCCTGGTGACTTTCTCCCCTGCACTGCACCGATCAGATAGATCAGTGTGGGGCAGGAGAAAGGAGAACAGTTCTTTCAGTGATCATGAAGGATGCTGTCAGTGTTTTCCTCCATCAGAATAAGCAGCCTCTAGACTGTAAGAAACACACACATTTTAACATCATTTTGATTGTCTAAAATTTACTGCAGCTAAAAATTATATTTGGTTTACAATGCATTTTGCCAGATATGTTGTCACTTGTCAAAGCTAAGAATTTTACATGCTGGGTTTTTTTATGGCACATTTAGCACTGATAAGTTGTCACACTCTTGCTTAATATGTTAACATTCTGTCTGTAAACTGTATATGCATAGCTACCTTTTTGAAGCAATATTGAGATTTACTTAAGAACGTGGGGCCCAATAAATACCATCAATGGTGCCCAGTCCAAGAGATGGTGGATCCTATAGGTAAACACCACCTCATCATGCACTAAAACTTACTAAAAAAAAAAAAGATGTGAAGTTCACACATATAGAAAATGGACATTTTGTGAATACATATTACACGTATTGTAAAATAGATAGAGCTCATATGTAGAGTTTGTTTGATAAACTTTCCTACTACTTTGTCTAAATTAGAAGCAAATTGGTTGAACATTACTTCTACCTAAAATGGCAGAAAACGCACCTATCTTGGTGATGGACAGGACAGCTAGAGGGGATATGGAGGAGGCTGTTATTTTTTTTTTAATAGGTGTACTTTCACCAATTTGCTGATAATTCATTGAAAGTAGATGATCGGTACAATTGCTGCCAATGCATTTTTTAAAGCTGTATTGTCATGAGTCAAATTTGATCATGTTAGGTTCTTGCATAGGTCCTATAGCATTGATAAGTTTCCACCCTCTTTCCTACATACACACATCTCTCCTGCATACACACAACTCTACTACTATCACACACGCAATTTTCCGAAATACACACACAACTCTCCTCCATACACAAACACAGTTCTAACACATATAGCTTTTCTACAGCTTTGAAGTATGCACTCACACCTCTGTTACATACACGCACTGTTTTGCTACATACTTGTACACAGCTTTCTTACATACACCAACAGCTCTCTTATATACTCATGCAGCTCCACACACACAAACACTTATATATATATATATATATATATATATGTACACTCATCCATCGTATACATTACCACATCTTGAAATTCCTTCCAGGAATGTGACTGATCACATGACCTGAAAGGTTCAATGGCTAATCAACAACTTTGTTTGATTGGGACCCTATCCATGCCACCTCACATATCAGGAGTGTCGTTCTTCTTTTCATAAAGAGGTCCAAGGGCTAGTCTTGCAGAAGTTTTTTCAGCTACACAGGATGCGCAACATCCGTGCAAGTCCTGGTGACTTTCTCCCCTGCACTGCACCGATCAGATAGATCAGTGTGGGGCAGGAGAAAGGAGAACAGTTCTTTCAGTGATCATGAAGGATGCTGTCAGTGTTTTCCTCCATCAGAATAAGCAGCCTCTAGACTGTAAGAAACACACACATTTTAACATCATTTTGATTGTCTAAAATTTACTGCAGCTAAAAATTACATTTGGTTTACAATGCATTTTGCCAGATATGTTGTCACTTGTCAAAGCTAAGAATTTTACATGCTGGGTTTTTTTATGGCACATTTAGCACTGATAAGTTGTCACACTCTTGCTTAATATGTTAACATTCTGTCTGTAAACTGTATATGCATAGCTACCTTTTTGAAGCAATATTGAGATTTACTTAAGAACGTGGGGCCCAATAAATACCATCAATGGTGCCCAGTCCAAGAGATGGTGGATCCTATAGGTAAACACCACCTCATCATGCACTAAAACTTACTAAAAAAAAAAAAGATGTGAAGTTCACACATATAGAAAATGGACATTTTGTGAATACATATTACACGTATTGTAAAATAGATAGAGCTCATATGTAGAGTTTGTTTGATAAACTTTCCTACTACTTTGTCTAAATTAGAAGCAAATTGGTTGAACATTACTTCTACCTAAAATGGCAGAAAACGCACCTATCTTGGTGATGGACAGGACAGCTAGAGGGGATATGGAGGAGGCTGTTATTTTTTTTTTAATAGGTGTACTTTCACCAATTTGCTGATAATTCATTGAAAGTAGATGATCGGTACAATTGCTGCCAATGCATTTTTTAAAGCTGTATTGTCATGAGTCAAATTTGATCATGTTAGGTTCTTGCATAGGTCCTATAGCATTGATAAGTTTCCACCCTCTTTCCTACATACACACATCTCTCCTGCATACACACAACTCTACTACTATCACACACGCAATTTTCCGAAATACACACACAACTCTCCTCCATACACAAACACAGTTCTAACACATATAGCTTTTCTACAGCTTTGAAGTATGCACTCACACCTCTGTTACATACACGCACTGTTTTGCTACATACTTATACACAGCTTTCTTACATACACCAACAGCTCTCTTATATACTCATGCAGATCCACACACACAAACACTTATATATATATATATGTACACTCATCCATCGTATACATTACCACATCTTGAAATTCCTTCCAGGAATGTGACTGATCACATGACCTGAAAAGTTCAATGGCTAATCAACAACTTTGTTTGATTGGGACCCTATCCATGCCACCTCACATATCAGGAGTGTCGTTCTTCTTTTCATAAAGAGGTCCAAGGGCTAGTCTTGCAGAAGTTTTTTCAGCTACACAGGATGCGCAACATCCGTGCAAGTCCTGGTGACTTTCTCCCCTGCACTGCACCGATCAGATAGATCAGTGTGGGGCAGGAGAAAGGAGAACAGTTCATTCAGTGATCATGAAGGATGCTGTCAGTGTTTTCCTCCATCAGAATAAGCAGCCTCTAGACTGTAAGAAACACACACATTTTAACATCATTTTGATTGTCTAAAATTTACTGCAGCTAAAAATTACATTTGGTTTACAATGCATTTTGCCAGATATGTTGTCACTTGTCAAAGCTAAGAATTTTACATGCTGGGTTTTTTTATGGCACATTTAGCACTGATAAGTTGTCACACTCTTGCTTAATATGTTAACATTCTGTCTGTAAACTGTATATGCATAGCTACCTTTTTGAAGCAATATTGAGATTTACTTAAGAACGTGGGGCCCAATAAATACCATCAATGGTGCCCAGTCCAAGAGATGGTGGATCCTATAGGTAAACACCACCTCATCATGCACTAAAACTTACTAAAAAAAAAAAAGATGTGAAGTTCACACATATAGAAAATGGACATTTTGTGAATACATATTACACGTATTGTAAAATAGATAGAGCTCATATGTAGAGTTTGTTTGATAAACTTTCCTACTACTTTGTCTAAATTAGAAGCAAATTGGTTGAACATTACTTCTACCTAAAATGGCAGAAAACGCACCTATCTTGGTGATGGACAGGACAGCTAGAGGGGATATGGAGGAGGCTGTTATTTTTTTTTTAATAGGTGTACTTTCACCAATTTGCTGATAATTCATTGAAAGTAGATGATCGGTACAATTGCTGCCAATGCATTTTTTAAAGCTGTATTGTCATGAGTCAAATTTGATCATGTTAGGTTCTTGCATAGGTCCTATAGCATTGATAAGTTTCCACCCTCTTTCCTACATACACACATCTCTCCTGCATACACACAACTCTACTACTATCACACACGCAATTTTCCGAAATACACACACAACTCTCCTCCATACACAAACACAGTTCTAACACATATAGCTTTTCTACAGCTTTGAAGTATGCACTCACACCTCTGTTACATACACGCACTGTTTTGCTACATACTTGTACACAGCTTTCTTACATACACCAACAGCTCTCTTATATACTCATGCAGCTCCACACACACAAACACTTATATATATATATATATATATATATATGTACACTCATCCATCGTATACATTACCACATCTTGAAATTCCTTCCAGGAATGTGACTGATCACATGACCTGAAAGGTTCAATGGCTAATCAACAACTTTGTTTGATTGGGACCCTATCCATGCCACCTCACATATCAGGAGTGTCGTTCTTCTTTTCATAAAGAGGTCCAAGGGCTAGTCTTGCAGAAGTTTTTTCAGCTACACAGGATGCGCAACATCCGTGCAAGTCCTGGTGACTTTCTCCCCTGCACTGCACCGATCAGATAGATCAGTGTGGGGCAGGAGAAAGGAGAACAGTTCTTTCAGTGATCATGAAGGATGCTGTCAGTGTTTTCCTCCATCAGAATAAGCAGCCTCTAGACTGTAAGAAACACACACATTTTAACATCATTTTGATTGTCTAAAATTTACTGCAGCTAAAAATTACATTTGGTTTACAATGCATTTTGCCAGATATGTTGTCACTTGTCAAAGCTAAGAATTTTACATGCTGGGTTTTTTTATGGCACATTTAGCACTGATAAGTTGTCACACTCTTGCTTAATATGTTAACATTCTGTCTGTAAACTGTATATGCATAGCTACCTTTTTGAAGCAATATTGAGATTTACTTAAGAACGTGGGGCCCAATAAATACCATCAATGGTGCCCAGTCCAAGAGATGGTGGATCCTATAGGTAAACACCACCTCATCATGCACTAAAACTTACTAAAAAAAAAAAAGATGTGAAGTTCACACATATAGAAAATGGACATTTTGTGAATACATATTACACGTATTGTAAAATAGATAGAGCTCATATGTAGAGTTTGTTTGATAAACTTTCCTACTACTTTGTCTAAATTAGAAGCAAATTGGTTGAACATTACTTCTACCTAAAATGGCAGAAAACGCACCTATCTTGGTGATGGACAGGACAGCTAGAGGGGATATGGAGGAGGCTGATATTTTTTTTTTAATAGGTGTACTTTCACCAATTTGCTGATAATTCATTGAAAGTAGATGATCGGTACAATTGCTGCCAATGCATTTTTTAAAGCTGTATTGTCATGAGTCAAATTTGATCATGTTAGGTTCTTGCATAGGTCCTATAGCATTGATAAGTTTCCACCCTCTTTCCTACATACACACATCTCTCCTGCATACACACAACTCTACTACTATCACACACGCAATTTTCCGAAATACACACACAACTCTCCTCCATACACAAACACAGTTCTAACACATATAGCTTTTCTACAGCTTTGAAGTATGCACTCACACCTCTGTTACATACACGCACTGTTTTGCTACATACTTGTACACAGCTTTCTTACATACACCAACAGCTCTCTTATATACTCATGCAGCTCCACACAGACAAACACTTATATATATATATATATATATATATATGTACACTCATCCATCGTATACATTACCACATCTTGAAATTCCTTCCAGGAATGTGACTGATCACATGACCTGAAAGGTTCAATGGCTAATCAACAACTTTGTTTGATTGGGACCCTATCCATGCCACCTCACATATCAGGAGTGTCGTTCTTCTTTTCATAAAGAGGTCCAAGGGCTAGTCTTGCAGAAGTTTTTTCAGCTACACAGGATGCGCAACATCCGTGCAAGTCCTGGTGACTTTCTCCCCTGCACTGCACCGATCAGATAGATCAGTGTGGGGCAGGAGAAAGGAGAACAGTTCTTTCAGTGATCATGAAGGATGCTGTCAGTGTTTTCCTCCATCAGAATAAGCAGCCTCTAGACTGTAAGAAACACACACATTTTAACATCATTTTGATTGTCTAAAATTTACTGCAGCTAAAAATTACATTTGGTTTACAATGCATTTTGCCAGATATGTTGTCACTTGTCAAAGCTAAGAATTTTACATGCTGGGTTTTTTTATGGCACATTTAGCACTGATAAGTTGTCACACTCTTGCTTAATATGTTAACATTCTGTCTGTAAACTGTATATGCATAGCTACCTTTTTGAAGCAATATTGAGATTTACTTAAGAACGTGGGGCCCAATAAATACCATCAATGGTGCCCAGTCCAAGAGATGGTGGATCCTATAGGTAAACACCACCTCATCATGCACTAAAACTTACTAAAAAAAAAAAAGATGTGAAGTTCACACATATAGAAGATGGACATTTTGTGAATACATATTACACGTATTGTAAAATAGATAGAGCTCATATGTAGAGTTTGTTTGATAAACTTTCCTACTACTTTGTCTAAATTAGAAGCAAATTGGTTGAACATTACTTCTACCTAAAATGGCAGAAAACGCACCTATCTTGGTGATGGACAGGACAGCTAGAGGGGATATGGAGGAGGCTGTTATTTTTTTTTTAATAGGTGTACTTTCACCAATTTGCTGATAATTCATTGAAAGTAGATGATCGGTACAATTGCTGCCAATGCATTTTTTAAAGCTGTATTGTCATGAGTCAAATTTGATCATGTTAGGTTCTTGCATAGGTCCTATAGCATTGATAAGTTTCCACCCTCTTTCCTACATACACACATCTCTCCTGCATACACACAACTCTACTACTATCACACACGCAATTTTCCGAAATACACACACAACTCTCCTCCATACACAAACACAGTTCTAACACATATAGCTTTTCTACAGCTTTGAAGTATGCACTCACACCTCTGTTACATACACGCACTGTTTTGCTACATACTTGTACACAGCTTTCTTACATACACCAACAGCTCTCTTATATACTCATGCAGCTCCACACACACAAACACTTATATATATATATATATATATATGTACACTCATCCATCGTATACATTACCACATCATGAAATTCCTTCCAGGAATGTGACTGATCACATGACCTGAAAGGTTCAATGGCTAATCAACAACTTTGTTTGATTGGGACCCTATCCATGCCACCTCACATATCAGGAGTGTCGTTCTTCTTTTCATAAAGAGGTCCAAGGGCTAGTCTTGCAGAAGTTTTTTCAGCTACACAGGATGCGCAACATCCGTGCAAGTCCTGGTGACTTTCTCCCCTGCACTGCACCGATCAGATAGATCAGTGTGGGGCAGGAGAAAGGAGAACAGTTCTTTCAGTGATCATGAAGGATGCTGTCAGTGTTTTCCTCCATCAGAATAAGCAGCCTCTAGACTGTAAGAAACACACACATTTTAACATCATTTTGATTGTCTAAAATTTACTGCAGCTAAAAATTACATTTGGTTTACAATGTATTTTGCCAGATATGTTGTCACTTGTCAAAGCTAAGAATTTTACATGCTGGGTTTTTTTATGGCACATTTAGCACTGATAAGTTGTCACACTCTTGCTTAATATGTTAACATTCTGTCTGTAAACTGTATATGCATAGCTACCTTTTTGAAGCAATATTGAGATTTACTTAAGAACGTGGGGCCCAATAAATACCATCAATGGTGCCCAGTCCAAGAGATGGTGGATCCTATAGGTAAACACCACCTCATCATGCACTAAAACTTACTAAAAAAAAAAAAGATGTGAAGTTCACACATATAGAAGATGGACATTTTGTGAATACATATTACACGTATTGTAAAATAGATAGAGCTCATATGTAGAGTTTGTTTGATAAACTTTCCTACTACTTTGTCTAAATTAGAAGCAAATTGGTTGAACATTACTTCTACCTAAAATGGCAGAAAACGCACCTATCTTGGTGATGGACAGGACAGCTAGAGGGGATATGGAGGAGGCTGTTATTTTTTTTTTAATAGGTGTACTTTCACCAATTTGCTGATAATTCATTGAAAGTAGATGATCGGTACAATTGCTGCCAATGCATTTTTTAAAGCTGTATTGTCATGAGTCAAATTTGATCATGTTAGGTTCTTGCATAGGTCCTATAGCATTGATAAGTTTCCACCCTCTTTCCTACATACACACATCTCTCCTGCATACACACAACTCTACTACTATCACACACGCAATTTTCCGAAATACACACACAACTCTCCTCCATACACAAACACAGTTCTAACACATATAGCTTTTCTACAGCTTTGAAGTATGCACTCACACCTCTGTTACATACACGCACTGTTTTGCTACATACTTGTACACAGCTTTCTTACATACACCAACAGCTCTCTTATATACTCATGCAGCTCCACACACACAAACACTTATATATATATATATATATATATATATATGTACACTCATCCATCGTATACATTACCACATCTTGAAATTCCTTCCAGGAATGTGACTGATCACATGACCTGAAAGGTTCAATGGCTAATCAACAACTTTGTTTGATTGGGACCCTATCCATGCCACCTCACATATCAGGAGTGTCGTTCTTCTTTTCATAAAGAGGTCCAAGGGCTAGTCTTGCAGAAGTTTTTTCAGCTACACAGGATGCGCAACATCCGTGCAAGTCCTGGTGACTTTCTCCCCTGCACTGCACCGATCAGATAGATCAGTGTGGGGCAGGAGAAAGGAGAACAGTTCTTTCAGTGATCATGAAGGATGCTGTCAGTGTTTTCCTCCATCAGAATAAGCAGCCTCTAGACTGTAAGAAACACACACATTTTAACATCATTTTGATTGTCTAAAATTTACTGCAGCTAAAAATTACATTTGGTTTACAATGCATTTTGCCAGATATGTTGTCACTTGTCAAAGCTAAGAATTTTACATGCTGGGTTTTTTTATGGCACATTTAGCACTGATAAGTTGTCACACTCTTGCTTAATATGTTAACATTCTGTCTGTAAACTGTATATGCATAGCTACCTTTTTGAAGCAATATTGAGATTTACTTAAGAACGTGGGGCCCAATAAATACCATCAATGGTGCCCAGTCCAAGAGATGGTGGATCCTATAGGTAAACACCACCTCATCATGCACTAAAACTTACTAAAAAAAAAAAAGATGTGAAGTTCACACATATAGAAAATGGACATTTTGTGAATACATATTACACGTATTGTAAAATAGATAGAGCTCATATGTAGAGTTTGTTTGATAAACTTTCCTACTACTTTGTCTAAATTAGAAGCAAATTGGTTGAACATTACTTCTACCTAAAATGGCAGAAAACGCACCTATCTTGGTGATGGACAGGACAGCTAGAGGGGATATGGAGGAGGCTGTTATTTTTTTTTTAATAGGTGTACTTTCACCAATTTGCTGATAATTCATTGAAAGTAGATGATCGGTACAATTGCTGCCAATGCATTTTTTAAAGCTGTATTGTCATGAGTCAAATTTGATCATGTTAGGTTCTTGCATAGGTCCTATAGCATTGATAAGTTTCCACCCTCTTTCCTACATACACACATCTCTCCTGCATACACACAACTCTACTACTATCACACACGCAATTTTCCGAAATACACACACAACTCTCCTCCATACACAAACACAGTTCTAACACATATAGCTTTTCTACAGCTTTGAAGTATGCACTCACACCTCTGTTACATACACGCACTGTTTTGCTACATACTTATACACAGCTTTCTTACATACACCAACAGCTCTCTTATATACTCATGCAGATTCACACACACAAACACTTATATATATATATATGTACACTCATCCATCGTATACATTACCACATCTTGAAATTCCTTCCAGGAATGTGACTGATCACATGACCTGAAAGGTTCAATGGCTAATCAACAACTTTGTTTGATTGGGACCCTATCCATGCCACCTCACATATCAGGAGTGTCGTTCTTCTTTTCATAAAGAGGTCCAAGGGCTAGTCTTGCAGAAGTTTTTTCAGCTACACAGGATGCGCAACATCCGTGCAAGTCCTGGTGACTTTCTCCCCTGCACTGCACCGATCAGATAGATCAGTGTGGGGCAGGAGAAAGGAGAACAGTTCTTTCAGTGATCATGAAGGATGCTGTCAGTGTTTTCCTCCATCAGAATAAGCAGCCTCTAGACTGTAAGAAACACACACATTTTAACATCATTTTGATTGTCTAAAATTTACTGCAGCTAAAAATTACATTTGGTTTACAATGCATTTTGCCAGATATGTTGTCACTTGTCAAAGCTAAGAATTTTACATGCTGGGTTTTTTTATGGCACATTTAGCACTGATAAGTTGTCACACTCTTGCTTAATATGTTAACATTCTGTCTGTAAACTGTATATGCATAGCTACCTTTTTGAAGCAATATTGAGATTTACTTAAGAACGTGGGGCCCAATAAATACCATCAATGGTGCCCAGTCCAAGAGATGGTGGATCCTATAGGTAAACACCACCTCATCATGCACTAAAACTTACTAAAAAAAAAAAAGATGTGAAGTTCACACATATAGAAAATGGACATTTTGTGAATACATATTACACGTATTGTAAAATAGATAGAGCTCATATGTAGAGTTTGTTTGATAAACTTTCCTACTACTTTGTCTAAATTAGAAGCAAATTGGTTGAACATTACTTCTACCTAAAATGGCAGAAAACGCACCTATCTTGGTGATGGACAGGACAGCTAGAGGGGATATGGAGGAGGCTGTTATTTTTTTTTTAATAGGTGTACTTTCACCAATTTGCTGATAATTCATTGAAAGTAGATGATCGGTACAATTGCTGCCAATGCATTTTTTAAAGCTGTATTGTCATGAGTCAAATTTGATCATGTTAGGTTCTTGCATAGGTCCTATAGCATTGATAAGTTTCCACCCTCTTTCCTACATACACACATCTCTCCTGCATACACACAACTCTACTACTATCACACACGCAATTTTCCGAAATACACACACAACTCTCCTCCATACACAAACACAGTTCTAACACATATAGCTTTTCTACAGCTTTGAAGTATGCACTCACACCTCTGTTACATACACGCACTGTTTTGCTACATACTTGTACACAGCTTTCTTACATACACCAACAGCTCTCTTATATACTCATGCAGCTCCACACACACAAACACTTATATATATATATATATATATATATGTGTACACTCATCCATCGTATACATTACCACATCTTGAAATTCCTTCCAGGAATGTGACTGATCACATGACCTGAAAGGTTCAATGGCTAATCAACAACTTTGTTTGATTGGGACCCTATCCATGCCACCTCACATATCAGGAGTGTCGTTCTTCTTTTCATAAAGAGGTCCAAGGGCTAGTCTTGCAGAAGTTTTTTCAGCTACACAGGATGCGCAACATCCGTGCAAGTCCTGGTGACTTTCTCCCCTGCACTGCACCGATCAGATAGATCAGTGTGGGGCAGGAGAAAGGAGAACAGTTCTTTCAGTGATCATGAAGGATGCTGTCAGTGTTTTCCTCCATCAGAATAAGCAGCCTCTAGACTGTAAGAAACACACACATTTTAACATCATTTTGATTGTCTAAAATTTACTGCAGCTAAAAATTACATTTGGTTTACAATGCATTTTGCCAGATATGTTGTCACTTGTCAAAGCTAAGAATTTTACATGCTGGGTTTTTTTATGGCACATTTAGCACTGATAAGTTGTCACACTCTTGCTTAATATGTTAACATTCTGTCTGTAAACTGTATATGCATAGCTACCTTTTTGAAGCAATATTGAGATTTACTTAAGAACGTGGGGCCCAATAAATACCATCAATGGTGCCCAGTCCAAGAGATGGTGGATCCTATAGGTAAACACCACCTCATCATGCACTAAAACTTACTAAAAAAAAAAAAGATGTGAAGTTCACACATATAGAAGATGGACATTTTGTGAATACATATTACACGTATTGTAAAATAGATAGAGCTCATATGTAGAGTTTGTTTGATAAACTTTCCTACTACTTTGTCTAAATTAGAAGCAAATTGGTTGAACATTACTTCTACCTAAAATGGCAGAAAACGCACCTATCTTGGTGATGGACAGGACAGCTAGAGGGGATATGGAGGAGGCTGTTATTTTTTTTTTAATAGGTGTACTTTCACCAATTTGCTGATAATTCATTGAAAGTAGATGATCGGTACAATTGCTGCCAATGCATTTTTTAAAGCTGTATTGTCATGAGTCAAATTTGATCATGTTAGGTTCTTGCATAGGTCCTATAGCATTGATAAGTTTCCACCCTCTTTCCTACATACACACATCTCTCCTGCATACACACAACTCTACTACTATCACACACGCAATTTTCCGAAATACACACACAACTCTCCTCCATACACAAACACAGTTCTAACACATATAGCTTTTCTACAGCTTTGAAGTATGCACTCACACCTCTGTTACATACACGCACTGTTCTGCTACATACTTGTACACAGCTTTCTTACATACACCAACAGCTCTCTTATATACTCATGCAGCTCCACACACACAAACACTTATATATATATATATATATATATATATGTACACTCATCCATCGTATACATTACCACATCTTGAAATTCCTTCCAGGAATGTGACTGATCACATGACCTGAAAGGTTCAATGGCTAATCAACAACTTTGTTTGATTGGGACCCTATCCATGCCACCTCACATATCAGGAGTGTCGTTCTTCTTTTCATAAAGAGGTCCAAGGGCTAGTCTTGCAGAAGTTTTTTCAGCTACACAGGATGCGCAACATCCGTGCAAGTCCTGGTGACTTTCTCCCCTGCACTGCACCGATCACATAGATCAGTGTGGGGCAGGAGAAAGGAGAACAGTTCTTTCAGTGATCATGAAGGATGCTGTCAGTGTTTTCCTCCATCAGAATAAGCAGCCTCTAGACTGTAAGAAACACACACATTTTAACATCATTTTGATTGTCTAAAATTTACTGCAGCTAAAAATTACATTTGGTTTACAATGCATTTTGCCAGATATGTTGTCACTTGTCAAAGCTAAGAATTTTACATGCTGGGTTTTTTTATGGCACATTTAGCACTGATAAGTTGTCACACTCTTGCTTAATATGTTAACATTCTGTCTGTAAACTGTATATGCATAGCTACCTTTTTGAAGCAATATTGAGATTTACTTAAGAACGTGGGGCCCAATAAATACCATCAATGGTGCCCAGTCCAAGAGATGGTGGATCCTATAGGTAAACACCACCTCATCATGCACTAAAACTTACTAAAAAAAAAAAAGATGTGAAGTTCACACATATAGAAAATGGACATTTTGTGAATACATATTACACGTATTGTAAAATAGATAGAGCTCATATGTAGAGTTTGTTTGATAAACTTTCCTACTACTTTGTCTAAATTAGAAGCAAATTGGTTGAACATTACTTCTACCTAAAATGGCAGAAAACGCACCTATCTTGGTGATGGACAGGACAGCTAGAGGGGATATGGAGGAGGCTGTTATTTTTTTTTTAATAGGTGTACTTTCACCAATTTGCTGATAATTCATTGAAAGTAGATGATCGGTACAATTGCTGCCAATGCATTTTTTAAAGCTGTATTGTCATGAGTCAAATTTGATCATGTTAGGTTCTTGCATAGGTCCTATAGCATTGATAAGTTTCCACCCTCTTTCCTACATACACACATCTCTCCTGCATACACACAACTCTACTACTATCACACACGCAATTTTCCGAAATACACACACAACTCTCCTCCATACACAAACACAGTTCTAACACATATAGCTTTTCTACAGCTTTGAAGTATGCACTCACACCTCTGTTACATACACGCACTGTTTTGCTACATACTTATACACAGCTTTCTTACATACACCAACAGCTCTCTTATATACTCATGCAGATCCACACACACAAACACTTATATATATATATATGTACACTCATCCATCGTATACATTACCACATCTTGAAATTCCTTCCAGGAATGTGACTGATCACATGACCTGAAAGGTTCAATGGCTAATCAACAACTTTGTTTGATTGGGACCCTATCCATGCCACCTCACATATCAGGAGTGTCGTTCTTCTTTTCATAAAGAGGTCCAAGGGCTAGTCTTGCAGAAGTTTTTTCAGCTACACAGGATGCGCAACATCCGTGCAAGTCCTGGTGACTTTCTCCCCTGCACTGCACCGATCAGATAGATCAGTGTGGGGCAGGAGAAAGGAGAACAGTTCTTTCAGTGATCATGAAGGATGCTGTCAGTGTTTTCCTCCATCAGAATAAGCAGCCTCTAGACTGTAAGAAACACACACATTTTAACATCATTTTGATTGTCTAAAATTTACTGCAGCTAAAAATTACATTTGGTTTACAATGCATTTTGCCAGATATGTTGTCACTTGTCAAAGCTAAGAATTTTACATGCTGGGTTTTTTTATGGCACATTTAGCACTGATAAGTTGTCACACTCTTGCTTAATATGTTAACATTCTGTCTGTAAACTGTATATGCATAGCTACCTTTTTGAAGCAATATTGAGATTTACTTAAGAACGTGGGGCCCAATAAATACCATCAATGGTGCCCAGTCCAAGAGATGGTGGATCCTATAGGTAAACACCACCTCATCATGCACTAAAACTTACTAAAAAAAAAAAAGATGTGAAGTTCACACATATAGAAAATGGACATTTTGTGAATACATATTACACGTATTGTAAAATAGATAGAGCTCATATGTAGAGTTTGTTTGATAAACTTTCCTACTACTTTGTCTAAATTAGAAGCAAATTGGTTGAACATTACTTCTACCTAAAATGGCAGAAAACGCACCTATCTTGGTGATGGACAGGACAGCTAGAGGGGATATGGAGGAGGCTGTTATTTTTTTTTTAATAGGTGTACTTTCACCAATTTGCTGATAATTCATTGAAAGTAGATGATCGGTACAATTGCTGCCAATGCATTTTTTAAAGCTGTATTGTCATGAGTCAAATTTGATCATGTTAGGTTCTTGCATAGGTCCTATAGCATTGATAAGTTTCCAACCTCTTTCCTACATACACACATCTCTCCTGCATACACACAACTCTACTACTATCACACACGCAATTTTCCAAAATACACACACAACTCTCCTCCATACACAAACACAGTTCTAACACATATAGCTTTTCTACAGCTTTGAAGTATGCACTCACACCTCTGTTACATACACGCACTGTTTTGCTACATACTTATACACAGCTTTCTTACATACACCAACAGCTCTCTTATATACTCATGCAGATCCACACACACAAACACTTATATATATATATATGTACACTCATCCATCGTATACATTACCACATCTTGAAATTCCTTCCAGGAATGTGACTGATCACATGACCTGAAAGGTTCAATGGCTAATCAACAACTTTGATTGGGACCCTATCCATGCCACCTCACATATCAGGAGTGTCGTTCTTCTTTTCATAAAGAGGTCCAAGGGCTAGTCTTGCAGAAGTTTTTTCAGCTACACAGGATGCGCAACATCCGTGCAAGTCCTGGTGACTTTCTCCCCTGCACTGCACCGATCAGATAGATCAGTGTGGGGCAGGAGAAAGGAGAACAGTTCTTTCAGTGATCATGAAGGATGCTGTCAGTGTTTTCCTCCATCAGAATAAGCAGCCTCTAGACTGTAAGAAACACACACATTTTAGCATCATTTTGATTGTCTAAAATTTACTGCAGCTAAAAATTACATTTGGTTTACAATGCATTTTGCCAGATATGTTGTCACTTGTCAAAGCTAAGAATTTTACATGCTGGGTTTTTTTATGGCACATTTAGCACTGATAAGTTGTCACACTCTTGCTTAATATGTTAACATTCTGTCTGTAAACTGTATATGCATAGCTACCTTTTTGAAGCAATATTGAGATTTACTTAAGAACGTGGGGCCCAATAAATACCATCAATGGTGCCCAGTCCAAGAGATGGTGGATCCTATAGGTAAACACCACCTCATCATGCACTAAAACTTACTAAAAAAAAAAAAGATGTGAAGTTCACACATATAGAAAATGGACATTTTGTGAATACATATTACACGTATTGTAAAATAGATAGAGCTCATATGTAGAGTTTGTTTGATAAACTTTCCTACTACTTTGTCTAAATTAGAAGCAAATTGGTTGAACATTACTTCTACCTAAAATGGCAGAAAACGCACCTATCTTGGTGATGGACAGGACAGCTAGAGGGGATATGGAGGAGGCTGTTATTTTTTTTTTAATAGGTGTACTTTCACCAATTTGCTGATAATTCATTGAAAGTAGATGATCGGTACAATTGCTGCCAATGCATTTTTTAAAGCTGTATTGTCATGAGTCAAATTTGATCATGTTAGGTTCTTGCATAGGTCCTATAGCATTGATAAGTTTCCACCCTCTTTCCTACATACACACATCTCTCCTGCATACACACAACTCTACTACTATCACACACGCAATTTTCCGAAATACACACACAACTCTCCTCCATACACAAACACAGTTCTAACACATATAGCTTTTCTACAGCTTTGAAGTATGCACTCACACCTCTGTTACATACACGCACTGTTTTGCTACATACTTGTACACAGCTTTCTTACATACACCAACAGCTCTCTTATATACTCATGCAGCTCCACACACACAAACACTTATATATATATATATATATATATATATGTACACTCATCCATCGTATACATTACCACATCTTGAAATTCCTTCCAGGAATGTGACTGATCACATGACCTGAAAGGTTCAATGGCTAATCAACAACTTTGTTTGATTGGGACCCTATCCATGCCACCTCACATATCAGGAGTGTCGTTCTTCTTTTCATAAAGAGGTCCAAGGGCTAGTCTTGCAGAAGTTTTTTCAGCTACACAGGATGCGCAACATCCGTGCAAGTCCTGGTGACTTTCTCCCCTGCACTGCACCGATCAGATAGATCAGTGTGGGGCAGGAGAAAGGAGAACAGTTCTTTCAGTGATCATGAAGGATGCTGTCAGTGTTTTCCTCCATCAGAATAAGCAGCCTCTAGACTGTAAGAAACACACACATTTTAACATCATTTTGATTGTCTAAAATTTACTGCAGCTAAAAATTACATTTGGTTTACAATGCATTTTGCCAGATATGTTGTCACTTGTCAAAGCTAAGAATTTTACATGCTGGGTTTTTTTATGGCACATTTAGCACTGATAAGTTGTCACACTCTTGCTTAATATGTTAACATTCTGTCTGTAAACTGTATATGCATAGCTACCTTTTTGAAGCAATATTGAGATTTACTTAAGAACGTGGGGCCCAATAAATACCATCAATGGTGCCCAGTCCAAGAGATGGTGGATCCTATAGGTAAACACCACCTCATCATGCACTAAAACTTACTAAAAAAAAAAAAGATGTGAAGTTCACACATATAGAAAATGGACATTTTGTGAATACATATTACACGTATTGTAAAATAGATAGAGCTCATATGTAGAGTTTGTTTGATAAACTTTCCTACTACTTTGTTTAAATTAGAAGCAAATTGGTTGAACATTACTTCTACCTAAAATGGCAGAAAACGCACCTATCTTGGTGATGGACAGGACAGCTAGAGGGGATATGGAGGAGGCTGTTATTTTTTTTTTAATAGGTGTACTTTCACCAATTTGCTGATAATTCATTGAAAGTAGATGATCGGTACAATTGCTGCCAATGCATTTTTTAAAGCTGTATTGTCATGAGTCAAATTTGATCATGTTAGGTTCTTGCATAGGTCCTATAGCATTGATAAGTTTCCACCCTCTTTCCTACATACACACATCTCTCCTGCATACACACAACTCTACTACTATCACACACGCAATTTTCCGAAATACACACACAACTCTCCTCCATACACAAACACAGTTCTAACACATATAGCTTTTCTACAGCTTTGAAGTATGCACTCACACCTCTGTTACATACACGCACTGTTTTGCTACATACTTGTACACAGCTTTCTTACATACACCAACAGCTCTCTTATATACTCATGCAGCTCCACACACACAAACACTTATATATATATATATATATATGTACACTCATCCATCGTATACATTACCACATCTTGAAATTCCTTCCAGGAATGTGACTGATCACATGACCTGAAAGGTTCAATGGCTAATCAACAACTTTGTTTGATTGGGACCCTATCCATGCCACCTCACATATCAGGAGTGTCGTTCTTCTTTTCATAAAGAGGTTTAAGGGCTAGTCTTGCAGAAGTTTTTTCAGCTACACAGGATGCGCAACATCCGTGCAAGTCCTGGTGACTTTCTCCCCTGCACTGCACCGATCAGATAGATCAGTGTGGGGCAGGAGAAAGGAGAACAGTTCTTTCAGTGATCATGAAGGATGCTGTCAGTGTTTTCCTCCATCAGAATAAGCAGCCTCTAGACTGTAAGAAACACACACATTTTAACATCATTTTGATTGTCTAAAATTTACTGCAGCTAAAAATTACATTTGGTTTACAATGCATTTTGCCAGATATGTTGTCACTTGTCAAAGCTAAGAATTTTACATGCTGGGTTTTTTTATGGCACATTTAGCACTGATAAGTTGTCACACTCTTGCTTAATATGTTAACATTCTGTCTGTAAACTGTATATGCATAGCTACCTTTTTGAAGCAATATTGAGATTTACTTAAGAACGTGGGGCCCAATAAATACCATCAATGGTGCCCAGTCCAAGAGATGGTGGATCCTATAGGTAAACACCACCTCATCATGCACTAAAACTTACTAAAAAAAAAAAAGATGTGAAGTTCACACATATAGAAGATGGACATTTTGTGAATACATATTACACGTATTGTAAAATAGATAGAGCTCATATGTAGAGTTTGTTTGATAAACTTTCCTACTACTTTGTCTAAATTAGAAGCAAATTGGTTGAACATTACTTCTACCTAAAATGGCAGAAAACGCACCTATCTTGGTGATGGACAGGACAGCTAGAGGGGATATGGAGGAGGCTGTTATTTTTTTTTTAATAGGTGTACTTTCACCAATTTGCTGATAATTCATTGAAAGTAGATGATCGGTACAATTGCTGCCAATGCATTTTTTAAAGCTGTATTGTCATGAGTCAAATTTGATCATGTTAGGTTCTTGCATAGGTCCTATAGCATTGATAAGTTTCCACCCTCTTTCCTACATACACACATCTCTCCTGCATACACACAACTCTACTACTATCACACACGCAATTTTCCGAAATACACACACAACTCTCCTCCATACACAAACACAGTTCTAACACATATAGCTTTTCTACAGCTTTGAAGTATGCACTCACACCTCTGTTACATACACGCACTGTTCTGCTACATACTTGTACACAGCTTTCTTACATACACCAACAGCTCTCTTATATACTCATGCAGCTCCACACACACAAACACTTATATATATATATATATATATATATATATATATGTACACTCATCCATCGTATACATTACCACATCTTGAAATTCCTTCCAGGAATGTGACTGATCACATGACCTGAAAGGTTCAATGGCTAATCAACAACTTTGTTTGATTGGGACCCTATCCATGCCACCTCACATATCAGGAGTGTCGTTCTTCTTTTCATAAAGAGGTCCAAGGGCTAGTCTTGCAGAAGTTTTTTCAGCTACACAGGATGCGCAACATCCGTGCAAGTCCTGGTGACTTTCTCCCCTGCACTGCACCGATCAGATAGATCAGTGTGGGGCAGGAGAAAGGAGAACAGTTCTTTCAGTGATCATGAAGGATGCTGTCAGTGTTTTCCTCCATCAGAATAAGCAGCCTCTAGACTGTAAGAAACACACACATTTTAACATCATTTTGATTGTCTAAAATTTACTGCAGCTAAAAATTACATTTGGTTTACAATGCATTTTGCCAGATATGTTGTCACTTGTCAAAGCTAAGAATTTTACATGCTGGGTTTTTTTATGGCACATTTAGCACTGATAAGTTGTCACACTCTTGCTTAATATGTTAACATTCTGTCTGTAAACTGTATATGCATAGCTACCTTTTTGAAGCAATATTGAGATTTACTTAAGAACGTGGGGCCCAATAAATACCATCAATGGTGCCCAGTCCAAGAGATGGTGGATCCTATAGGTAAACACCACCTCATCATGCACTAAAACTTACTAAAAAAAAAAAAGATGTGAAGTTCACACATATAGAAAATGGACATTTTGTGAATACATATTACACGTATTGTAAAATAGATAGAGCTCATATGTAGAGTTTGTTTGATAAACTTTCCTACTACTTTGTCTAAATTAGAAGCAAATTGGTTGAACATTACTTCTACCTAAAATGGCAGAAAACGCACCTATCTTGGTGATGGACAGGACAGCTAGAGGGGATATGGAGGAGGCTGTTATTTTTTTTTTAATAGGTGTACTTTCACCAATTTGCTGATAATTCATTGAAAGTAGATGATCGGTACAATTGCTGCCAATGCATTTTTTAAAGCTGTATTGTCATGAGTCAAATTTGATCATGTTAGGTTCTTGCATAGGTCCTATAGCATTGATAAGTTTCCACCCTCTTTCCTACATACACACATCTCTCCTGCATACACACAACTCTACTACTATCACACACGCAATTTTCCGAAATACACACACAACTCTCCTCCATACACAAACACAGTTCTAACACATATAGCTTTTCTACAGCTTTGAAGTATGCACTCACACCTCTGTTACATACACGCACTGTTTTGCTACATACTTATACACAGCTTTCTTACATACACCAACAGCTCTCTTATATACTCATGCAGATCCACACACACAAACACTTATATATATATATATGTACACTCATCCATCGTATACATTACCACATCTTGAAATTCCTTCCAGGAATGTGACTGATCACATGACCTGAAAGGTTCAATGGCTAATCAACAACTTTGTTTGATTGGGACCCTATCCATGCCACCTCACATATCAGGAGTGTCGTTCTTCTTTTCATAAAGAGGTCCAAGGGCTAGTCTTGCAGAAGTTTTTTCAGCTACACAGGATGCGCAACATCCGTGCAAGTCCTGGTGACTTTCTCCCCTGCACTGCAC
The DNA here is from genome assembly GCF_046119375.1 of Phyllobates terribilis. Lineage (NCBI taxonomy): Eukaryota > Metazoa > Chordata > Amphibia > Anura > Dendrobatidae > Phyllobates > Phyllobates terribilis. The sequence goes on from NW_027363938.1 coordinate 46,016, forward strand.
CGATCAGATAGATCAGTGTGGGGCAGGAGAAAGGAGAACAGTTCTTTCAGTGATCATGAAGGATGCTGTCAGTGTTTTCCTCCATCAGAATAAGCAGCCTCTAGACTGTAAGAAACACACACATTTTAACATCATTTTGATTGTCTAAAATTTACTGCAGCTAAAAATTACATTTGGTTTACAATGCATTTTGCCAGATATGTTGTCACTTGTCAAAGCTAAGAATTTTACATGCTGGGTTTTTTTATGGCACATTTAGCACTGATAAGTTGTCACACTCTTGCTTAATATGTTAACATTCTGTCTGTAAACTGTATATGCATAGCTACCTTTTTGAAGCAATATTGAGATTTACTTAAGAACGTGGGGCCCAATAAATACCATCAATGGTGCCCAGTCCAAGAGATGGTGGATCCTATAGGTAAACACCACCTCATCATGCACTAAAACTTACTAAAAAAAAAAAAGATGTGAAGTTCACACATATAGAAAATGGACATTTTGTGAATACATATTACACGTATTGTAAAATAGATAGAGCTCATATGTAGAGTTTGTTTGATAAACTTTCCTACTACTTTGTCTAAATTAGAAGCAAATTGGTTGAACATTACTTCTACCTAAAATGGCAGAAAACGCACCTATCTTGGTGATGGACAGGACAGCTAGAGGGGATATGGAGGAGGCTGTTATTTTTTTTTTAATAGGTGTACTTTCACCAATTTGCTGATAATTCATTGAAAGTAGATGATCGGTACAATTGCTGCCAATGCATTTTTTAAAGCTGTATTGTCATGAGTCAAATTTGATCATGTTAGGTTCTTGCATAGGTCCTATAGCATTGATAAGTTTCCAACCTCTTTCCTACATACACACATCTCTCCTGCATACACACAACTCTACTACTATCACACACGCAATTTTCCAAAATACACACACAACTCTCCTCCATACACAAACACAGTTCTAACACATATAGCTTTTCTACAGCTTTGAAGTATGCACTCACACCTCTGTTACATACACGCACTGTTTTGCTACATACTTATACACAGCTTTCTTACATACACCAACAGCTCTCTTATATACTCATGCAGATCCACACACACAAACACTTATATATATATATATGTACACTCATCCATCGTATACATTACCACATCTTGAAATTCCTTCCAGGAATGTGACTGATCACATGACCTGAAAGGTTCAATGGCTAATCAACAACTTTGATTGGGACCCTATCCATGCCACCTCACATATCAGGAGTGTCGTTCTTCTTTTCATAAAGAGGTCCAAGGGCTAGTCTTGCAGAAGTTTTTTCAGCTACACAGGATGCGCAACATCCGTGCAAGTCCTGGTGACTTTCTCCCCTGCACTGCACCGATCAGATAGATCAGTGTGGGGCAGGAGAAAGGAGAACAGTTCTTTCAGTGATCATGAAGGATGCTGTCAGTGTTTTCCTCCATCAGAATAAGCAGCCTCTAGACTGTAAGAAACACACACATTTTAGCATCATTTTGATTGTCTAAAATTTACTGCAGCTAAAAATTACATTTGGTTTACAATGCATTTTGCCAGATATGTTGTCACTTGTCAAAGCTAAGAATTTTACATGCTGGGTTTTTTTATGGCACATTTAGCACTGATAAGTTGTCACACTCTTGCTTAATATGTTAACATTCTGTCTGTAAACTGTATATGCATAGCTACCTTTTTGAAGCAATATTGAGATTTACTTAAGAACGTGGGGCCCAATAAATACCATCAATGGTGCCCAGTCCAAGAGATGGTGGATCCTATAGGTAAACACCACCTCATCATGCACTAAAACTTACTAAAAAAAAAAAAGATGTGAAGTTCACACATATAGAAAATGGACATTTTGTGAATACATATTACACGTATTGTAAAATAGATAGAGCTCATATGTAGAGTTTGTTTGATAAACTTTCCTACTACTTTGTCTAAATTAGAAGCAAATTGGTTGAACATTACTTCTACCTAAAATGGCAGAAAACGCACCTATCTTGGTGATGGACAGGACAGCTAGAGGGGATATGGAGGAGGCTGTTATTTTTTTTTTAATAGGTGTACTTTCACCAATTTGCTGATAATTCATTGAAAGTAGATGATCGGTACAATTGCTGCCAATGCATTTTTTAAAGCTGTATTGTCATGAGTCAAATTTGATCATGTTAGGTTCTTGCATAGGTCCTATAGCATTGATAAGTTTCCACCCTCTTTCCTACATACACACATCTCTCCTGCATACACACAACTCTACTACTATCACACACGCAATTTTCCGAAATACACACACAACTCTCCTCCATACACAAACACAGTTCTAACACATATAGCTTTTCTACAGCTTTGAAGTATGCACTCACACCTCTGTTACATACACGCACTGTTTTGCTACATACTTGTACACAGCTTTCTTACATACACCAACAGCTCTCTTATATACTCATGCAGCTCCACACACACAAACACTTATATATATATATATATATATATATGTACACTCATCCATCGTATACATTACCACATCTTGAAATTCCTTCCAGGAATGTGACTGATCACATGACCTGAAAGGTTCAATGGCTAATCAACAACTTTGTTTGATTGGGACCCTATCCATGCCACCTCACATATCAGGAGTGTCGTTCTTCTTTTCATAAAGAGGTCCAAGGGCTAGTCTTGCAGAAGTTTTTTCAGCTACACAGGATGCGCAACATCCGTGCAAGTCCTGGTGACTTTCTCCCCTGCACTGCACCGATCAGATAGATCAGTGTGGGGCAGGAGAAAGGAGAACAGTTCTTTCAGTGATCATGAAGGATGCTGTCAGTGTTTTCCTCCATCAGAATAAGCAGCCTCTAGACTGTAAGAAACACACACATTTTAACATCATTTTGATTGTCTAAAATTTACTGCAGCTAAAAATTACATTTGGTTTACAATGCATTTTGCCAGATATGTTGTCACTTGTCAAAGCTAAGAATTTTACATGCTGGGTTTTTTTATGGCACATTTAGCACTGATAAGTTGTCACACTCTTGCTTAATATGTTAACATTCTGTCTGTAAACTGTATATGCATAGCTACCTTTTTGAAGCAATATTGAGATTTACTTAAGAACGTGGGGCCCAATAAATACCATCAATGGTGCCCAGTCCAAGAGATGGTGGATCCTATAGGTAAACACCACCTCATCATGCACTAAAACTTACTAAAAAAAAAAAAGATGTGAAGTTCACACATATAGAAAATGGACATTTTGTGAATACATATTACACGTATTGTAAAATAGATAGAGCTCATATGTAGAGTTTGTTTGATAAACTTTCCTACTACTTTGTTTAAATTAGAAGCAAATTGGTTGAACATTACTTCTACCTAAAATGGCAGAAAACGCACCTATCTTGGTGATGGACAGGACAGCTAGAGGGGATATGGAGGAGGCTGTTATTTTTTTTTTAATAGGTGTACTTTCACCAATTTGCTGATAATTCATTGAAAGTAGATGATCGGTACAATTGCTGCCAATGCATTTTTTAAAGCTGTATTGTCATGAGTCAAATTTGATCATGTTAGGTTCTTGCATAGGTCCTATAGCATTGATAAGTTTCCACCCTCTTTCCTACATACACACATCTCTCCTGCATACACACAACTCTACTACTATCACACACGCAATTTTCCGAAATACACACACAACTCTCCTCCATACACAAACACAGTTCTAACACATATAGCTTTTCTACAGCTTTGAAGTATGCACTCACACCTCTGTTACATACACGCACTGTTTTGCTACATACTTGTACACAGCTTTCTTACATACACCAACAGCTCTCTTATATACTCATGCAGCTCCACACACACAAACACTTATATATATATATATATATATGTACACTCATCCATCGTATACATTACCACATCTTGAAATTCCTTCCAGGAATGTGACTGATCACATGACCTGAAAGGTTCAATGGCTAATCAACAACTTTGTTTGATTGGGACCCTATCCATGCCACCTCACATATCAGGAGTGTCGTTCTTCTTTTCATAAAGAGGTTTAAGGGCTAGTCTTGCAGAAGTTTTTTCAGCTACACAGGATGCGCAACATCCGTGCAAGTCCTGGTGACTTTCTCCCCTGCACTGCACCGATCAGATAGATCAGTGTGGGGCAGGAGAAAGGAGAACAGTTCTTTCAGTGATCATGAAGGATGCTGTCAGTGTTTTCCTCCATCAGAATAAGCAGCCTCTAGACTGTAAGAAACACACACATTTTAACATCATTTTGATTGTCTAAAATTTACTGCAGCTAAAAATTACATTTGGTTTACAATGCATTTTGCCAGATATGTTGTCACTTGTCAAAGCTAAGAATTTTACATGCTGGGTTTTTTTATGGCACATTTAGCACTGATAAGTTGTCACACTCTTGCTTAATATGTTAACATTCTGTCTGTAAACTGTATATGCATAGCTACCTTTTTGAAGCAATATTGAGATTTACTTAAGAACGTGGGGCCCAATAAATACCATCAATGGTGCCCAGTCCAAGAGATGGTGGATCCTATAGGTAAACACCACCTCATCATGCACTAAAACTTACTAAAAAAAAAAAAGATGTGAAGTTCACACATATAGAAAATGGACATTTTGTGAATACATATTACACGTATTGTAAAATAGATAGAGCTCATATGTAGAGTTTGTTTGATAAACTTTCCTACTACTTTGTCTAAATTAGAAGCAAATTGGTTGAACATTACTTCTACCTAAAATGGCAGAAAACGCACCTATCTTGGTGATGGACAGGACAGCTAGAGGGGATATGGAGGAGGCTGTTATTTTTTTTTTAATAGGTGTACTTTCACCAATTTGCTGATAATTCATTGAAAGTAGATGATCGGTACAATTGCTGCCAATGCATTTTTTAAAGCTGTATTGTCATGAGTCAAATTTGATCATGTTAGGTTCTTGCATAGGTCCTATAGCATTGATAAGTTTCCACCCTCTTTCCTACATACACACATCTCTCCTGCATACACACAACTCTACTACTATCACACACGCAATTTTCCGAAATACACACACAACTCTCCTCCATACACAAACACAGTTCTAACACATATAGCTTTTCTACAGCTTTGAAGTATGCACTCACACCTCTGTTACATACACGCACTGTTTTGCTACATACTTATACACAGCTTTCTTACATACACCAACAGCTCTCTTATATACTCATGCAGATCCACACACACAAACACTTATATATATATATATGTACACTCATCCATCGTATACATTACCACATCTTGAAATTTCTTCCAGGAATGTGACTGATCACATGACCTGAAAGGTTCAATGGCTAATCAACAACTTTGTTTGATTGGGACCCTATCCATGCCACCTCACATATCAGGAGTGTCGTTCTTCTTTTCATAAAGAGGTCCAAGGGCTAGTCTTGCAGAAGTTTTTTCAGCTACACAGGATGCGCAACATCCGTGCAAGTCCTGGTGACTTTCTCCCCTGCACTGCACCGATCAGATAGATCAGTGTGGGGCAGGAGAAAGGAGAACAGTTCTTTCAGTGATCATGAAGGATGCTGTCAGTGTTTTCCTCCATCAGAATAAGCAGCCTCTAGACTGTAAGAAACACACACATTTTAACATCATTTTGATTGTCTAAAATTTACTGCAGCTAAAAATTACATTTGGTTTACAATGCATTTTGCCAGATATGTTGTCACTTGTCAAAGCTAAGAATTTTACATGCTGGGTTTTTTTATGGCACATTTAGCACTGATAAGTTGTCACACTCTTGCTTAATATGTTAACATTCTGTCTGTAAACTGTATATGCATAGCTACCTTTTTGAAGCAATATTGAGATTTACTTAAGAACGTGGGGCCCAATAAATACCATCAATGGTGCCCAGTCCAAGAGATGGTGGATCCTATAGGTAAACACCACCTCATCATGCACTAAAACTTACTAAAAAAAAAAAAGATGTGAAGTTCACACATATAGAAAATGGACATTTTGTGAATACATATTACACGTATTGTAAAATAGATAGAGCTCATATGTAGAGTTTGTTTGATAAACTTTCCTACTACTTTGTTTAAATTAGAAGCAAATTGGTTGAACATTACTTCTACCTAAAATGGCAGAAAACGCACCTATCTTGGTGATGGACAGGACAGCTAGAGGGGATATGGAGGAGGCTGTTATTTTTTTTTTAATAGGTGTACTTTCACCAATTTGCTGATAATTCATTGAAAGTAGATGATCGGTACAATTGCTGCCAATGCATTTTTTAAAGCTGTATTGTCATGAGTCAAATTTGATCATGTTAGGTTCTTGCATAGGTCCTATAGCATTGATAAGTTTCCACCCTCTTTCCTACATACACACATCTCTCCTGCATACACACAACTCTACTACTATCACACACGCAATTTTCCGAAATACACACACAACTCTCCTCCATACACAAACACAGTTCTAACACATATAGCTTTTCTACAGCTTTGAAGTATGCACTCACACCTCTGTTACATACACGCACTGTTTTGCTACATACTTGTACACAGCTTTCTTACATACACCAACAGCTCTCTTATATACTCATGCAGCTCCACACACACAAACACTTATATATATATATATATATATGTACACTCATCCATCGTATACATTACCACATCTTGAAATTCCTTCCAGGAATGTGACTGATCACATGACCTGAAAGGTTCAATGGCTAATCAACAACTTTGTTTGATTGGGACCCTATCCATGCCACCTCACATATCAGGAGTGTCGTTCTTCTTTTCATAAAGAGGTTTAAGGGCTAGTCTTGCAGAAGTTTTTTCAGCTACACAGGATGCGCAACATCCGTGCAAGTCCTGGTGACTTTCTCCCCTGCACTGCACCGATCAGATAGATCAGTGTGGGGCAGGAGAAAGGAGAACAGTTCTTTCAGTGATCATGAAGGATGCTGTCAGTGTTTTCCTCCATCAGAATAAGCAGCCTCTAGACTGTAAGAAACACACACATTTTAACATCATTTTGATTGTCTAAAATTTACTGCAGCTAAAAATTACATTTGGTTTACAATGCATTTTGCCAGATATGTTGTCACTTGTCAAAGCTAAGAATTTTACATGCTGGGTTTTTTTATGGCACATTTAGCACTGATAAGTTGTCACACTCTTGCTTAATATGTTAACATTCTGTCTGTAAACTGTATATGCATAGCTACCTTTTTGAAGCAATATTGAGATTTACTTAAGAACGTGGGGCCCAATAAATACCATCAATGGTGCCCAGTCCAAGAGATGGTGGATCCTATAGGTAAACACCACCTCATCATGCACTAAAACTTACTAAAAAAAAAAAAGATGTGAAGTTCACACATATAGAAAATGGACATTTTGTGAATACATATTACACGTATTGTAAAATAGATAGAGCTCATATGTAGAGTTTGTTTGATAAACTTTCCTACTACTTTGTCTAAATTAGAAGCAAATTGGTTGAACATTACTTCTACCTAAAATGGCAGAAAACGCACCTATCTTGGTGATGGACAGGACAGCTAGAGGGGATATGGAGGAGGCTGTTATTTTTTTTTTAATAGGTGTACTTTCACCAATTTGCTGATAATTCATTGAAAGTAGATGATCGGTACAATTGCTGCCAATGCATTTTTTAAAGCTGTATTGTCATGAGTCAAATTTGATCATGTTAGGTTCTTGCATAGGTCCTATAGCATTGATAAGTTTCCACCCTCTTTCCTACATACACACATCTCTCCTGCATACACACAACTCTACTACTATCACACACGCAATTTTCCGAAATACACACACAACTCTCCTCCATACACAAACACAGTTCTAACACATATAGCTTTTCTACAGCTTTGAAGTATGCACTCACACCTCTGTTACATACACGCACTGTTTTGCTACATACTTATACACAGCTTTCTTACATACACCAACAGCTCTCTTATATACTCATGCAGATCCACACACACAAACACTTATATATATATATATATGTACACTCATCCATCGTATACATTACCACATCTTGAAATTTCTTCCAGGAATGTGACTGATCACATGACCTGAAAGGTTCAATGGCTAATCAACAACTTTGTTTGATTGGGACCCTATCCATGCCACCTCACATATCAGGAGTGTCGTTCTTCTTTTCATAAAGAGGTCCAAGGGCTAGTCTTGCAGAAGTTTTTTCAGCTACACAGGATGCGCAACATCCGTGCAAGTCCTGGTGACTTTCTCCCCTGCACTGCACCGATCAGATAGATCAGTGTGGGGCAGGAGAAAGGAGAACAGTTCTTTCAGTGATCATGAAGGATGCTGTCAGTGTTTTCCTCCATCAGAATAAGCAGCCTCTAGACTGTAAGAAACACACACATTTTAACATCATTTTGATTGTCTAAAATTTACTGCAGCTAAAAATTACATTTGGTTTACAATGCATTTTGCCAGATATGTTGTCACTTGTCAAAGCTAAGAATTTTACATGCTGGGTTTTTTTATGGCACATTTAGCACTGATAAGTTGTCACACTCTTGCTTAATATGTTAACATTCTGTCTGTAAACTGTATATGCATAGCTACCTTTTTGAAGCAATATTGAGATTTACTTAAGAACGTGGGGCCCAATAAATACCATCAATGGTGCCCAGTCCAAGAGATGGTGGATCCTATAGGTAAACACCACCTCATCATGCACTAAAACTTACTAAAAAAAAAAAAGATGTGAAGTTCACACATATAGAAAATGGACATTTTGTGAATACATATTACACGTATTGTAAAATAGATAGAGCTCATATGTAGAGTTTGTTTGATAAACTTTCCTACTACTTTGTCTAAATTAGAAGCAAATTGGTTGAACATTACTTCTACCTAAAATGGCAGAAAACGCACCTATCTTGGTGATGGACAGGACAGCTAGAGGGGATATGGAGGAGGCTGTTATTTTTTTTTTAATAGGTGTACTTTCACCAATTTGCTGATAATTCATTGAAAGTAGATGATCGGTACAATTGCTGCCAATGCATTTTTTAAAGCTGTATTGTCATGAGTCAAATTTGATCATGTTAGGTTCTTGCATAGGTCCTATAGCATTGATAAGTTTCCACCCTCTTTCCTACATACACACATCTCTCCTGCATACACACAACTCTACTACTATCACACACGCAATTTTCCGAAATACACACACAACTCTCCTCCATACACAAACACAGTTCTAACACATATAGCTTTTCTACAGCTTTGAAGTATGCACTCACACCTCTGTTACATACATGCACTGTTTTGCTACATACTTGTACACAGCTTTCTTACATACACCAACAGCTTTCTTATATACTCATGCAGCTCCACACACACAAACACTTATATATATATATATATATATATATATATGTACACTCATCCATCGTATACATTACCACATCTTGAAATTCCTTCCAGGAATGTGACTGATCACATGACCTGAAAGGTTCAATGGCTAATCAACAACTTTGTTTGATTGGGACCCTATCCATGCCACCTCACATATCAGGAGTGTCGTTCTTCTTTTCATAAAGAGGTCCAAGGGCTAGTCTTGCAGAAGTTTTTTCAGCTACACAGGATGCGCAACATCCGTGCAAGTCCTGGTGACTTTCTCCCCTGCACTGCACCGATCAGATAGATCAGTGTGGGGCAGGAGAAAGGAGAACAGTTCTTTCAGTGATCATGAAGGATGCTGTCAGTGTTTTCCTCCATCAGAATAAGCAGCCTCTAGACTGCAAGAAACACACACATTTTAACATCATTTTGATTGTCTAAAATTTACTGCAGCTAAAAATTACATTTGGTTTACAATGCATTTTGCCAGATATGTTGTCACTTGTCAAAGCTAAGAATTTTACATGCTGGGTTTTTTTATGGCACATTTAGCACTGATAAGTTGTCACACTCTTGCTTAATATGTTAACATTCTGTCTGTAAACTGTATAAGCATAGCTACCTTTTTGAAGCAATATTGAGATTTACTTAAGAACGTGGGGCCCAATAAATACCATCAATGGTGCCCAGTCCAAGAGATGGTGGATCCTATAGGTAAACACCACCTCATCATGCACTAAAACTTACTAAAAAAAAAAAAGATGTGAAGTTCACACATATAGAAAATGGACATTTTGTGAATACATATTACACGTATTGTAAAATAGATAGAGCTCATATGTAGAGTTTGTTTGATAAACTTTCCTACTACTTTGTTTAAATTAGAAGCAAATTGGTTGAACATTACTTCTACCTAAAATGGCAGAAAACGCACCTATCTTGGTGATGGACAGGACAGCTAGAGGGGATATGGAGGAGGCTGTTATTTTTTTTTTAATAGGTGTACTTTCACCAATTTGCTGATAATTCATTGAAAGTAGATGATCGGTACAATTGCTGCCAATGCATTTTTTAAAGCTGTATTGTCATGAGTCAAATTTGATCATGTTAGGTTCTTGCATAGGTCCTATAGCATTGATAAGTTTCCACCCTCTTTCCTACATACACACATCTCTCCTGCATACACACAACTCTACTACTATCACACACGCAATTTTCCGAAATACACACACAACTCTCCTCCATACACAAACACAGTTCTAACACATATAGCTTTTCTACAGCTTTGAAGTATGCACTCACACCTCTGTTACATACACGCACTGTTTTGCTACATACTTGTACACAGCTTTCTTACATACACCAACAGCTCTCTTATATACTCATGCAGCTCCACACACACAAACACTTATATATATATATATATATATGTACACTCATCCATCGTATACATTACCACATCTTGAAATTCCTTCCAGGAATGTGACTGATCACATGACCTGAAAGGTTCAATGGCTAATCAACAACTTTGTTTGATTGGGACCCTATCCATGCCACCTCACATATCAGGAGTGTCGTTCTTCTTTTCATAAAGAGGTCCAAGGGCTAGTCTTGCAGAAGTTTTTTCAGCTACACAGGATGCGCAACATCCGTGCAAGTCCTGGTGACTTTCTCCCCTGCACTGCACCGATCAGATAGATCAGTGTGGGGCAGGAGAAAGGAGAACAGTTCTTTCAGTGATCATGAAGGATGCTGTCAGTGTTTTCCTCCATCAGAATAAGCAGCCTCTAGACTGTAAGAAACACACACATTTTAACATCATTTTGATTGTCTAAAATTTACTGCAGCTAAAAATTACATTTGGTTTACAATGCATTTTGCCAGATATGTTGTCACTTGTCAAAGCTTAGAATTTTACATGCTGGGTTTTTTTATGGCACATTTAGCACTGATAAGTTGTCACACTCTTGCTTAATATGTTAACATTCTGTCTGTAAACTGTATATGCATAGCTACCTTTTTGAAGCAATATTGAGATTTACTTAAGAACGTGGGGCCCAATAAATACCATCAATGGTGCCCAGTCCAAGAGATGGTGGATCCTATAGGTAAACACCACCTCATCATGCACTAAAACTTACTAAAAAAAAAAAAGATGTGAAGTTCACACATATAGAAGATGGACATTTTGTGAATACATATTACACGTATTGTAAAATAGATAGAGCTCATATGTAGAGTTTGTTTGATAAACTTTCCTACTACTTTGTCTAAATTAGAAGCAAATTGGTTGAACATTACTTCTACCTAAAATGGCAGAAAACGCACCTATCTTGGTGATGGACAGGACAGCTAGAGGGGATATGGAGGAGGCTGTTATTTTTTTTTTTAATAGGTGTACTTTCACCAATTTGCTGATAATTCATTGAAAGTAGATGATCGGTACAATTGCTGCCAATGCATTTTTTAAAGCTGTATTGTCATGAGTCAAATTTGATCATGTTAGGTTCTTGCATAGGTCCTATAGCATTGATAAGTTTCCACCCTCTTTCCTACATACACACATCTCTCCTGCATACACACAACTCTACTACTATCACACACGCAATTTTCCGAAATACACACACAACTCTCCTCCATACACAAACACAGTTCTAACACATATAGCTTTTCTACAGCTTTGAAGTATGCACTCACACCTCTGTTACATACATGCACTGTTTTGCTACATACTTGTACACAGCTTTCTTACATACACCAACAGCTTTCTTATATACTCATGCAGCTCCACACACACAAACACTTATATATATATATATATATATATATATATATGTACACTCATCCATCGTATACATTACCACATCTTGAAATTCCTTCCAGGAATGTGACTGATCACATGACCTGAAAGGTTCAATGGCTAATCAACAACTTTGTTTGATTGGGACCCTATCCATGCCACCTCACATATCAGGAGTGTCGTTCTTCTTTTCATAAAGAGGTCCAAGGGCTAGTCTTGCAGAAGTTTTTTCAGCTACACAGGATGCGCAACATCCGTGCAAGTCCTGGTGACTTTCTCCCCTGCACTGCACCGATCAGATAGATCAGTGTGGGGCAGGAGAAAGGAGGACAGTTCTTTCAGTGATCATGAAGGATGCTGTCAGTGTTTTCCTCCATCAGAATAAGCAGCCTCTAGACTGTAAGAAACACACACATTTTAACATCATTTTGATTGTCTAAAATTTACTGCAGCTAAAAATTACATTTGGTTTACAATGCATTTTGCCAGATATGTTGTCACTTGTCAAAGCTAAGAATTTTACATGCTGGGTTTTTTTATGGCACATTTAGCACTGATAAGTTGTCACACTCTTGCTTAATATGTTAACATTCTGTCTGTAAACTGTATAAGCATAGCTACCTTTTTGAAGCAATATTGAGATTTACTTAAGAACGTGGGGCCCAATAAATACCATCAATGGTGCCCAGTCCAAGAGATGGTGGATCCTATAGGTAAACACCACCTCATCATGCACTAAAACTTACTAAAAAAAAAAAAGATGTGAAGTTCACACATATAGAAGATGGACATTTTGTGAATACATATTACACGTATTGTAAAATAGATAGAGCTCATATGTAGAGTTTGTTTGATAAACTTTCCTACTACTTTGTCTAAATTAGAAGCAAATTGGTTGAACATTACTTCTACCTAAAATGGCAGAAAACGCACCTATCTTGGTGATGGACAGGACAGCTAGAGGGGATATGGAGGAGGCTGTTATTTTTTTTTTTAATAGGTGTACTTTCACCAATTTGCTGATAATTCATTGAAAGTAGATGATCGGTACAATTGCTGCCAATGCATTTTTTAAAGCTGTATTGTCATGAGTCAAATTTGATCATGTTAGGTTCTTGCATAGGTCCTATAGCATTGATAAGTTTCCACCCTCTTTCCTACATACACACATCTCTCCTGCATACACACAACTCTACTACTATCACACACGCAATTTTCCGAAATACACACACAACTCTCCTCCATACACAAACACAGTTCTAACACATATAGCTTTTCTACAGCTTTGAAGTATGCACTCACACCTCTGTTACATACATGCACTGTTTTGCTACATACTTGTACACAGCTTTCTTACATACACCAACAGCTTTCTTATATACTCATGCAGCTCCACACACACAAACACTTATATATATATATATATATATATATATATATATATGTACACTCATCCATCGTATACATTACCACATCTTGAAATTCCTTCCAGGAATGTGACTGATCACATGACCTGAAAGGTTCAATGGCTAATCAACAACTTTGTTTGATTGGGACCCTATCCATGCCACCTCACATATCAGGAGTGTCGTTCTTCTTTTCATAAAGAGGTCCAAGGGCTAGTCTTGCAGAAGTTTTTTCAGCTACACAGGATGCGCAACATCCGTGCAAGTCCTGGTGACTTTCTCCCCTGCACTGCACCGATCAGATAGATCAGTGTGGGGCAGGAGAAAGGAGAACAGTTCTTTCAGTGATCATGAAGGATGCTGTCAGTGTTTTCCTCCATCAGAATAAGCAGCCTCTAGACTGTAAGAAACACACACATTTTAACATCATTTTGATTGTCTAAAATTTACTGCAGCTAAAAATTACATTTGGTTTACAATGCATTTTGCCAGATATGTTGTCACTTGTCAAAGCTAAGAATTTTACATGCTGGGTTTTTTTATGGCACATTTAGCACTGATAAGTTGTCACACTCTTGCTTAATATGTTAACATTCTGTCTGTAAACTGTATAAGCATAGCTACCTTTTTGAAGCAATATTGAGATTTACTTAAGAACGTGGGGCCCAATAAATACCATCAATGGTGCCCAGTCCAAGAGATGGTGGATCCTATAGGTAAACACCACCTCATCATGCACTAAAACTTACTAAAAAAAAAAAAGATGTGAAGTTCACACATATAGAAGATGGACATTTTGTGAATACATATTACACGTATTGTAAAATAGATAGAGCTCATATGTAGAGTTTGTTTGATAAACTTTCCTACTACTTTGTCTAAATTAGAAGCAAATTGGTTGAACATTACTTCTACCTAAAATGGCAGAAAACGCACCTATCTTGGTGATGGACAGGACAGCTAGAGGGGATATGGAGGAGGCTGTTATTTTTTTTTTTAATAGGTGTACTTTCACCAATTTGCTGATAATTCATTGAAAGTAGATGATCGGTACAATTGCTGCCAATGCATTTTTTAAAGCTGTATTGTCATGAGTCAAATTTGATCATGTTAGGTTCTTGCATAGGTCCTATAGCATTGATAAGTTTCCACCCTCTTTCCTACATACACACATCTCTCCTGCATACACACAACTCTACTACTATCACACACGCAATTTTCCGAAATACACACACAACTCTCCTCCATACACAAACACAGTTCTAACACATATAGCTTTTCTACAGCTTTGAAGTATGCACTCACACCTCTGTTACATACATGCACTGTTTTGCTACATACTTGTACACAGCTTTCTTACATACACCAACAGCTTTCTTATATACTCATGCAGCTCCACACACACAAACACTTATATATATATATATATATATATATATATGTACACTCATCCATCGTATACATTACCACATCTTGAAATTCCTTCCAGGAATGTGACTGATCACATGACCTGAAAGGTTCAATGGCTAATCAACAACTTTGTTTGATTGGGACCCTATCCATGCCACCTCACATATCAGGAGTGTCGTTCTTCTTTTCATAAAGAGGTCCAAGGGCTAGTCTTGCAGAAGTTTTTTCAGCTACACAGGATGCGCAACATCCGTGCAAGTCCTGGTGACTTTCTCCCCTGCACTGCACCGATCAGATAGATCAGTGTGGGGCAGGAGAAAGGAGAACAGTTCTTTCAGTGATCATGAAGGATGCTGTCAGTGTTTTCCTCCATCAGAATAAGCAGCCTCTAGACTGTAAGAAACACACACATTTTAACATCATTTTGATTGTCTAAAATTTACTGCAGCTAAAAATTACATTTGGTTTACAATGCATTTTGCCAGATATGTTGTCACTTGTCAAAGCTTAGAATTTTACATGCTGGGTTTTTTTATGGCACATTTAGCACTGATAAGTTGTCACACTCTTGCTTAATATGTTAACATTCTGTCTGTAAACTGTATATGCATAGCTACCTTTTTGAAGCAATATTGAGATTTACTTAAGAACGTGGGGCCCAATAAATACCATCAATGGTGCCCAGTCCAAGAGATGGTGGATCCTATAGGTAAACACCACCTCATCATGCACTAAAACTTACTAAAAAAAAAAAAGATGTGAAGTTCACACATATAGAAGATGGACATTTTGTGAATACATATTACACGTATTGTAAAATAGATAGAGCTCATATGTAGAGTTTGTTTGATAAACTTTCCTACTACTTTGTCTAAATTAGAAGCAAATTGGTTGAACATTACTTCTACCTAAAATGGCAGAAAACGCACCTATCTTGGTGATGGACAGGACAGCTAGAGGGGATATGGAGGAGGCTGTTATTTTTTTTTTTAATAGGTGTACTTTCACCAATTTGCTGATAATTCATTGAAAGTAGATGATCGGTACAATTGCTGCCAATGCATTTTTTAAAGCTGTATTGTCATGAGTCAAATTTGATCATGTTAGGTTCTTGCATAGGTCCTATAGCATTGATAAGTTTCCACCCTCTTTCCTACATACACATGTAGCACCCTGAGGATTCGGCTGCTACAGGAGTATTGCACCTCAACCCAGAGGTGTGATATTCCACTCCCGGGTAAGGAAGGAGTGTGGAACTGAGCTCAGATAGACTGCATGCACTACATACATCCCATTCCAGAGGAGCAGGCCGACGGCACTCCCACTTGGAAATGTGCAGGTGCGACCGAGCCTGTTCCTGGCTGGAGTGGGAGGGGGGAGGAACATCCCATGTAGTGTAGGGGCAGATAGGGGGAGCAGTCTGGGTAGTGTTAGGAGCTCATTGGGTGCTGGTCACCTGAGCTCACACATAGAGGGTGTATATAAGGTGGGCACCATCAAAGATCAGGGTCAGTCAGTGCAGAGGACAAGTCAGACGCAGAGGAGCCTGTCAGACGCAGAGAGGAAGCTGGCAGAGGAGCAGCTGAGAAAAAGAAACAACAGCCCTGGAGAGAGAGGAGCAGTGAGAAAGACCCAGAGGGGGACAAAGAAGGGACCCAAGAACCCAAATAAGAACACCGGGTGAGGAGTCAGCAGAAGGGTACCGGAACCCAAGCTGGTGGGGGTAAAGACATTCCCCAGCCAGAGACCGGAGACCGTGGGCAGTGTCTGTCACGGTCACCCACTACATTCACCCTGAAGGCACACCACATGGAGGGTCAGGGAACCTGAGGCCAAAGGTTGCCCAACAGAAGGCCCGAGGGAGCTGGATTTAGGTGAATCACTGGTGGGGACGGCTGAAGAAAGGACAGAGGGAGAGCTCAGGGCCACGCTCCGGACTTGTTTGGGGGTTGGCCGGATCCAGGACCTGGTGGACGCAGCACGGCTCGGGAGGTCACTTGGAGCTAGAGTGACCAGGAACATCTGCAGTAAGTAAAGACCCTTAACTGCACAACCCGAGTCTGTCATCATTACCGGCTGCACCGCACCACCACAACCCCCATCCTCTGCGCCTGTCCCCTCTGAGGCTATACCCCTCCCGTTGGGGGTTATCCCACCAAGCTGCGCACCCACCATCAGCCTCAGCGGACCCTGCAGCAGCGGCGGCCTCAGTGACCGCATCACAACGGGTGGCGTAGTCGACACAACGAACTTTAATAACATCAGTAAGGACTGCCACATAACACTGAGCTTGACGCCCTGGGCACGGGACCGGGTCACAGCCGCTCGGAGACTACAACCCCCCCCCATCTGATCCGGTGCCGGGTATTCCCCTCAAAAAGGAATATGTCCCAGGGGGCGCGTCAACTTTGGCGTAGTCGGCAGGATTACGTGCCCGCAACACCCGGGTACTGCGTGCCTGAAGAAAAGTGCAAGTTTACCTCAGAAAGAAGTCTCCCGCCGGTTCCGGAGGGTCCACGCCATCGGACTCCATCACCAGTCGTTTCCCGCCGATTGTCCGCCATTTCCAGCTTGTTCCCGCCATCTGCAGAGTTTCCCGCCACTGGGCGACGCATCCCGCCAAAACCGCAGATTTCCCGCCTTGGAAGAGCAGCGGACGCCATTATGGGCGTGCCAAAGGAGGGCAAGAGGCCACCTCCCATCGTGGGCCAGGACAGAAAATGGCGCCAAAAGTGGAAACCGCCCCCACCAACAGAGACTGTGATGCTGGAGGTGTCTGTCAGCGTGAAAGAACTCCCCCTGGAGCTGACAGTCACCGAGTTGCCCCGGGACCGCCCTCGGAGTGGGAGGAGACGAAAGAAAAGAGCAAAGATGGGTGTCGCCTGGAGCAGTCTAGAACGAGCGCACCCGGAGACAAGGTGTCTAGAGCGAGAGCACCCGGAGTCGAGGAGAGAAAGAGTAGACCCGGGAATGGAGCGGCAGCAGAGCAGCACCGGCCCGCTGGCCAGGAGCCTGCTGGAGGAAGAAGGAGGAGAGCAGAGCAGCACCGGCCCGATGGCCAGGAGCCTGCCGGAAACAGAGCAGAGCAGCACCGACCCGATGGTCAGGAGCCTGCTGGAGTCAACAACCCCGCTAGGCTTAGCGGAGATCCTAGCGCAGCTCCCCCGAGACCGGGAGTGCGCGCGGAGTGCCCTGGAGGGCCTCGCGGGAAGGATGGCCCGAGTACAGCGTGAGATACTGGCGGAGTGGAGCCGGGAGATGACCCAGCAAGCTGGAACCCGTCCACGGAATCCGCTCCCTTGGAAGAAAACATCGACTGCCTCTGCGGATGACGCGGGAGAACCCAAGGCCGGAGACGGCGCAGAAGAGGGAGCGAGACGCATGGCAGCAGGTAAGGGGGACGCCTATACCCCATACCGGAAGACCGCCTACCTGCCCCAGCTCCCCGTCGCAGAGCCCGAAGGTCCCCCAGCCGTACCCGAAACCGCCACGACACCGCCACAAACTAGGCCCCGACCGGAAGCCGCCGCCGCGACCCCCGTGACGTCACACGCCTCGACCCGGAGTGTGACTAAACAGGAAGAGCCTCCGGCCTGGTCGCAAGGCCTAGCGTTTCAGGGCGCCGCGTCACCAACAGCGCCATCTACCTCTGCGGAGCCTCCGGCCTGGTCGCAAGGCCAGGTAGCTCAGGGCGCCGCCGTACTGACAGTTCCTTTCACCTTCCAGATGCCCCCGGCCTGGCCGCAAGGCCTGGGTAACCTGGGCGCCCCCACCATCGCGCCCGCACCCGTAACACCAAGGGTGCCACATCTGGGGGAGGACCCCTTCAGCCAGCTAACGTGGCCGGACGGTCGGCCTTTCATCTGGCCCGAAGGATTCTTGGAGCTGGAGCGGCAGAAGCAAAGACTAGGGCCCTTGTGTGAGCCCCTAATCCCGGCTCCGAAGCCCGTGACTCGGGTCTCGCCTCCCCTAGAAGAGGCTCAATTTGCGTGGGACCCCAAGGGAGAAGATCTGATGGGGTTCACCGGAGAGACTCGGGCAGCTGCAGCAGAGCGCACAGAGTGTTGCCGTCAACAGCTGGCAGAGTTCAAGAGAGAGCGGGAGGAGAGGCGGGCCAAAGAGCAATGGGCCCAGACCCGCAGCGCGGAGCAAAAGAGTCGGACCAGAAGGGACCCCCGTGCAGCAGATCGTCCCCGTACCATCGGGACGGTAATAAAGTTTAATGCGCAGCATGGGTGGGGCTTCATAAGGGACCGGAACACCATGGGTGACGTCTTCGTTACGCGACGGGACGTCGAGTCCCACCTGCCAGAGGGTCACAAAGGCCGTGACCTCTACGTCGGTGACGAGGTAACGTTCACCCGGCACAAGTGTGCCAAGGGACCTTACGCCCTCCACGTACACCGCTTGACGGAGGAGGAGTTGCGGTGCGAGGAGGAGGAGCAAGAGGACCCGGACGGGTCTGAAGAAACCACCAGCCGTAAGCTAAGAGCAGGAGGAAGACGCCGTTGAGTGCGGCAGAGAAGTGATGTAAATAAGTTACCCAATCGGGGTATATAGAAACTGAAACTGTTGCTGCTAAAGTAGTCCCCGTTGGGACCAGTGAACTGTTTACCTGTGTGACCCCTTCCATACCAGGCTGAGGACTGTGAGCAGCCATCCCTTTCCCTTTACTTGGCCGGGGACTGAGAACGGCCAAAACTCCCCTGTACATAGTTGCGCTTCCTAAAGCGCCCCCTTCCGGTTTTATATGAGAAACTGTTTTTCAAAAGACTGTCGCACTTTACCTGGTCACGAGTTGCACGGTGACCAGAGGAAGAAGAAAGAAAGAGACGACGAGAAAGTTTTTATATATATATGTTTTATATGTTTTACATGTTTATAAAAATTTGTATGTTTTGGTGTTTTATGTCTTGCAGCCCGAGGACGTGCTGTGATTTACCAGGGGGGAATGTAGCACCCTGAGGATTCGGCTGCTACAGGAGTATTGCACCTCAACCCAGAGGTGTGATATTCCACTCCCGGGTAAGGAAGGAGTGTGGAACTGAGCTCAGATAGACTGCATGCACTACATACATCCCATTCCAGAGGAGCAGGCCGACGGCACTCCCACTTGGAAATGTGCAGGTGCGACCGAGCCTGTTCCTGGCTGGAGTGGGAGGGGGGAGGAACATCCCATGTAGTGTAGGGGCAGATAGGGGGAGCAGTCTGGGTAGTGTTAGGAGCTCATTGGGTGCTGGTCACCTGAGCTCACACATAGAGGGTGTATATAAGGTGGGCACCATCAAAGATCAGGGTCAGTCAGTGCAGAGGACAAGTCAGACGCAGAGGAGCCTGTCAGACGCAGAGAGGAAGCTGGCAGAGGAGCAGCTGAGAAAAAGAAACAACAGCCCTGGAGAGAGAGGAGCAGTGAGAAAGACCCAGAGGGGGACAAAGAAGGGACCCAAGAACCCAAATAAGAACACCGGGTGAGGAGTCAGCAGAAGGGTACCGGAACCCAAGCTGGTGGGGGTAAAGACATTCCCCAGCCAGAGACCGGAGACCGTGGGCAGTGTCTGTCACGGTCACCCACTACATTCACCCTGAAGGCACACCACATGGAGGGTCAGGGAACCTGAGGCCAAAGGTTGCCCAACAGAAGGCCCGAGGGAGCTGGATTTAGGTGAATCACTGGTGGGGACGGCTGAAGAAAGGACAGAGGGAGAGCTCAGGGCCACGCTCCGGACTTGTTTGGGGGTTGGCCGGATCCAGGACCTGGTGGACGCAGCACGGCTCGGGAGGTCACTTGGAGCTAGAGTGACCAGGAACATCTGCAGTAAGTAAAGACCCTTAACTGCACAACCCGAGTCTGTCATCATTACCGGCTGCACCGCACCACCACAACCCCCATCCTCTGCGCCTGTCCCCTCTGAGGCTATACCCCTCCCGTTGGGGGTTATCCCACCAAGCTGCGCACCCACCATCAGCCTCAGCGGACCCTGCAGCAGCGGCGGCCTCAGTGACCGCATCACAACGGGTGGCGTAGTCGACACAACGAACTTTAATAACATCAGTAAGGACTGCCACATAACACTGAGCTTGACGCCCTGGGCACGGGACCGGGTCACAGCCGCTCGGAGACTACAACCCCCCCCCCATCTGATCCGGTGCCGGGTATTCCCCTCAAAAAGGAATATGTCCCAGGGGGCGCGTCACACACATCTCTCCTGCATACACACAACTCTACTACTATCACACACGCAATTTTCCGAAATACACACACAACTCTCCTCCATACACAAACACAGTTCTAACACATATAGCTTTTCTACAGCTTTGAAGTATGCACTCACACCTCTGTTACATACATGCACTGTTTTGCTACATACTTGTACACAGCTTTCTTACATACACCAACAGCTTTCTTATATACTCATGCAGCTCCACACACACAAACACTTATATATATATATATATATATATATATATATATGTACACTCATCCATCGTATACATTACCACATCTTGAAATTCCTTCCAGGAATGTGACTGATCACATGACCTGAAAGGTTCAATGGCTAATCAACAACTTTGTTTGATTGGGACCCTATCCATGCCACCTCACATATCAGGAGTGTCGTTCTTCTTTTCATAAAGAGGTCCAAGGGCTAGTCTTGCAGAAGTTTTTTCAGCTACACAGGATGCGCAACATCCGTGCAAGTCCTGGTGACTTTCTCCCCTGCACTGCACCGATCAGATAGATCAGTGTGGGGCAGGAGGAAGGAGAACAGTTCTTTCAGTGATCATGAAGGATGCTGTCAGTGTTTTCCTCCATCAGAATAAGCAGCCTCTAGACTGTAAGAAACACACACATTTTAACATCATTTTGATTGTCTAAAATTTACTGCAGCTAAAAATTACATTTGGTTTACAATGCATTTTGCCAGATATGTTGTCACTTGTCAAAGCTAAGAATTTTACATGCTGGGTTTTTTTATGGCACATTTAGCACTGATAAGTTGTCACACTCTTGCTTAATATGTTAACATTCTGTCTGTAAACTGTATAAGCATAGCTACCTTTTTGAAGCAATATTGAGATTTACTTAAGAACGTGGGGCCCAATAAATACCATCAATGGTGCCCAGTCCAAGAGATGGTGGATCCTATAGGTAAACACCACCTCATCATGCACTAAAACTTACTAAAAAAAAAAAAGATGTGAAGTTCACACATATAGAAGATGGACATTTTGTGAATACATATTACACGTATTGTAAAATAGATAGAGCTCATATGTAGAGTTTGTTTGATAAACTTTCCTACTACTTTGTCTAAATTAGAAGCAAATTGGTTGAACATTACTTCTACCTAAAATGGCAGAAAACGCACCTATCTTGGTGATGGACAGGACAGCTAGAGGGGATATGGAGGAGGCTGTTATTTTTTTTTTTAATAGGTGTACTTTCACCAATTTGCTGATAATTCATTGAAAGTAGATGATCGGTACAATTGCTGCCAATGCATTTTTTAAAGCTGTATTGTCATGAGTCAAATTTGATCATGTTAGGTTCTTGCATAGGTCCTATAGCATTGATAAGTTTCCACCCTCTTTCCTACATACACACATCTCTCCTGCATACACACAACTCTACTACTATCACACACGCAATTTTCCGAAATACACACACAACTCTCCTCCATACACAAACACAGTTCTAACACATATAGCTTTTCTACAGCTTTGAAGTATGCACTCACACCTCTGTTACATACATGCACTGTTTTGCTACATACTTGTACACAGCTTTCTTACATACACCAACAGCTTTCTTATATACTCATGCAGCTCCACACACACAAACACTTATATATATATATATATATATATATATATATGTACACTCATCCATCGTATACATTACCACATCTTGAAATTCCTTCGAGGAATGTGACTGATCACATGACCTGAAAGGTTCAATGGCTAATCAACAACTTTGTTTGATTGGGACCCTATCCATGCCACCTCACATATCAGGAGTGTCGTTCTTCTTTTCATAAAGAGGTCCAAGGGCTAGTCTTGCAGAAGTTTTTTCAGCTACACAGGATGCGCAACATCCGTGCAAGTCCTGGTGACTTTCTCCCCTGCACTGCACCGATCAGATAGATCAGTGTGGGGCAGGAGAAAGGAGAACAGTTCTTTCAGTGATCATGAAGGATGCTGTCAGTGTTTTCCTCCATCAGAATAAGCAGCCTCTAGACTGTAAGAAACACACACATTTTAACATCATTTTGATTGTCTAAAATTTACTGCAGCTAAATATTACATTTGGTTTACAATGCATTTTGCCAGATATGTTGTCACTTGTCAAAGCTAAGAATTTTACATGCTGGGTTTTTTTATGGCACATTTAGCACTGATAAGTTGTCACACTCTTGCTTAATATGTTAACATTCTGTCTGTAAACTGTATAAGCATAGCTACCTTTTTGAAGCAATATTGAGATTTACTTAAGAACGTGGGGCCCAATAAATACCATCAATGGTGCCCAGTCCAAGAGATGGTGGATCCTATAGGTAAACACCACCTCATCATGCACTAAAACTTACTAAAAAAAAAAAAGATGTGAAGTTCACACATATAGAAGATGGACATTTTGTGAATACATATTACACGTATTGTAAAATAGATAGAGCTCATATGTAGAGTTTGTTTGATAAACTTTCCTACTACTTTGTCTAAATTAGAAGCAAATTGGTTGAACATTACTTCTACCTAAAATGGCAGAAAACGCACCTATCTTGGTGATGGACAGGACAGCTAGAGGGGATATGGAGGAGGCTGTTATTTTTTTTTTAATAGGTGTACTTTCACCAATTTGCTGATAATTCATTGAAAGTAGATGATCGGTACAATTGCTGCCAATGCATTTTTTAAAGCTGTATTGTCATGAGTCAAATTTGATCATGTTAGGTTCTTGCATAGGTCCTATAGCATTGATAAGTTTCCACCCTCTTTCCTACATACACACATCTCTCCTGCTTACACACAACTCTACTACTATCACACACGCAATTTTCCGAAATACACACACAACTCTCCTCCATACACAAACACAGTTCTAACACATATAGCTTTTCTACAGCTTTGAAGTATGCACTCACACCTCTGTTACATACACGCACTGTTTTGCTACATACTTGTACACAGCTTTCTTACATACACCAACAGCTCTCTTATATACTCATGCAGCTCCACACACACAAACACTTATATATATATATATATATATATATATATATATATATATATATATATATGTACACTCATCCATCGTATACATTACCACATCTTGAAATTCCTTCCAGGAATGTGACTGATCACATGACCTGAAAGGTTCAATGGCTAATCAACAACTTTGTTTGATTGGGACCCTATCCATGCCACCTCACATATCAGGAGTGTCGTTCTTCTTTTCATAAAGAGGTCCAAGGGCTAGTCTTGCAGAAGTTTTTTCAGCTACACAGGATGCGCAACATCCGTGCAAGTCCTGGTGACTTTCTCCCCTGCACTGCACCGATCAGATAGATCAGTGTGGGGCAGGAGAAAGGAGAACAGTTCTTTCAGTGATCATGAAGGATGCTGTCAGTGTTTTCCTCCATCAGAATAAGCAGCCTCTAGACTGTAAGAAACACACACATTTTAACATCATTTTGATTGTCTAAAATTTACTGCAGCTAAAAATTACATTTGGTTTACAATGCATTTTGCCAGATATGTTGTCACTTGTAAAAGCTAAGAATTTTACATGCTGGGTTTTTTTATGGCACATTTAGCACTGATAAGTTGTCACACTCTTGCTTAATATGTTAACATTCTGTCTGTAAACTGTATAAGCATAGCTACCTTTTTGAAGCAATATTGAGATTTACTTAAGAACGTGGGGCCCAATAAATACCATCAATGGTGCCCAGTCCAAGAGATGGTGGATCCTATAGGTAAACACCACCTCATCATGCACTAAAACTTACTAAAAAATAAAAAGATGTGAAGTTCACACATATAGAAGATGGACATTTTGTGAATACATATTACACGTATTGTAAAATAGATAGAGCTCATATGTAGAGTTTGTTTGATAAACTTTCCTACTACTTTGTCTAAATTAGAAGCAAATTGGTTGAACATTACTTCTACCTAAAATGGCAGAAAACGCACCTATCTTGGTGATGGACAGGACAGCTAGAGGGGATATGGAGGAGGCTGTTATTTTTTTTTTTAATAGGTGTACTTTCACCAATTTGCTGATAATTCATTGAAAGTAGATGATCGGTACAATTGCTGCCAATGCATTTTTTAAAGCTGTATTGTCATGAGTCAAATTTGATCATGTTAGGTTCTTGCATAGGTCCTATAGCATTGATAAGTTTCCACCCTCTTTCCTACATACACACATCTCTCCTGCATACACACAACTCTACTACTATCACACACGCAATTTTCCGAAATACACACACAACTCTCCTCCATACACAAACACAGTTCTAACACATATAGCTTTTCTACAGCTTTGAAGTATGCACTCACACCTCTGTTACATACATGCACTGTTTTGCTACATACTTGTACACAGCTTTCTTACATACACCAACAGCTTTCTTATATACTCATGCAGCTCCACACACACAAACACTTATATATATATATATATATATATATATATATATATGTACACTCATCCATCGTATACATTACCACATCTTGAAATTCCTTCCAGGAATGTGACTGATCACATGACCTGAAAGGTTCAATGGCTAATCAACAACTTTGTTTGATTGGGACCCTATCCATGCCACCTCACATATCAGGAGTGTCGTTCTTCTTTTCATAAAGAGGTCCAAGGGCTAGTCTTGCAGAAGTTTTTTCAGCTACACAGGATGCGCAACATCCGTGCAAGTCCTGGTGACTTTCTCCCCTGCACTGCACCGATCAGATAGATCAGTGTGGGGCAGGAGAAAGGAGAACAGTTCTTTCAGTGATCATGAAGGATGCTGTCAGTGTTTTCCTCCATCAGAATAAGCAGCCTCTAGACTGTAAGAAACACACACATTTTAACATCATTTTGATTGTCTAAAATTTACTGCAGCTAAAAATTACATTTGGTTTACAATGCATTTTGCCAGATATGTTGTCACTTGTCAAAGCTAAGAATTTTACATGCTGGGTTTTTTTATGGCACATTTAGCACTGATAAGTTGTCACACTCTTGCTTAATATGGTAACATTCTGTCTGTAAACTGTATAAGCATAGCTACCTTTTTGAAGCAATATTGAGATTTACTTAAGAACGTGGGGCCCAATAAATACCATCAATGGTGCCCAGTCCAAGAGATGGTGGATCCTATAGGTAAACACCACCTCATCATGCACTAAAACTTACTAAAAAAAAAAAAGATGTGAAGTTCACACATATAGAAGATGGACATTTTGTGAATACATATTACACGTATTGTAAAATAGATAGAGCTCATATGTAGAGTTTGTTTGATAAACTTTCCTACTACTTTGTCTAAATTAGAAGCAAATTGGTTGAACATTACTTCTACCTAAAATGGCAGAAAACGCACCTATCTTGGTGATGGACAGGACAGCTAGAGGGGATATGGAGGAGGCTGTTATTTTTTTTTTAATAGGTGTACTTTCACCAATTTGCTGATAATTCATTGAAAGTAGATGATCGGTACAATTGCTGCCAATGCATTTTTTAAAGCTGTATTGTCATGAGTCAAATTTGATCATGTTAGGTTCTTGCATAGGTCCTATAGCATTGATAAGTTTCCACCCTCTTTCCTACATACACACATCTCTCCTGCTTACACACAACTCTACTACTATCACACACGCAATTTTCCGAAATACACACACAACTCTCCTCCATACACAAACACAGTTCTAACACATATAGCTTTTCTACAGCTTTGAAGTATGCACTCACACCTCTGTTACATACACGCACTGTTTTGCTACATACTTGTACACAGCTTTCTTACATACACCAACAGCTCTCTTATATACTCATGCAGCTCCACACACACAAACACTTATATATATATATATATATATATATATATATATATATGTACACTCATCCATCGTATACATTACCACATCTTGAAATTCCTTCCAGGAATGTGACTGATCACATGACCTGAAAGGTTCAATGGCTAATCAACAACTTTGTTTGATTGGGACCCTATCCATGCCACCTCACATATCAGGAGTGTCGTTCTTCTTTTCATAAAGAGGTCCAAGGGCTAGTCTTGCAGAAGTTTTTTCAGCTACACAGGATGCGCAACATCCGTGCAAGTCCTGGTGACTTTCTCCCCTGCACTGCACCGATCAGATAGATCAGTGTGGGGCAGGAGAAAGGAGAACAGTTCTTTCAGTGATCATGAAGGATGCTGTCAGTGTTTTCCTCCATCAGAATAAGCAGCCTCTAGACTGTAAGAAACACACACATTTTAACATCATTTTGATTGTCTAAAATTTACTGCAGCTAAAAATTACATTTGGTTTACAATGCATTTTGCCAGATATGTTGTCACTTGTCAAAGCTAAGAATTTTACATGCTGGGTTTTTTTATGGCACATTTAGCACTGATAAGTTGTCACACTCTTGCTTAATATGTTAACATTCTGTCTGTAAACTGTATAAGCATAGCTACCTTTTTGAAGCAATATTGAGATTTACTTAAGAACGTGGGGCCCAATAAATACCATCAATGGTGCCCAGTCCAAGAGATGGTGGATCCTATAGGTAAACACCACCTCATCATGCACTAAAACTTACTAAAAAAAAAAAAGATGTGAAGTTCACACATATAGAAGATGGACATTTTGTGAATACATATTACACGTATTGTAAAATAGATAGAGCTCATATGTAGAGTTTGTTTGATAAACTTTCCTACTACTTTGTCTAAATTAGAAGCAAATTGGTTGAACATTACTTCTACCTAAAATGGCAGAAAACGCACCTATCTTGGTGATGGACAGGACAGCTAGAGGGGATATGGAGGAGGCTGTTATTTTTTTTTTAATAGGTGTACTTTCACCAATTTGCTGATAATTCATTGAAAGTAGATGATCGGTACAATTGCTGCCAATGCATTTTTTAAAGCTGTATTGTCATGAGTCAAATTTGATCATGTTAGGTTCTTGCATAGGTCCTATAGCATTGATAAGTTTCCACCCTCTTTCCTACATACACACATCTCTCCTGCTTACACACAACTCTACTACTATCACACACGCAATTTTCCGAAATACACACACAACTCTCCTCCATACACAAACACAGTTCTAACACATATAGCTTTTCTACAGCTTTGAAGTATGCACTCACACCTCTGTTACATACACGCACTGTTTTGCTACATACTTGTACACAGCTTTCTTACATACACCAACAGCTCTCTTATATACTCATGCAGCTCCACACACACAAACACTTATATATATATATATATATATATATATATATATGTACACTCATCCATCGTATACATTACCACATCTTGAAATTCCTTCCAGGAATGTGACTGATCACATGACCTGAAAGGTTCAATGGCTAATCAACAACTTTGTTTGATTGGGACCCTATCCATGCCACCTCACATATCAGGAGTGTCGTTCTTCTTTTCATAAAGAGGTCCAAGGGCTAGTCTTGCAGAAGTTTTTTCAGCTACACAGGATGCGCAACATCCGTGCAAGTCCTGGTGACTTTCTCCCCTGCACTGCACCGATCAGATAGATCAGTGTGGGGCAGGAGAAAGGAGAACAGTTCTTTCAGTGATCATGAAGGATGCTGTCAGTGTTTTCCTCCATCAGAATAAGCAGCCTCTAGACTGTAAGAAACACACACATTTTAACATCATTTTGATTGTCTAAAATTTACTGCAGCTAAAAATTACATTTGGTTTACAATGCATTTTGCCAGATATGTTGTCACTTGTCAAAGCTTAGAATTTTACATGCTGGGTTTTTTTATGGCACATTTAGCACTGATAAGTTGTCACACTCTTGCTTAATATGTTAACATTCTGTCTGTAAACTGTATATGCATAGCTACCTTTTTGAAGCAATATTGAGATTTACTTAAGAACGTGGGGCCCAATAAATACCATCAATGGTGCCCAGTCCAAGAGATGGTGGATCCTATAGGTAAACACCACCTCATCATGCACTAAAACTTACTAAAAAAAAAAAAGATGTGAAGTTCACACATATAGAAGATGGACATTTTGTGAATACATATTACACGTATTGTAAAATAGATAGAGCTCATATGTAGAGTTTGTTTGATAAACTTTCCTACTACTTTGTCTAAATTAGAAGCAAATTGGTTGAACATTACTTCTACCTAAAATGGCAGAAAACGCACCTATCTTGGTGATGGACAGGACAGCTAGAGGGGATATGGAGGAGGCTGTTATTTTTTTTTTTAATAGGTGTACTTTCACCAATTTGCTGATAATTCATTGAAAGTAGATGATCGGTACAATTGCTGCCAATGCATTTTTTAAAGCTGTATTGTCATGAGTCAAATTTGATCATGTTAGGTTCTTGCATAGGTCCTATAGCATTGATAAGTTTCCACCCTCTTTCCTACATACACACATCTCTCCTGCATACACACAACTCTACTACTATCACACACGCAATTTTCCGAAATACACACACAACTCTCCTCCATACACAAACACAGTTCTAACACATATAGCTTTTCTACAGCTTTGAAGTATGCACTCACACCTCTGTTACATACATGCACTGTTTTGCTACATACTTGTACACAGCTTTCTTACATACACCAACAGCTTTCTTATATACTCATGCAGCTCCACACACACAAACACTTATATATATATATATATATATATATATATGTACACTCATCCATCGTATACATTACCACATCTTGAAATTCCTTCCAGGAATGTGACTGATCACATGACCTGAAAGGTTCAATGGCTAATCAACAACTTTGTTTGATTGGGACCCTATCCATGCCACCTCACATATCAGTAGTGTCGTTCTTCTTTTCATAAAGAGGTCCAAGGGCTAGTCTTGCAGAAGTTTTTTCAGCTACACAGGATGTGCAACATCCGTGCAAGTCCTGGTGACTTTCTCCCCTGCACTGCACCGATCAGATAGATCAGTGTGGGGCAGGAGAAAGGAGAACAGTTCTTTCAGTGATCATGAAGGATGCTGTCAGTGTTTTCCTCCATCAGAATAAGCAGCCTCTAGACTGTAAGAAACACACACATTTTAACATCATTTTGATTGTCTAAAATTTACTGCAGCTAAAAATTACATTTGGTTTACAATGCATTTTGCCAGATATGTTGTCACTTGTCAAAGCTTAGAATTTTACATGCTGGGTTTTTTTATGGCACATTTAGCACTGATAAGTTGTCACACTCTTGCTTAATATGTTAACATTCTGTCTGTAAACTGTATATGCATAGCTACCTTTTTGAAGCAATATTGAGATTTACTTAAGAACGTGGGGCCCAATAAATACCATCAATGGTGCCCAGTCCAAGAGATGGTGGATCCTATAGGTAAACACCACCTCATCATGCACTAAAACTTACTAAAAAAAAAAAAGATGTGAAGTTCACACATATAGAAGATGGACATTTTGTGAATACATATTACACGTATTGTAAAATAGATAGAGCTCATATGTAGAGTTTGTTTGATAAACTTTCCTACTACTTTGTCTAAATTAGAAGCAAATTGGTTGAACATTACTTCTACCTAAAATGGCAGAAAACGCACCTATCTTGGTGATGGACAGGACAGCTAGAGGGGATATGGAGGAGGCTGTTATTTTTTTTTTTAATAGGTGTACTTTCACCAATTTGCTGATAATTCATTGAAAGTAGATGATCGGTACAATTGCTGCCAATGCATTTTTTAAAGCTGTATTGTCATGAGTCAAATTTGATCATGTTAGGTTCTTGCATAGGTCCTATAGCATTGATAAGTTTCCACCCTCTTTCCTACATACACACATCTCTCCTGCATACACACAACTCTACTACTATCACACACGCAATTTTCCGAAATACACACACAACTCTCCTCCATACACAAACACAGTTCTAACACATATAGCTTTTCTACAGCTTTGAAGTATGCACTCACACCTCTGTTACATACATGCACTGTTTTGCTACATACTTGTACACAGCTTTCTTACATACACCAACAGCTCTCTTATATACTCATGCAGCTCCACACACACAAACACTTATATATATATATATATATATATATATATATGTACACTCATCCATCGTATACATTACCACATCTTGAAATTCCTTCCAGGAATGTGACTGATCACATGACCTGAAAGGTTCAATGGCTAATCAACAACTTTGTTTGATTGGGACCCTATCCATGCCACCTCACATATCAGGAGTGTCGTTCTTCTTTTCATAAAGAGGTCCAAGGGCTAGTCTTGCAGAAGTTTTTTCAGCTACACAGGATGCGCAACATCCGTGCAAGTCCTGGTGACTTTCTCCCCTGCACTGCACCGATCAGATAGATCAGTGTGGGGCAGGAGAAAGGAGAACAGTTCTTTCAGTGATCATGAAGGATGCTGTCAGTGTTTTCCTCC
This sequence comes from Phyllobates terribilis, assembly GCF_046119375.1. NCBI lineage: Eukaryota > Metazoa > Chordata > Amphibia > Anura > Dendrobatidae > Phyllobates > Phyllobates terribilis. Next base: position 77,761 of record NW_027363938.1, read on the forward strand.
ATCAGAATAAGCAGCCTCTAGACTGTAAGAAACACACACATTTTAACATCATTTTGATTGTCTAAAATTTACTGCAGCTAAAAATTACATTTGGTTTACAATGCATTTTGCCAGATATGTTGTCACTTGTCAAAGCTAAGAATTTTACATGCTGGGTTTTTTTATGGCACATTTAGCACTGATAAGTTGTCACACTCTTGCTTAATATGTTAACATTCTGTCTGTAAACTGTATAAGCATAGCTACCTTTTTGAAGCAATATTGAGATTTACTTAAGAACGTGGGGCCCAATAAATACCATCAATGGTGCCCAGTCCAAGAGATGGTGGATCCTATAGGTAAACACCACCTCATCATGCACTAAAACTTACTAAAAAAAAAAAAGATGTGAAGTTCACACATATAGAAGATGGACATTTTGTGAATACATATTACACGTATTGTAAAATAGATAGAGCTCATATGTAGAGTTTGTTTGATAAACTTTCCTACTACTTTGTCTAAATTAGAAGCAAATTGGTTGAACATTACTTCTACCTAAAATGGCAGAAAACGCACCTATCTTGGTGATGGACAGGACAGCTAGAGGGGATATGGAGGAGGCTGTTATTTTTTTTTTAATAGGTGTACTTTCACCAATTTGCTGATAATTCATTGAAAGTAGATGATCGGTACAATTGCTGCCAATGCATTTTTTAAAGCTGTATTGTCATGAGTCAAATTTGATCATGTTAGGTTCTTGCATAGGTCCTATAGCATTGATAAGTTTCCACCCTCTTTCCTACATACACACATCTCTCCTGCTTACACACAACTCTACTACTATCACACACGCAATTTTCCGAAATACACACACAACTCTCCTCCATACACAAACACAGTTCTAACACATATAGCTTTTCTACAGCTTTGAAGTATGCACTCACACCTCTGTTACATACACGCACTGTTTTGCTACATACTTGTACACAGCTTTCTTACATACACCAACAGCTCTCTTATATACTCATGCAGCTCCACACACACAAACACTTATATATATATATATATATGTACACTCATCCATCGTATACATTACCACATCTTGAAATTCCTTCCAGGAATGTGACTGATCACATGACCTGAAAGGTTCAATGGCTAATCAACAACTTTGTTTGATTGGGACCCTATCCATGCCACCTCACATATCAGGAGTGTCGTTCTTCTTTTCATAAAGAGGTCCAAGGGCTAGTCTTGCAGAAGTTTTTTCAGCTACACAGGATGCGCAACATCCGTGCAAGTCCTGGTGACTTTCTCCCCTGCACTGCACCGATCAGATAGATCAGTGTGGGGCAGGAGAAAGGAGAACAGTTCTTTCAGTGATCATGAAGGATGCTGTCAGTGTTTTCCTCCATCAGAATAAGCAGCCTCTAGACTGTAAGAAACACACACATTTTAACATCATTTTGATTGTCTAAAATTTACTGCAGCTAAAAATTACATTTGGTTTACAATGCATTTTGCCAGATATGTTGTCACTTGTCAAAGCTTAGAATTTTACATGCTGGGTTTTTTTATGGCACATTTAGCACTGATAAGTTGTCACACTCTTGCTTAATATGTTAACATTCTGTCTGTAAACTGTATATGCATAGCTACCTTTTTGAAGCAATATTGAGATTTACTTAAGAACGTGGGGCCCAATAAATACCATCAATGGTGCCCAGTCCAAGAGATGGTGGATCCTATAGGTAAACACCACCTCATCATGCACTAAAACTTACTAAAAAAAAAAAAGATGTGAAGTTCACACATATAGAAGATGGACATTTTGTGAATACATATTACACGTATTGTAAAATAGATAGAGCTCATATGTAGAGTTTGTTTGATAAACTTTCCTACTACTTTGTCTAAATTAGAAGCAAATTGGTTGAACATTACTTCTACCTAAAATGGCAGAAAACGCACCTATCTTGGTGATGGACAGGACAGCTAGAGGGGATATGGAGGAGGCTGTTATTTTTTTTTTTAATAGGTGTACTTTCACCAATTTGCTGATAATTCATTGAAAGTAGATGATCGGTACAATTGCTGCCAATGCATTTTTTAAAGCTGTATTGTCATGAGTCAAATTTGATCATGTTAGGTTCTTGCATAGGTCCTATAGCATTGATAAGTTTCCACCCTCTTTCCTACATACACACATCTCTCCTGCATACACACAACTCTACTACTATCACACACGCAATTTTCCGAAATACACACACAACTCTCCTCCATACACAAACACAGTTCTAACACATATAGCTTTTCTACAGCTTTGAAGTATGCACTCACACCTCTGTTACATACATGCACTGTTTTGCTACATACTTGTACACAGCTTTCTTACATACACCAACAGCTTTCTTATATACTCATGCAGCTCCACACACACAAACACTTATATATATATATATATATATATATATATATATGTACACTCATCCATCGTATACATTACCACATCTTGAAATTCCTTCCAGGAATGTGACTGATCACATGACCTGAAAGGTTCAATGGCTAATCAACAACTTTGTTTGATTGGGACCCTATCCATGCCACCTCACATATCAGGAGTGTCGTTCTTCTTTTCATAAAGAGGTCCAAGGGCTAGTCTTGCAGAAGTTTTTTCAGCTACACAGGATGTGCAACATCCGTGCAAGTCCTGGTGACTTTCTCCCCTGCACTGCACCGATCAGATAGATCAGTGTGGGGCAGGAGAAAGGAGAACAGTTCTTTCAGTGATCATGAAGGATGCTGTCAGTGTTTTCCTCCATCAGAATAAGCAGCCTCTAGACTGTAAGAAACACACACATTTTAACATCATTTTGATTGTCTAAAATTTACTGCAGCTAAAAATTACATTTGGTTTACAATGCATTTTGCCAGATATGTTGTCACTTGTCAAAGCTTAGAATTTTACATGCTGGGTTTTTTTATGGCACATTTAGCACTGATAAGTTGTCACACTCTTGCTTAATATGTTAACATTCTGTCTGTAAACTGTATATGCATAGCTACCTTTTTGAAGCAATATTGAGATTTACTTAAGAACGTGGGGCCCAATAAATACCATCAATGGTGCCCAGTCCAAGAGATGGTGGATCCTATAGGTAAACACCACCTCATCATGCACTAAAACTTACTAAAAAAAAAAAAGATGTGAAGTTCACACATATAGAAGATGGACATTTTGTGAATACATATTACACGTATTGTAAAATAGATAGAGCTCATATGTAGAGTTTGTTTGATAAACTTTCCTACTACTTTGTCTAAATTAGAAGCAAATTGGTTGAACATTACTTCTACCTAAAATGGCAGAAAACGCACCTATCTTGGTGATGGACAGGACAGCTAGAGGGGATATGGAGGAGGCTGTTATTTTTTTTTTTAATAGGTGTACTTTCACCAATTTGCTGATAATTCATTGAAAGTAGATGATCGGTACAATTGCTGCCAATGCATTTTTTAAAGCTGTATTGTCATGAGTCAAATTTGATCATGTTAGGTTCTTGCATAGGTCCTATAGCATTGATAAGTTTCCACCCTCTTTCCTACATACACACATCTCTCCTGCATACACACAACTCTACTACTATCACACACGCAATTTTCCGAAATACACACACAACTCTCCTCCATACACAAACACAGTTCTAACACATATAGCTTTTCTACAGCTTTGAAGTATGCACTCACACCTCTGTTACATACATGCACTGTTTTGCTACATACTTGTACACAGCTTTCTTACATACACCAACAGCTCTCTTATATACTCATGCAGCTCCACACACACAAACACTTATATATATATATATATATATATATATATATATGTACACTCATCCATCGTATACATAACCACATCTTGAAATTCCTTCCAGGAATGTGACTGATCACATGACCTGAAAGGTTCAATGGCTAATCAACAACTTTGTTTGATTGGGACCCTATCCATGCCACCTCACATATCAGGAGTGTCGTTCTTCTTTTCATAAAGAGGTCCAAGGGCTAGTCTTGCAGAAGTTTTTTCAGCTACACAGGATGCGCAACATCCGTGCAAGTCCTGGTGACTTTCTCCCCTGCACTGCACCGATCAGATAGATCAGTGTGGGGCAGGAGAAAGGAGAACAGTTCTTTCAGTGATCATGAAGGATGCTGTCAGTGTTTTCCTCCATCAGAATAAGCAGCCTCTAGACTGTAAGAAACACACACATTTTAACATCATTTTGATTGTCTAAAATTTACTGCAGCTAAAAATTACATTTGGTTTACAATGCATTTTGCCAGATATGTTGTCACTTGTCAAAGCTAAGAATTTTACATGCTGGGTTTTTTTATGGCACATTTAGCACTGATAAGTTGTCACACTCTTGCTTAATATGTTAACATTCTGTCTGTAAACTGTATAAGCATAGCTACCTTTTTGAAGCAATATTGAGATTTACTTAAGAACGTGGGGCCCAATAAATACCATCAATGGTGCCCAGTCCAAGAGATGGTGGATCCTATAGGTAAACACCACCTCATCATGCACTAAAACTTACTAAAAAAAAAAAAGATGTGAAGTTCACACATATAGAAGATGGACATTTTGTGAATACATATTACACGTATTGTAAAATAGATAGAGCTCATATGTAGAGTTTGTTTGATAAACTTTCCTACTACTTTGTCTAAATTAGAAGCAAATTGGTTGAACATTACTTCTACCTAAAATGGCAGAAAACGCACCTATCTTGGTGATGGACAGGACAGCTAGAGGGGATATGGAGGAGGCTGTTATTTTTTTTTTAATAGGTGTACTTTCACCAATTTGCTGATAATTCATTGAAAGTAGATGATCGGTACAATTGCTGCCAATGCATTTTTTAAAGCTGTATTGTCATGAGTCAAATTTGATCATGTTAGGTTCTTGCATAGGTCCTATAGCATTGATAAGTTTCCACCCTCTTTCCTACATACACACATCTCTCCTGCTTACACACAACTCTACTACTATCACACACGCAATTTTCCGAAATACACACACAACTCTCCTCCATACACAAACACAGTTCTAACACATATAGCTTTTCTACAGCTTTGAAGTATGCACTCACAGCTCTGTTACATACACGCACTGTTTTGCTACATACTTGTACACAGCTTTCTTACATACACCAACAGCTCTCTTATATACTCATGCAGCTCCACACACACAAACACTTATATATATATATATATATGTACACTCATCCATCGTATACATTACCACATCTTGAAATTCCTTCCAGGAATGTGACTGATCACATGACCTGAAAGGTTCAATGGCTAATCAACAACTTTGTTTGATTGGGACCCTATCCATGCCACCTCACATATCAGGAGTGTCGTTCTTCTTTTCATAAAGAGGTCCAAGGGCTAGTCTTGCAGAAGTTTTTTCAGCTACACAGGATGCGCAACATCCGTGCAAGTCCTGGTGACTTTCTCCCCTGCACTGCACCGATCAGATAGATCAGTGTGGGGCAGGAGAAAGGAGAACAGTTCTTTCAGTGATCATGAAGGATGCTGTCAGTGTTTTCCTCCATCAGAATAAGCAGCCTCTAGACTGTAAGAAACACACACATTTTAACATCATTTTGATTGTCTAAAATTTACTGCAGCTAAAAATTACATTTGGTTTACAATGCATTTTGCCAGATATGTTGTCACTTGTCAAAGCTTAGAATTTTACATGCTGGGTTTTTTTATGGCACATTTAGCACTGATAAGTTGTCACACTCTTGCTTAATATGTTAACATTCTGTCTGTAAACTGTATATGCATAGCTACCTTTTTGAAGCAATATTGAGATTTACTTAAGAACGTGGGGCCCAATAAATACCATCAATGGTGCCCAGTCCAAGAGATGGTGGATCCTATAGGTAAACACCACCTCATCATGCACTAAAACTTACTAAAAAAAAAAAAGATGTGAAGTTCACACATATAGAAGATGGACATTTTGTGAATACATATTACACGTATTGTAAAATAGATAGAGCTCATATGTAGAGTTTGTTTGATAAACTTTCCTACTACTTTGTCTAAATTAGAAGCAAATTGGTTGAACATTACTTCTACCTAAAATGGCAGAAAACGCACCTATCTTGGTGATGGACAGGACAGCTAGAGGGGATATGGAGGAGGCTGTTATTTTTTTTTTTAATAGGTGTACTTTCACCAATTTGCTGATAATTCATTGAAAGTAGATGATCGGTACAATTGCTGCCAATGCATTTTTTAAAGCTGTATTGTCATGAGTCAAATTTGATCATGTTAGGTTCTTGCATAGGTCCTATAGCATTGATAAGTTTCCACCCTCTTTCCTACATACACACATCTCTCCTGCATACACACAACTCTACTACTATCACACACGCAATTTTCCGAAATACACACACAACTCTCCTCCATACACAAACACAGTTCTAACACATATAGCTTTTCTACAGCTTTGAAGTATGCACTCACACCTCTGTTACATACATGCACTGTTTTGCTACATACTTGTACACAGCTTTCTTACATACACCAACAGCTCTCTTATATACTCATGCAGCTCCACACACACAAACACTTATATATATATATATATATATATATATATATATGTACACTCATCCATCGTATACATTACCACATCTTGAAATTCCTTCCAGGAATGTGACTGATCACATGACCTGAAAGGTTCAATGGCTAATCAACAACTTTGTTTGATTGGGACCCTATCCATGCCACCTCACATATCAGGAGTGTCGTTCTTCTTTTCATAAAGAGGTCCAAGGGCTAGTCTTGCAGAAGTTTTTTCAGCTACACAGGATGCGCAACATCCGTGCAAGTCCTGGTGACTTTCTCCCCTGCACTGCACCGATCAGATAGATCAGTGTGGGGCAGGAGAAAGGAGAACAGTTCTTTCAGTGATCATGAAGGATGCTGTCAGTGTTTTCCTCCATCAGAATAAGCAGCCTCTAGACTGTAAGAAACACACACATTTTAACATCATTTTGATTGTCTAAAATTTACTGCAGCTAAAAATTACATTTGGTTTACAATGCATTTTGCCAGATATGTTGTCACTTGTCAAAGCTAAGAATTTTACATGCTGGGTTTTTTTATGGCACATTTAGCACTGATAAGTTGTCACACTCTTGCTTAATATGTTAACATTCTGTCTGTAAACTGTATAAGCATAGCTACCTTTTTGAAGCAATATTGAGATTTACTTAAGAACGTGGGGCCCAATAAATACCATCAATGGTGCCCAGTCCAAGAGATGGTGGATCCTATAGGTAAACACCACCTCATCATGCACTAAAACTTACTAAAAAAAAAAAAGATGTGAAGTTCACACATATAGAAGATGGACATTTTGTGAATACATATTACACGTATTGTAAAATAGATAGAGCTCATATGTAGAGTTTGTTTGATAAACTTTCCTACTACTTTGTCTAAATTAGAAGCAAATTGGTTGAACATTACTTCTACCTAAAATGGCAGAAAACGCACCTATCTTGGTGATGGACAGGACAGCTAGAGGGGATATGGAGGAGGCTGTTATTTTTTTTTTAATAGGTGTACTTTCACCAATTTGCTGATAATTCATTGAAAGTAGATGATCGGTACAATTGCTGCCAATGCATTTTTTAAAGCTGTATTGTCATGAGTCAAATTTGATCATGTTAGGTTCTTGCATAGGTCCTATAGCATTGATAAGTTTCCACCCTCTTTCCTACATACACACATCTCTCCTGCTTACACACAACTCTACTACTATCACACACGCAATTTTCCGAAATACACACACAACTCTCCTCCATACACAAACACAGTTCTAACACATATAGCTTTTCTACAGCTTTGAAGTATGCACTCACACCTCTGTTACATACACGCACTGTTTTGCTACATACTTGTACACAGCTTTCTTACATACACCAACAGCTCTCTTATATACTCATGCAGCTCCACACACACAAACACTTATATATATATATATATATGTACACTCATCCATCGTATACATTACCACATCTTGAAATTCCTTCCAGGAATGTGACTGATCACATGACCTGAAAGGTTCAATGGCTAATCAACAACTTTGTTTGATTGGGACCCTATCCATGCCACCTCACATATCAGGAGTGTCGTTCTTCTTTTCATAAAGAGGTCCAAGGGCTAGTCTTGCAGAAGTTTTTTCAGCTACACAGGATGCGCAACATCCGTGCAAGTCCTGGTGACTTTCTCCCCTGCACTGCACCGATCAGATAGATCAGTGTGGGGCAGGAGAAAGGAGAACAGTTCTTTCAGTGATCATGAAGGATGCTGTCAGTGTTTTCCTCCATCAGAATAAGCAGCCTCTAGACTGTAAGAAACACACACATTTTAACATCATTTTGATTGTCTAAAATTTACTGCAGCTAAAAATTACATTTGGTTTACAATGCATTTTGCCAGATATGTTGTCACTTGTCAAAGCTTAGAATTTTACATGCTGGGTTTTTTTATGGCACATTTAGCACTGATAAGTTGTCACACTCTTGCTTAATATGTTAACATTCTGTCTGTAAACTGTATATGCATAGCTACCTTTTTGAAGCAATATTGAGATTTACTTAAGAACGTGGGGCCCAATAAATACCATCAATGGTGCCCAGTCCAAGAGATGGTGGATCCTATAGGTAAACACCACCTCATCATGCACTAAAACTTACTAAAAAAAAAAAAGATGTGAAGTTCACACATATAGAAGATGGACATTTTGTGAATACATATTACACGTATTGTAAAATAGATAGAGCTCATATGTAGAGTTTGTTTGATAAACTTTCCTACTACTTTGTCTAAATTAGAAGCAAATTGGTTGAACATTACTTCTACCTAAAATGGCAGAAAACGCACCTATCTTGGTGATGGACAGGACAGCTAGAGGGGATATGGAGGAGGCTGTTATTTTTTTTTTTAATAGGTGTACTTTCACCAATTTGCTGATAATTCATTGAAAGTAGATGATCGGTACAATTGCTGCCAATGCATTTTTTAAAGCTGTATTGTCATGAGTCAAATTTGATCATGTTAGGTTCTTGCATAGGTCCTATAGCATTGATAAGTTTCCACCCTCTTTCCTACATACACACATCTCTCCTGCATACACACAACTCTACTACTATCACACACGCAATTTTCCGAAATACACACACAACTCTCCTCCATACACAAACACAGTTCTAACACATATAGCTTTTCTACAGCTTTGAAGTATGCACTCACACCTCTGTTACATACATGCACTGTTTTGCTACATACTTGTACACAGCTTTCTTACATACACCAACAGCTCTCTTATATACTCATGCAGCTCCACACACACAAACACTTATATATATATATATATATATATATATATATGTACACTCATCCATCGTATACATTACCACATCTTGAAATTCCTTCCAGGAATGTGACTGATCACATGACCTGAAAGGTTCAATGGCTAATCAACAACTTTGTTTGATTGGGACCCTATCCATGCCACCTCACATATCAGGAGTGTCGTTCTTCTTTTCATAAAGAGGTCCAAGGGCTAGTCTTGCAGAAGTTTTTTCAGCTACACAGGATGCGCAACATCCGTGCAAGTCCTGGTGACTTTCTCCCCTGCACTGCACCGATCAGATAGATCAGTGTGGGGCAGGAGAAAGGAGAACAGTTCTTTCAGTGATCATGAAGGATGCTGTCAGTGTTTTCCTCCATCAGAATAAGCAGCCTCTAGACTGTAAGAAACACACACATTTTAACATCATTTTGATTGTCTAAAATTTACTGCAGCTAAAAATTACATTTGGTTTACAATGCATTTTGCCAGATATGTTGTCACTTGTCAAAGCTAAGAATTTTACATGCTGGGTTTTTTTATGGCACATTTAGCACTGATAAGTTGTCACACTCTTGCTTAATATGTTAACATTCTGTCTGTAAACTGTATAAGCATAGCTACCTTTTTGAAGCAATATTGAGATTTACTTAAGAACGTGGGGCCCAATAAATACCATCAATGGTGCCCAGTCCAAGAGATGGTGGATCCTATAGGTAAACACCACCTCATCATGCACTAAAACTTACTAAAAAAAAAAAAGATGTGAAGTTCACACATATAGAAGATGGACATTTTGTGAATACATATTACACGTATTGTAAAATAGATAGAGCTCATATGTAGAGTTTGTTTGATAAACTTTCCTACTACTTTGTCTAAATTAGAAGCAAATTGGTTGAACATTACTTCTACCTAAAATGGCAGAAAACGCACCTATCTTGGTGATGGACAGGACAGCTAGAGGGGATATGGAGGAGGCTGTTATTTTTTTTTTAATAGGTGTACTTTCACCAATTTGCTGATAATTCATTGAAAGTAGATGATCGGTACAATTGCTGCCAATGCATTTTTTAAAGCTGTATTGTCATGAGTCAAATTTGATCATGTTAGGTTCTTGCATAGGTCCTATAGCATTGATAAGTTTCCACCCTCTTTCCTACATACACACATCTCTCCTGCTTACACACAACTCTACTACTATCACACACGCAATTTTCCGAAATACACACACAACTCTCCTCCATACACAAACACAGTTCTAACACATATAGCTTTTCTACAGCTTTGAAGTATGCACTCACACCTCTGTTACATACACGCACTGTTTTGCTACATACTTGTACACAGCTTTCTTACATACACCAACAGCTCTCTTATATACTCATGCAGCTCCACACACACAAACACTTATATATATATATATATGTACACTCATCCATCGTATACATTACCACATCTTGAAATTCCTTCCAGGAATGTGACTGATCACATGACCTGAAAGGTTCAATGGCTAATCAACAACTTTGTTTGATTGGGACCCTATCCATGCCACCTCACATATCAGGAGTGTCGTTCTTCTTTTCATAAAGAGGTCCAAGGGCTAGTCTTGCAGAAGTTTTTTCAGCTACACAGGATGCGCAACATCCGTGCAAGTCCTGGTGACTTTCTCCCCTGCACTGCACCGATCAGATAGATCAGTGTGGGGCAGGAGAAAGGAGAACAGTTCTTTCAGTGATCATGAAGGATGCTGTCAGTGTTTTCCTCCATCAGAATAAGCAGCCTCTAGACTGTAAGAAACACACACATTTTAACATCATTTTGATTGTCTAAAATTTACTGCAGCTAAAAATTACATTTGGTTTACAATGCATTTTGCCAGATATGTTGTCACTTGTCAAAGCTAAGAATTTTACATGCTGGGTTTTTTTATGGCACATTTAGCACTGATAAGTTGTCACACTCTTGCTTAATATGTTAACATTCTGTCTGTAAACTGTATAAGCATAGCTACCTTTTTGAAGCAATATTGAGATTTACTTAAGAACGTGGGGCCCAATAAATACCATCAATGGTGCCCAGTCCAAGAGATGGTGGATCCTATAGGTAAACACCACCTCATCATGCACTAAAACTTACTAAAAAAAAAAAAGATGTGAAGTTCACACATATAGAAGATGGACATTTTGTGAATACATATTACACGTATTGTAAAATAGATAGAGCTCATATGTAGAGTTTGTTTGATAAACTTTCCTACTACTTTGTCTAAATTAGAAGCAAATTGGTTGAACATTACTTCTACCTAAAATGGCAGAAAACGCACCTATCTTGGTGATGGACAGGACAGCTAGAGGGGATATGGAGGAGGCTGTTATTTTTTTTTTAATAGGTGTACTTTCACCAATTTGCTGATAATTCATTGAAAGTAGATGATCGGTACAATTGCTGCCAATGCATTTTTTAAAGCTGTATTGTCATGAGTCAAATTTGATCATGTTAGGTTCTTGCATAGGTCCTATAGCATTGATAAGTTTCCACCCTCTTTCCTACATACACACATCTCTCCTGCTTACACACAACTCTACTACTATCACACACGCAATTTTCCGAAATACACACACAACTCTCCTCCATACACAAACACAGTTCTAACACATATAGCTTTTCTACAGCTTTGAAGTATGCACTCACACCTCTGTTACATACACGCACTGTTTTGCTACATACTTGTACACAGCTTTCTTACATACACCAACAGCTCTCTTATATACTCATGCAGCTCCACACACACAAACACTTATATATATATATATATATGTACACTCATCCATCGTATACATTACCACATCTTGAAATTCCTTCCAGGAATGTGACTGATCACATGACCTGAAAGGTTCAATGGCTAATCAACAACTTTGTTTGATTGGGACCCTATCCATGCCACCTCACATATCAGGAGTGTCGTTCTTCTTTTCATAAAGAGGTCCAAGGGCTAGTCTTGCAGAAGTTTTTTCAGCTACACAGGATGCGCAACATCCGTGCAAGTCCTGGTGACTTTCTCCCCTGCACTGCACCGATCAGATAGATCAGTGTGGGGCAGGAGAAAGGAGAACAGTTCTTTCAGTGATCATGAAGGATGCTGTCAGTGTTTTCCTCCATCAGAATAAGCAGCCTCTAGACTGTAAGAAACACACACATTTTAACATCATTTTGATTGTCTAAAATTTACTGCAGCTAAAAATTACATTTGGTTTACAATGCATTTTGCCAGATATGTTGTCACTTGTCAAAGCTTAGAATTTTACATGCTGGGTTTTTTTATGGCACATTTAGCACTGATAAGTTGTCACACTCTTGCTTAATATGTTAACATTCTGTCTGTAAACTGTATATGCATAGCTACCTTTTTGAAGCAATATTGAGATTTACTTAAGAACGTGGGGCCCAATAAATACCATCAATGGTGCCCAGTCCAAGAGATGGTGGATCCTATAGGTAAACACCACCTCATCATGCACTAAAACTTACTAAAAAAAAAAAAGATGTGAAGTTCACACATATAGAAGATGGACATTTTGTGAATACATATTACACGTATTGTAAAATAGATAGAGCTCATATGTAGAGTTTGTTTGATAAACTTTCCTACTACTTTGTCTAAATTAGAAGCAAATTGGTTGAACATTACTTCTACCTAAAATGGCAGAAAACGCACCTATCTTGGTGATGGACAGGACAGCTAGAGGGGATATGGAGGAGGCTGTTATTTTTTTTTTTAATAGGTGTACTTTCACCAATTTGCTGATAATTCATTGAAAGTAGATGATCGGTACAATTGCTGCCAATGCATTTTTTAAAGCTGTATTGTCATGAGTCAAATTTGATCATGTTAGGTTCTTGCATATTTCCTATAGCATTGATAAGTTTCCACCCTCTTTCCTACATACACACATCTCTCCTGCATACACACAACTCTACTACTATCACACACGCAATTTTCCGAAATACACACACAACTCTCCTCCATACACAAACACAGTTCTAACACATATAGCTTTTCTACAGCTTTGAAGTATGCACTCACACCTCTGTTACATACATGCACTGTTTTGCTACATACTTGTACACAGCTTTCTTACATACACCAACAGCTCTCTTATATACTCATGCAGCTCCACACACACAAACACTTATATATATATATATATATATATATATATATATGTACACTCATCCATCGTATACATTACCACATCTTGAAATTCCTTCCAGGAATGTGACTGATCACATGACCTGAAAGGTTCAATGGCTAATCAACAACTTTGTTTGATTGGGACCCTATCCATGCCACCTCACATATCAGGAGTGTCGTTCTTCTTTTCATAAAGAGGTCCAAGGGCTAGTCTTGCAGAAGTTTTTTCAGCTACACAGGATGCGCAACATCCGTGCAAGTCCTGGTGACTTTCTCCCCTGCACTGCACCGATCAGATAGATCAGTGTGGGGCAGGAGAAAGGAGAACAGTTCTTTCAGTGATCATGAAGGATGCTGTCAGTGTTTTCCTCCATCAGAATAAGCAGCCTCTAGACTGTAAGAAACACACACATTTTAACATCATTTTGATTGTCTAAAATTTACTGCAGCTAAAAATTACATTTGGTTTACAATGCATTTTGCCAGATATGTTGTCACTTGTCAAAGCTAAGAATTTTACATGCTGGGTTTTTTTATGGCACATTTAGCACTGATAAGTTGTCACACTCTTGCTTAATATGTTAACATTCTGTCTGTAAACTGTATAAGCATAGCTACCTTTTTGAAGCAATATTGAGATTTACTTAAGAACGTGGGGCCCAATAAATACCATCAATGGTGCCCAGTCCAAGAGATGGTGGATCCTATAGGTAAACACCACCTCATCATGCACTAAAACTTACTAAAAAAAAAAAAGATGTGAAGTTCACACATATAGAAGATGGACATTTTGTGAATACATATTACACGTATTGTAAAATAGATAGAGCTCATATGTAGAGTTTGTTTGATAAACTTTCCTACTACTTTGTCTAAATTAGAAGCAAATTGGTTGAACATTACTTCTACCTAAAATGGCAGAAAACGCACCTATCTTGGTGATGGACAGGACAGCTAGAGGGGATATGGAGGAGGCTGTTATTTTTTTTTTAATAGGTGTACTTTCACCAATTTGCTGATAATTCATTGAAAGTAGATGATCGGTACAATTGCTGCCAATGCATTTTTTAAAGCTGTATTGTCATGAGTCAAATTTGATCATGTTAGGTTCTTGCATAGGTCCTATAGCATTGATAAGTTTCCACCCTCTTTCCTACATACACACATCTCTCCTGCTTACACACAACTCTACTACTATCACACACGCAATTTTCCGAAATACACACACAACTCTCCTCCATACACAAACACAGTTCTAACACATATAGCTTTTCTACAGCTTTGAAGTATGCACTCACACCTCTGTTACATACACGCACTGTTTTGCTACATACTTGTACACAGCTTTCTTACATACACCAACAGCTCTCTTATATACTCATGCAGCTCCACACACACAAACACTTATATATATATATATATATGTACACTCATCCATCGTATACATTACCACATCTTGAAATTCCTTCCAGGAATGTGACTGATCACATGACCTGAAAGGTTCAATGGCTAATCAACAACTTTGTTTGATTGGGACCCTATCCATGCCACCTCACATATCAGGAGTGTCGTTCTTCTTTTCATAAAGAGGTCCAAGGGCTAGTCTTGCAGAAGTTTTTTCAGCTACACAGGATGCGCAACATCCGTGCAAGTCCTGGTGACTTTCTCCCCTGCACTGCACCGATCAGATAGATCAGTGTGGGGCAGGAGAAAGGAGAACAGTTCTTTCAGTGATCATGAAGGATGCTGTCAGTGTTTTCCTCCATCAGAATAAGCAGCCTCTAGACTGTAAGAAACACACACATTTTAACATCATTTTGATTGTCTAAAATTTACTGCAGCTAAAAATTACATTTGGTTTACAATGCATTTTGCCAGATATGTTGTCACTTGTCAAAGCTAAGAATTTTACATGCTGGGTTTTTTTATGGCACATTTAGCACTGATAAGTTGTCACACTCTTGCTTAATATGTTAACATTCTGTCTGTAAACTGTATAAGCATAGCTACCTTTTTGAAGCAATATTGAGATTTACTTAAGAACGTGGGGCCCAATAAATACCATCAATGGTGCCCAGTCCAAGAGATGGTGGATCCTATAGGTAAACACCACCTCATCATGCACTAAAACTTACTAAAAAAAAAAAAGATGTGAAGTTCACACATATAGAAGATGGACATTTTGTGAATACATATTACACGTATTGTAAAATAGATAGAGCTCATATGTAGAGTTTGTTTGATAAACTTTCCTACTACTTTGTCTAAATTAGAAGCAAATTGGTTGAACATTACTTCTACCTAAAATGGCAGAAAACGCACCTATCTTGGTGATGGACAGGACAGCTAGAGGGGATATGGAGGAGGCTGTTATTTTTTTTTTAATAGGTGTACTTTCACCAATTTGCTGATAATTCATTGAAAGTAGATGATCGGTACAATTGCTGCCAATGCATTTTTTAAAGCTGTATTGTCATGAGTCAAATTTGATCATGTTAGGTTCTTGCATAGGTCCTATAGCATTGATAAGTTTCCACCCTCTTTCCTACATACACACATCTCTCCTGCTTACACACAACTCTACTACTATCACACACGCAATTTTCCGAAATACACACACAACTCTCCTCCATACACAAACACAGTTCTAACACATATAGCTTTTCTACAGCTTTGAAGTATGCACTCACACCTCTGTTACATACACGCACTGTTTTGCTACATACTTGTACACAGCTTTCTTACATACACCAACAGCTCTCTTATATACTCATGCAGCTCCACACACACAAACACTTATATATATATATATATATGTACACTCATCCATCGTATACATTACCACATCTTGAAATTCCTTCCAGGAATGTGACTGATCACATGACCTGAAAGGTTCAATGGCTAATCAACAACTTTGTTTGATTGGGACCCTATCCATGCCACCTCACATATCAGGAGTGTCGTTCTTCTTTTCATAAAGAGGTCCAAGGGCTAGTCTTGCAGAAGTTTTTTCAGCTACACAGGATGCGCAACATCCGTGCAAGTCCTGGTGACTTTCTCCCCTGCACTGCACCGATCAGATAGATCAGTGTGGGGCAGGAGAAAGGAGAACAGTTCTTTCAGTGATCATGAAGGATGCTGTCAGTGTTTTCCTCCATCAGAATAAGCAGCCTCTAGACTGTAAGAAACACACACATTTTAACATCATTTTGATTGTCTAAAATTTACTGCAGCTAAAAATTACATTTGGTTTACAATGCATTTTGCCAGATATGTTGTCACTTGTCAAAGCTAAGAATTTTACATGCTGGGTTTTTTTATGGCACATTTAGCACTGATAAGTTGTCACACTCTTGCTTAATATGTTAACATTCTGTCTGTAAACTGTATAAGCATAGCTACCTTTTTGAAGCAATATTGAGATTTACTTAAGAACGTGGGGCCCAATAAATACCATCAATGGTGCCCAGTCCAAGAGATGGTGGATCCTATAGGTAAACACCACCTCATCATGCACTAAAACTTACTAAAAAAAAAAAAGATGTGAAGTTCACACATATAGAAGATGGACATTTTGTGAATACATATTACACGTATTGTAAAATAGATAGAGCTCATATGTAGAGTTTGTTTGATAAACTTTCCTACTACTTTGTCTAAATTAGAAGCAAATTGGTTGAACATTACTTCTACCTAAAATGGCAGAAAACGCACCTATCTTGGTGATGGACAGGACAGCTAGAGGGGATATGGAGGAGGCTGTTATTTTTTTTTTAATAGGTGTACTTTCACCAATTTGCTGATAATTCATTGAAAGTAGATGATCGGTACAATTGCTGCCAATGCATTTTTTAAAGCTGTATTGTCATGAGTCAAATTTGATCATGTTAGGTTCTTGCATAGGTCCTATAGCATTGATAAGTTTCCACCCTCTTTCCTACATACACACATCTCTCCTGCTTACACACAACTCTACTACTATCACACACGCAATTTTCCGAAATACACACACAACTCTCCTCCATACACAAACACAGTTCTAACACATATAGCTTTTCTACAGCTTTGAAGTATGCACTCACACCTCTGTTACATACACGCACTGTTTTGCTACATACTTGTACACAGCTTTCTTACATACACCAACAGCTCTCTTATATACTCATGCAGCTCCACACACACAAACACTTATATATATATATATATATATATATATGTACACTCATCCATCGTATACATTACCACATCTTGAAATTCCTTCCAGGAATGTGACTGATCACATGACCTGAAAGGTTCAATGGCTAATCAACAACTTTGTTTGATTGGGACCCTATCCATGCCACCTCACATATCAGGAGTGTCGTTCTTCTTTTCATAAAGAGGTCCAAGGGCTAGTCTTGCAGAAGTTTTTTCAGCTACACAGGATGCGCAACATCCGTGCAAGTCCTGGTGACTTTCTCCCCTGCACTGCACCGATCAGATAGATCAGTGTGGGGCAGGAGAAAGGAGAACAGTTCTTTCAGTGATCATGAAGGATGCTGTCAGTGTTTTCCTCCATCAGAATAAGCAGCCTCTAGACTGTAAGAAACACACACATTTTAACATCATTTTGATTGTCTAAAATTTACTGCAGCTAAAAATTACATTTGGTTTACAATGCATTTTGCCAGATATGTTGTCACTTGTCAAAGCTTAGAATTTTACATGCTGGGTTTTTTTATGGCACATTTAGCACTGATAAGTTGTCACACTCTTGCTTAATATGTTAACATTCTGTCTGTAAACTGTATATGCATAGCTACCTTTTTGAAGCAATATTGAGATTTACTTAAGAACGTGGGGCCCAATAAATACCATCAATGGTGCCCAGTCCAAGAGATGGTGGATCCTATAGGTAAACACCACCTCATCATGCACTAAAACTTACTAAAAAAAAAAAAGATGTGAAGTTCACACATATAGAAGATGGACATTTTGTGAATACATATTACACGTATTGTAAAATAGATAGAGCTCATATGTAGAGTTTGTTTGATAAACTTTCCTACTACTTTGTCTAAATTAGAAGCAAATTGGTTGAACATTACTTCTACCTAAAATGGCAGAAAACGCACCTATCTTGGTGATGGACAGGACAGCTAGAGGGGATATGGAGGAGGCTGTTATTTTTTTTTTTAATAGGTGTACTTTCACCAATTTGCTGATAATTCATTGAAAGTAGATGATCGGTACAATTGCTGCCAATGCATTTTTTAAAGCTGTATTGTCATGAGTCAAATTTGATCATGTTAGGTTCTTGCATAGGTCCTATAGCATTGATAAGTTTCCACCCTCTTTCCTACATACACACATCTCTCCTGCTTACACACAACTCTACTACTATCACACACGCAATTTTCCGAAATACACACACAACTCTCCTCCATACACAAACACAGTTCTAACACATATAGCTTTTCTACAGCTTTGAAGTATGCACTCACACCTCTGTTACATACACGCACTGTTTTGCTACATACTTGTACACAGCTTTCTTACATACACCAACAGCTCTCTTATATACTCATGCAGCTCCACACACACAAACACTTATATATATATATATATATATATATATATATGTACACTCATCCATCGTATACATTACCACATCTTGAAATTCCTTCCAGGAATGTGACTGATCACATGACCTGAAAGGTTCAATGGCTAATCAACAACTTTGTTTGATTGGGACCCTATCCATGCCACCTCACATATCAGGAGTGTCGTTCTTCTTTTCATAAAGAGGTCCAAGGGCTAGTCTTGCAGAAGTTTTTTCAGCTACACAGGATGCGCAACATCCGTGCAAGTCCTGGTGACTTTCTCCCCTGCACTGCACCGATCAGATAGATCAGTGTGGGGCAGGAGAAAGGAGAACAGTTCTTTCAGTGATCATGAAGGATGCTGTCAGTGTTTTCCTCCATCAGAATAAGCAGCCTCTAGACTGTAAGAAACACACACATTTTAACATCATTTTGATTGTCTAAAATTTACTGCAGCTAAAAATTACATTTGGTTTACAATGCATTTTGCCAGATATGTTGTCACTTGTCAAAGCTAAGAATTTTACATGCTGGGTTTTTTTATGGCACATTTAGCACTGATAAGTTGTCACACTCTTGCTTAATATGTTAACATTCTGTCTGTAAACTGTATATGCATAGCTACCTTTTTGAAGCAATATTGAGATTTACTTAAGAACGTGGGGCCCAATAAATACCATCAATGGTGCCCAGTCCAAGAGATGGTGGATCCTATAGGTAAACACCACCTCATCATGCACTAAAACTTACTAAAAAAAAAAAAGATGTGAAGTTCACACATATAGAAGATGGACATTTTGTGAATACATATTACACGTATTGTAAAATAGATAGAGCTCATATGTAGAGTTTGTTTGATAAACTTTCCTACTACTTTGTCTAAATTAGAAGCAAATTGGTTGAACATTACTTCTACCTAAAATGGCAGAAAACGCACCTATCTTGGTGATGGACAGGACAGCTAGAGGGGATATGGAGGAGGCTGTTATTTTTTTTTTAATAGGTGTACTTTCACCAATTTGCTGATAATTCATTGAAAGTAGATGATCGGTACAATTGCTGCCAATGCATTTTTTAAAGCTGTATTGTCATGAGTCAAATTTGATCATGTTAGGTTCTTGCATAGGTCCTATAGCATTGATAAGTTTCCACCCTCTTTCCTACATACACACATCTCTCCTGCTTACACACAACTCTACTACTATCACACACGCAATTTTCCGAAATACACACACAACTCTCCTCCATACACAAACACAGTTCTAACACATATAGCTTTTCTACAGCTTTGAAGTATGCACTCACACCTCTGTTACATACACGCACTGTTTTGCTACATACTTGTACACAGCTTTCTTACATACACCAACAGCTCTCTTATATACTCATGCAGCTCCACACACACAAACACTTATATATATATTTATATATATATATATGTACACTCATCCATCGTATACATTACCACATCTTGAAATTCCTTCCAGGAATGTGACTGATCACATGACCTGAAAGGTTCAATGGCTAATCAACAACTTTGTTTGATTGGGACCCTATCCATGCCACCTCACATATCAGGAGTGTCGTTCTTCTTTTCATAAAGAGGTCCAAGGGCTAGTCTTGCAGAAGTTTTTTCAGCTACACAGGATGCGCAACATCCGTGCAAGTCCTGGTGACTTTCTCCCCTGCACTGCACCGATCAGATAGATCAGTGTGGGGCAGGAGAAAGGAGAACAGTTCTTTCAGTGATCATGAAGGATGCTGTCAGTGTTTTCCTCCATCAGAATAAGCAGCCTCTAGACTGTAAGAAACACACACATTTTAACATCATTTTGATTGTCTAAAATTTACTGCAGCTAAAAATTACATTTGGTTTACAATGCATTTTGTCAGATATGTTGTCACTTGTCAAAGCTTAGAATTTTACATGCTGGGTTTTTTTATGGCACATTTAGCACTGATAAGTTGTCACACTCTTGCTTAATATGTTAACATTCTGTCTGTAAACTGTATATGCATAGCTACCTTTTTGAAGCAATATTGAGATTTACTTAAGAACGTGGGGCCCAATAAATACCATCAATGGTGCCCAGTCCAAGAGATGGTGGATCCTATAGGTAAACACCACCTCATCATGCACTAAAACTTACTAAAAAAAAAAAAGATGTGAAGTTCACACATATAGAAGATGGACATTTTGTGAATACATATTACACGTATTGTAAAATAGATAGAGCTCATATGTAGAGTTTGTTTGATAAACTTTCCTACTACTTTGTCTAAATTAGAAGCAAATTGGTTGAACATTACTTCTACCTAAAATGGCAGAAAACGCACCTATCTTGGTGATGGACAGGACAGCTAGAGGGGATATGGAGGAGGCTGTTATTTTTTTTTTTAATAGGTGTACTTTCACCAATTTGCTGATAATTCATTGAAAGTAGATGATCGGTACAATTGCTGCCAATGCATTTTTTAAAGCTGTATTGTCATGAGTCAAATTTGATCATGTTAGGTTCTTGCATAGGTCCTATAGCATTGATAAGTTTCCACCCTCTTTCCTACATACACACATCTCTCCTGCATACACACAACTCTACTACTATCACACACGCAATTTTCCGAAATACACACACAACTCTCCTCCATACACAAACACAGTTCTAACACATATAGCTTTTCTACAGCTTTGAAGTATGCACTCACACCTCTGTTACATACACGCACTGTTTTGCTACATACTTGTACACAGCTTTCTTACATACACCAACAGCTCTCTTATATACTCATGCAGCTCCACACACACAAACACTTATATATATATATATATGTACACTCATCCATCGTATACATTACCACATCTTGAAATTCCTTCCAGGAATGTGACTGATCACATGACCTGAAAGGTTCAATGGCTAATCAACAACTTTGTTTGATTGGGACCCTATCCATGCCACCTCACATATCAGGAGTGTCGTTCTTCTTTTCATAAAGAGGTCCAAGGGCTAGTCTTGCAGAAGTTTTTTCAGCTACACAGGATGCGCAACATCCGTGCAAGTCCTGGTGACTTTCTCCCCTGCACTGCACCGATCAGATAGATCAGTGTGGGGCAGGAGAAAGGAGAACAGTTCTTTCAGTGATCATGAAGGATGCTGTCAGTGTTTTCCTCCATCAGAATAAGCAGCCTCTAGACTGTAAGAAACACACACATTTTAACATCATTTTGATTGTCTAAAATTTACTGCAGCTAAAAATTACATTTGGTTTACAATGCATTTTGCCAGATATGTTGTCACTTGTCAAAGCTAAGAATTTTACATGCTGGGTTTTTTTATGGCACATTTAGCACTGATAAGTTGTCACACTCTTGCTTAATATGTTAACATTCTGTCTGTAAACTGTATATGCATAGCTACCTTTTTGAAGCAATATTGAGATTTACTTAAGAACGTGGGGCCCAATAAATACCATCAATGGTGCCCAGTCCAAGAGATGGTGGATCCTATAGGTAAACACCACCTCATCATGCACTAAAACTTACTAAAAAAAAAAAAGATGTGAAGTTCACACATATAGAAGATGGACATTTTGTGAATACATATTACACGTATTGTAAAATAGATAGAGCTCATATGTAGAGTTTGTTTGATAAACTTTCCTACTACTTTGTCTAAATTAGAAGCAAATTGGTTGAACATTACTTCTACCTAAAATGGCAGAAAACGCACCTATCTTGGTGATGGACAGGACAGCTAGAGGGGATATGGAGGAGGCTGTTATTTTTTTTTTAATAGGTGTACTTTCACCAATTTGCTGATAATTCATTGAAAGTAGATGATCGGTACAATTGCTGCCAATGCATTTTTTAAAGCTGTATTGTCATGAGTCAAATTTGATCATGTTAGGTTCTTGCATAGGTCCTATAGCATTGATAAGTTTCCACCCTCTTTCCTACATACACACATCTCTCCTGCATACACACAACTCTACTACTATCACACACGCAATTTTCCGAAATACACACACAACTCTCCTCCATACACAAACACAGTTCTAACACATATAGCTTTTCTACAGCTTTGAAGTATGCACTCACACCTCTGTTACATACACGCACTGTTTTGCTACATACTTGTACACAGCTTTCTTACATACACCAACAGCTCTCTTATATACTCATGCAGCTCCACACACACAAACACTTATATATATATATATATATATATATATATATATATATATATATGTACACTCATCCATCGTATACATTACCACATCTTGAAATTCCTTCCAGGAATGTGACTGATCACATGACCTGAAAGGTTCAATGGCTAATCAACAACTTTGTTTGATTGGGACCCTATCCATGCCACCTCACATATCAGGAGTGTCGTTCTTCTTTTCATAAAGAGGTCCAAGGGCTAGTCTTGCAGAAGTTTTTTCAGCTACACAGGATGCGCAACATCCGTGCAAGTCCTGGTGACTTTCTCCCCTGCACTGCACCGATCAGATAGATCAGTGTGGGGCAGGAGAAAGGAGAACAGTTCTTTCAGTGATCATGAAGGATGCTGTCAGTGTTTTCCTCCATCAGAATAAGCAGCCTCTAGACTGTAAGAAACACACACATTTTAACATCATTTTGATTGTCTAAAATTTACTGCAGCTAAAAATTACATTTGGTTTACAATGCATTTTGCCAGATATGTTGTCACTTGTCAAAGCTAAGAATTTTACATGCTGGGTTTTTTTATGGCACATTTAGCACTGATAAGTTGTCACACTCTTGCTTAATATGTTAACATTCTGTCTGTAAACTGTATATGCATAGCTACCTTTTTGAAGCAATATTGAGATTTACTTAAGAACGTGGGGCCCAATAAATACCATCAATGGTGCCCAGTCCAAGAGATGGTGGATCCTATAGGTAAACACCACCTCATCATGCACTAAAACTTACTAAAAAAAAAAAAGATGTGAAGTTCACACATATAGAAGATGGACATTTTGTGAATACATATTACACGTATTGTAAAATAGATAGAGCTCATATGTAGAGTTTGTTTGATAAACTTTCCTACTACTTTGTCTAAATTAGAAGCAAATTGGTTGAACATTACTTCTACCTAAAATGGCAGAAAACGCACCTATCTTGGTGATGGACAGGACAGCTAGAGGGGATATGGAGGAGGCTGTTATTTTTTTTTTAATAGGTGTACTTTCACCAATTTGCTGATAATTCATTGAAAGTAGATGATCGGTACAATTGCTGCCAATGCATTTTTTAAAGCTGTATTGTCATGAGTCAAATTTGATCATGTTAGGTTCTTGCATAGGTCCTATAGCATTGATAAGTTTCCACCCTCTTTCCTACATACACACATCTCTCCTGCATACACACAACTCTACTACTATCACACACGCAATTTTCCGAAATACACACACAACTCTCCTCCATACACAAACACAGTTCTAACACATATAGCTTTTCTACAGCTTTGAAGTATGCACTCACACCTCTGTTACATACACGCACTGTTTTGCTACATACTTGTACACAGCTTTCTTACATACACCAACAGCTCTCTTATATACTCATGCAGCTCCACACACACAAACACTTATATATATATATATATATATATATATATATATATGTACACTCATCCATCGTATACATTACCACATCTTGAAATTCCTTCCAGGAATGTGACTGATCACATGACCTGAAAGGTTCAATGGCTAATCAACAACTTTGTTTGATTGGGACCCTATCCATGCCACCTCACATATCAGGAGTGTCGTTCTTCTTTTCATAAAGAGGTCCAAGGGCTAGTCTTGCAGAAGTTTTTTCAGCTACACAGGAAGCGCAACATCCGTGCAAGTCCTGGTGACTTTCTCCCCTGCACTGCACCGATCAGATAGATCAGTGTGGGGCAGGAGAAAGGAGAACAGTTCTTTCAGTGATCATGAAGGATGCTGTCAGTGTTTTCCTCCATCAGAATAAGCAGCCTCTAGACTGTAAGAAACACACACATTTTAACATCATTTTGATTGTCTAAAATTTACTGCAGCTAAAAATTACATTTGGTTTACAATGCATTTTGCCAGATATGTTGTCACTTGTCAAAGCTTAGAATTTTACATGCTGGGTTTTTTTATGGCACATTTAGCACTGATAAGTTGTCACACTCTTGCTTAATATGTTAACATTCTGTCTGTAAACTGTATATGCATAGCTACCTTTTTGAAGCAATATTGAGATTTACTTAAGAACGTGGGGCCCAATAAATACCATCAATGGTGCCCAGTCCAAGAGATGGTGGATCCTATAGGTAAACACCACCTCATCATGCACTAAAACTTACTAAAAAAAAAAAAGATGTGAAGTTCACACATATAGAAGATGGACATTTTGTGAATACATATTACACGTATTGTAAAATAGATAGAGCTCATATGTAGAGTTTGTTTGATAAACTTTCCTACTACTTTGTCTAAATTAGAAGCAAATTGGTTGAACATTACTTCTACCTAAAATGGCAGAAAACGCACCTATCTTGGTGATGGACAGGACAGCTAGAGGGGATATGGAGGAGGCTGTTATTTTTTTTTTTAATAGGTGTACTTTCACCAATTTGCTGATAATTCATTGAAAGTAGATGATCGGTACAATTGCTGCCAATGCATTTTTTAAAGCTGTATTGTCATGAGTCAAATTTGATCATGTTAGGTTCTTGCATAGGTCCTATAGCATTGATAAGTTTCCACCCTCTTTCCTACATACACACATCTCTCCTGCATACACACAACTCTACTACTATCACACACGCAATTTTCCGAAATACACACACAACTCTCCTCCATACACAAACACAGTTCTAACACATATAGCTTTTCTACAGCTTTGAAGTATGCACTCACACCTCTGTTACATACACGCACTGTTTTGCTACATACTTGTACACAGCTTTCTTACATACACCAACAGCTCTCTTATATACTCATGCAGCTCCACACACACAAACACTTATATATATATATATATATATGTACACTCATCCATCGTATACATTACCACATCTTGAAATTCCTTCCAGGAATGTGACTGATCACATGACCTGAAAGGTTCAATGGCTAATCAACAACTTTGTTTGATTGGGACCCTATCCATGCCACCTCACATATCAGGAGTGTCGTTCTTCTTTTCATAAAGAGGTCCAAGGGCTAGTCTTGCAGAAGTTTTTTCAGCTACACAGGAAGCGCAACATCCGTGCAAGTCCTGGTGACTTTCTCCCCTGCACTGCACCGATCAGATAGATCAGTGTGGGGCAGGAGAAAGGAGAACAGTTCTTTCAGTGATCATGAAGGATGCTGTCAGTGTTTTCCTCCATCAGAATAAGCAGCCTCTAGACTGTAAGAAACACACACATTTTAACATCATTTTGAATGTCTAAAATTTACTGCAGCTAAAAATTACATTTGGTTTACAATGCATTTTGCCAGATATGTTGTCACTTGTCAAAGCTTAGAATTTTACATGCTGGGTTTTTTTATGGCACATTTAGCACTGATAAGTTGTCACACTCTTGCTTAATATGTTAACATTCTGTCTGTAAACTGTATATGCATAGCTACCTTTTTGAAGCAATATTGAGATTTACTTAAGAACGTGGGGCCCAATAAATACCATCAATGGTGCCCAGTCCAAGAGATGGTGGATCCTATAGGTAAACACCACCTCATCATGCACTAAAACTTACTAAAAAAAAAAAAGATGTGAAGTTCACACATATAGAAGATGGACATTTTGTGAATACATATTACACGTATTGTAAAATAGATAGAGCTCATATGTAGAGTTTGTTTGATAAACTTTCCTACTACTTTGTCTAAATTAGAAGCAAATTGGTTGAACATTACTTCTACCTAAAATGGCAGAAAACGCACCTATCTTGGTGATGGACAGGACAGCTAGAGGGGATATGGAGGAGGCTGTTATTTTTTTTTTTAATAGGTGTACTTTCACCAATTTGCTGATAATTCATTGAAAGTAGATGATCGGTACAATTGCTGCCAATGCATTTTTTAAAGCTGTATTGTCATGAGTCAAATTTGATCATGTTAGGTTCTTGCATAGGTCCTATAGCATTGATAAGTTTCCACCCTCTTTCCTACATACACACATCTCTCCTGCATACACACAACTCTACTACTATCACACACGCAATTTTCCGAAATACACACACAACTCTCCTCCATACACAAACACAGTTCTAACACATATAGCTTTTCTACAGCTTTGAAGTATGCACTCACACCTCTGTTACATACACGCACTGTTTTGCTACATACTTGTACACAGCTTTCTTACATACACCAACAGCTCTCTTATATACTCATGCAGCTCCACACACACAAACACTTATATATATATATATATATATATATATATGTACACTCATCCATCGTATACATTACCACATCTTGAAATTCCTTCCAGGAATGTGACTGATCACATGACCTGAAAGGTTCAATGGCTAATCAACAACTTTGTTTGATTGGGACCCTATCCATGCCACCTCACATATCAGGAGTGTCGTTCTTCTTTTCATAAAGAGGTCCAAGGGCTAGTCTTGCAGAAGTTTTTTCAGCTACACAGGAAGCGCAACATCCGTGCAAGTCCTGGTGACTTTCTCCCCTGCACTGCACCGATCAGATAGATCAGTGTGGGGCAGGAGAAAGGAGAACAGTTCTTTCAGTGATCATGAAGGATGCTGTCAGTGTTTTCCTCCATCAGAATAAGCAGCCTCTAGACTGTAAGAAACACACACATTTTAACATCATTTTGATTGTCTAAAATTTACTGCAGCTAAAAATTACATTTGGTTTACAATGCATTTTGCCAGATATGTTGTCACTTGTCAAAGCTTAGAATTTTACATGCTGGGTTTTTTTATGGCACATTTAGCACTGATAAGTTGTCACACTCTTGCTTAATATGTTAACATTCTGTCTGTAAACTGTATATGCATAGCTACCTTTTTGAAGCAATATTGAGATTTACTTAAGAACGTGGGGCCCAATAAATACCATCAATGGTGCCCAGTCCAAGAGATGGTGGATCCTATAGGTAAACACCACCTCATCATGCACTAAAACTTACTAAAAAAAAAAAAGATGTGAAGTTCACACATATAGAAGATGGACATTTTGTGAATACATATTACACGTATTGTAAAATAGATAGAGCTCATATGTAGAGTTTGTTTGATAAACTTTCCTACTACTTTGTCTAAATTAGAAGCAAATTGGTTGAACATTACTTCTACCTAAAATGGCAGAAAACGCACCTATCTTGGTGATGGACAGGACAGCTAGAGGGGATATGGAGGAGGCTGTTATTTTTTTTTTTAATAGGTGTACTTTCACCAATTTGCTGATAATTCATTGAAAGTAGATGATCGGTACAATTGCTGCCAATGCATTTTTTAAAGCTGTATTGTCATGAGTCAAATTTGATCATGTTAGGTTCTTGCATAGGTCCTATAGCATTGATAAGTTTCCACCCTCTTTCCTACATACACACATCTCTCCTGCATACACACAACTCTACTACTATCACACACGCAATTTTCCGAAATACACACACAACTCTCCTCCATACACAAACACAGTTCTAACACATATAGCTTTTCTACAGCTTTGAAGTATGCACTCACACCTCTGTTACATACACGCACTGTTTTGCTACATACTTGTACACAGCTTTTTTACATACACCAACAGCTCTCTTATATACTCATGCAGCTCCACACACACAAACACTTATATATATATATATATATGTACACTCATCCATCGTATACATTACCACATCTTGAAATTCCTTCCAGGAATGTGACTGATCACATGACCTGAAAGGTTCAATGGCTAATCAACAACTTTGTTTGATTGGGACCCTATCCATGCCACCTCACATATCAGGAGTGTCGTTCTTCTTTTCATAAAGAGGTCCAAGGGCTAGTCTTGCAGAAGTTTTTTCAGCTACACAGGATGCGCAACATCCGTGCAAGTCCTGGTGACTTTCTCCCCTGCACTGCACCGATCAGATAGATCAGTGTGGGGCAGGAGAAAGGAGAACAGTTCTTTCAGTGATCATGAAGGATGCTGTCAGTGTTTTCCTCCATCAGAATAAGCAGCCTCTAGACTGTAAGAAACACACACATTTTAACATCATTTTGATTGTCTAAAATTTACTGCAGCTAAAAATTACATTTGGTTTACAATGCATTTTGCCAGATATGTTGTCACTTGTCAAAGCTAAGAATTTTACATGCTGGGTTTTTTTATGGCACATTTAGCACTGATAAGTTGTCACACTCTTGCTTAATATGTTAACATTCTGTCTGTAAACTGTATATGCATAGCTACCTTTTTGAAGCAATATTGAGATTTACTTAAGAACGTGGGGCCCAATAAATACCATCAATGGTGCCCAGTCCAAGAGATGGTGGATCCTATAGGTAAACACCACCTCATCATGCACTAAAACTTACTAAAAAAAAAAAAGATGTGAAGTTCACACATATAGAAGATGGACATTTTGTGAATACATATTACACGTATTGTAAAATAGATAGAGCTCATATGTAGAGTTTGTTTGATAAACTTTCCTACTACTTTGTCTAAATTAGAAGCAAATTGGTTGAACATTACTTCTACCTAAAATGGCAGAAAACGCACCTATCTTGGTGATGGACAGGACAGCTAGAGGGGATATGGAGGAGGCTGTTATTTTTTTTTTAATAGGTGTACTTTCACCAATTTGCTGATAATTCATTGAAAGTAGATGATCGGTACAATTGCTGCCAATGCATTTTTTAAAGCTGTATTGTCATGAGTCAAATTTGATCATGTTAGGTTCTTGCATAGGTCCTATAGCATTGATAAGTTTCCACCCTCTTTCCTACATACACACATCTCTCCTGCATACACACAACTCTACTACTATCACACACGCAATTTTCCGAAATACACACACAACTCTCCTCCATACACAAACACAGTTCTAACACATATAGCTTTTCTACAGCTTTGAAGTATGCACTCACACCTCTGTTACATACACGCACTGTTTTGCTACATACTTGTACACAGCTTTCTTACATACACCAACAGCTCTCTTATATACTCATGCAGCTCCACACACACAAACACTTATATATATATATATATATATATATATATATGTACACTCATCCATCGTATACATTACCACATCTTGAAATTCCTTCCAGGAATGTGACTGATCACATGACCTGAAAGGTTCAATGGCTAATCAACAACTTTGTTTGATTGGGACCCTATCCATGCCACCTCACATATCAGGAGTGTCGTTCTTCTTTTCATAAAGAGGTCCAAGGGCTAGTCTTGCAGAAGTTTTTTCAGCTACACAGGAAGCGCAACATCCGTGCAAGTCCTGGTGACTTTCTCCCCTGCACTGCACCGATCAGATAGATCAGTGTGGGGCAGGAGAAAGGAGAACAGTTCTTTCAGTGATCATGAAGGATGCTGTCAGTGTTTTCCTCCATCAGAATAAGCAGCCTCTAGACTGTAAGAAACACACACATTTTAACATCATTTTGATTGTCTAAAATTTACTGCAGCTAAAAATTACATTTGGTTTACAATGCATTTTGCCAGATATGTTGTCACTTGTCAAAGCTTAGAATTTTACATGCTGGGTTTTTTTATGGCACATTTAGCACTGATAAGTTGTCACACTCTTGCTTAATATGTTAACATTCTGTCTGTAAACTGTATATGCATAGCTACCTTTTTGAAGCAATATTGAGATTTACTTAAGAACGTGGGGCCCAATAAATACCATCAATGGTGCCCAGTCCAAGAGATGGTGGATCCTATAGGTAAACACCACCTCATCATGCACTAAAACTTACTAAAAAAAAAAAAGATGTGAAGTTCACACATATAGAAGATGGACATTTTGTGAATACATATTACACGTATTGTAAAATAGATAGAGCTCATATGTAGAGTTTGTTTGATAAACTTTCCTACTACTTTGTCTAAATTAGAAGCAAATTGGTTGAACATTACTTCTACCTAAAATGGCAGAAAACGCACCTATCTTGGTGATGGACAGGACAGCTAGAGGGGATATGGAGGAGGCTGTTATTTTTTTTTTTAATAGGTGTACTTTCACCAATTTGCTGATAATTCATTGAAAGTAGATGATCGGTACAATTGCTGCCAATGCATTTTTTAAAGCTGTATTGTCATGAGTCAAATTTGATCATGTTAGGTTCTTGCATAGGTCCTATAGCATTGATAAGTTTCCACCCTCTTTCCTACATACACACATCTCTCCTGCATACACACAACTCTACTACTATCACACACGCAATTTTCCGAAATACACACACAACTCTCCTCCATACACAAACACAGTTCTAACACATATAGCTTTTCTACAGCTTTGAAGTATGCACTCACACCTCTGTTACATACACGCACTGTTTTGCTACATACTTGTACACAGCTTTTTTACATACACCAACAGCTCTCTTATATACTCATGCAGCTCCACACACACAAACACTTATATATATATATATATATATGTACACTCATCCATCGTATACATTACCACATCTTGAAATTCCTTCCAGGAATGTGACTGATCACATGACCTGAAAGGTTCAATGGCTAATCAACAACTTTGTTTGATTGGGACCCTATCCATGCCACCTCACATATCAGGAGTGTCGTTCTTCTTTTCATAAAGAGGTCCAAGGGCTAGTCTTGCAGAAGTTTTTTCAGCTACACAGGATGCGCAACATCCGTGCAAGTCCTGGTGACTTTCTCCCCTGCACTGCACCGATCAGATAGATCAGTGTGGGGCAGGAGAAAGGAGAACAGTTCTTTCAGTGATCATGAAGGATGCTGTCAGTGTTTTCCTCCATCAGAATAAGCAGCCTCTAGACTGTAAGAAACACACACATTTTAACATCATTTTGATTGTCTAAAATTTACTGCAGCTAAAAATTACATTTGGTTTACAATGCATTTTGCCAGATATGTTGTCACTTGTCAAAGCTAAGAATTTTACATGCTGGGTTTTTTTATGGCACATTTAGCACTGATAAGTTGTCACACTCTTGCTTAATATGTTAACATTCTGTCTGTAAACTGTATATGCATAGCTACCTTTTTGAAGCAATATTGAGATTTACTTAAGAACGTGGGGCCCAATAAATACCATCAATGGTGCCCAGTCCAAGAGATGGTGGATCCTATAGGTAAACACCACCTCATCATGCACTAAAACTTACTAAAAAAAAAAAAGATGTGAAGTTCACACATATAGAAGATGGACATTTTGTGAATACATATTACACGTATTGTAAAATAGATAGAGCTCATATGTAGAGTTTGTTTGATAAACTTTCCTACTACTTTGTCTAAATTAGAAGCAAATTGGTTGAACATTACTTCTACCTAAAATGGCAGAAAACGCACCTATCTTGGTGATGGACAGGACAGCTAGAGGGGATATGGAGGAGGCTGTTATTTTTTTTTTAATAGGTGTACTTTCACCAATTTGCTGATAATTCATTGAAAGTAGATGATCGGTACAATTGCTGCCAATGCATTTTTTAAAGCTGTATTGTCATGAGTCAAATTTGATCATGTTAGGTTCTTGCATAGGTCCTATAGCATTGATAAGTTTCCACCCTCTTTCCTACATACACACATCTCTCCTGCATACACACAACTCTACTACTATCACACACGCAATTTTCCGAAATACACACACAACTCTCCTCCATACACAAACACAGTTCTAACACATATAGCTTTTCTACAGCTTTGAAGTATGCACTCACACCTCTGTTACATACACGCACTGTTTTGCTACATACTTGTACACAGCTTTCTTACATACACCAACAGCTCTCTTATATACTCATGCAGCTCCACACACACAAACACTTATATATATATATATATATATATATATATATGTACACTCATCCATCGTATACATTACCACATCTTGAAATTCCTTCCAGGAATGTGACTGATCACATGACCTGAAAGGTTCAATGGCTAATCAACAACTTTGTTTGATTGGGACCCTATCCATGCCACCTCACATATCAGGAGTGTCGTTCTTCTTTTCATAAAGAGGTCCAAGGGCTAGTCTTGCAGAAGTTTTTTCAGCTACACAGGAAGCGCAACATCCGTGCAAGTCCTGGTGACTTTCTCCCCTGCACTGCACCGATCAGATAGATCAGTGTGGGGCAGGAGAAAGGAGAACAGTTCTTTCAGTGATCATGAAGGATGCTGTCAGTGTTTTCCTCCATCAGAATAAGCAGCCTCTAGACTGTAAGAAACACACACATTTTAACATCATTTTGATTGTCTAAAATTTACTGCAGCTAAAAATTACATTTGGTTTACAATGCATTTTGCCAGATATGTTGTCACTTGTCAAAGCTTAGAATTTTACATGCTGGGTTTTTTTATGGCACATTTAGCACTGATAAGTTGTCACACTCTTGCTTAATATGTTAACATTCTGTCTGTAAACTGTATATGCATAGCTACCTTTTTGAAGCAATATTGAGATTTACTTAAGAACGTGGGGCCCAATAAATACCATCAATGGTGCCCAGTCCAAGAGATGGTGGATCCTATAGGTAAACACCACCTCATCATGCACTAAAACTTACTAAAAAAAAAAAAGATGTGAAGTTCACACATATAGAAGATGGACATTTTGTGAATACATATTACACGTATTGTAAAATAGATAGAGCTCATATGTAGAGTTTGTTTGATAAACTTTCCTACTACTTTGTCTAAATTAGAAGCAAATTGGTTGAACATTACTTCTACCTAAAATGGCAGAAAACGCACCTATCTTGGTGATGGACAGGACAGCTAGAGGGGATATGGAGGAGGCTGTTATTTTTTTTTTTAATAGGTGTACTTTCACCAATTTGCTGATAATTCATTGAAAGTAGATGATCGGTACAATTGCTGCCAATGCATTTTTTAAAGCTGTATTGTCATGAGTCAAATTTGATCATGTTAGGTTCTTGCATAGGTCCTATAGCATTGATAAGTTTCCACCCTCTTTCCTACATACACACATCTCTCCTGCATACACACAACTCTACTACTATCACACACGCAATTTTCCGAAATACACACACAACTCTCCTCCATACACAAACACAGTTCTAACACATATAGCTTTTCTACAGCTTTGAAGTATGCACTCACACCTCTGTTACATACACGCACTGTTTTGCTACATACTTGTACACAGCTTTTTTACATACACCAACAGCTCTCTTATATACTCATGCAGCTCCACACACACAAACACTTATATATATATATATATATATGTACACTCATCCATCGTATACATTACCACATCTTGAAATTCCTTCCAGGAATGTGACTGATCACATGACCTGAAAGGTTCAATGGCTAATCAACAACTTTGTTTGATTGGGACCCTATCCATGCCACCTCACATATCAGGAGTGTCGTTCTTCTTTTCATAAAGAGGTCCAAGGGCTAGTCTTGCAGAAGTTTTTTCAGCTACACAGGATGCGCAACATCCGTGCAAGTCCTGGTGACTTTCTCCCCTGCACTGCACCGATCAGATAGATCAGTGTGGGGCAGGAGAAAGGAGAACAGTTCTTTCAGTGATCATGAAGGATGCTGTCAGTGTTTTCCTCCATCAGAATAAGCAGCCTCTAGACTGTAAGAAACACACACATTTTAACATCATTTTGATTGTCTAAAATTTACTGCAGCTAAAAATTACATTTGGTTTACAATGCATTTTGCCAGATATGTTGTCACTTGTCAAAGCTAAGAATTTTACATGCTGGGTTTTTTTATGGCACATTTAGCACTGATAAGTTGTCACACTCTTGCTTAATATGTTAACATTCTGTCTGTAAACTGTATATGCATAGCTACCTTTTTGAAGCAATATTGAGATTTACTTAAGAACGTGGGGCCCAATAAATACCATCAATGGTGCCCAGTCCAAGAGATGGTGGATCCTATAGGTAAACACCACCTCATCATGCACTAAAACTTACTAAAAAAAAAAAAGATGTGAAGTTCACACATATAGAAGATGGACATTTTGTGAATACATATTACACGTATTGTAAAATAGATAGAGCTCATATGTAGAGTTTGTTTGATAAACTTTCCTACTACTTTGTCTAAATTAGAAGCAAATTGGTTGAACATTACTTCTACCTAAAATGGCAGAAAACGCACCTATCTTGGTGATGGACAGGACAGCTAGAGGGGATATGGAGGAGGCTGTTATTTTTTTTTTAATAGGTGTACTTTCACCAATTTGCTGATAATTCATTGAAAGTAGATGATCGGTACAATTGCTGCCAATGCATTTTTTAAAGCTGTATTGTCATGAGTCAAATTTGATCATGTTAGGTTCTTGCATAGGTCCTATAGCATTGATAAGTTTCCACCCTCTTTCCTACATACACACATCTCTCCTGCTTACACACAACTCTACTACTATCACACACGCAATTTTCCGAAATACACACACAACTCTCCTCCATACACAAACACAGTTCTAACACATATAGCTTTTCTACAGCTTTGAAGTATGCACTCACACCTCTGTTACATACACGCACTGTTTTGCTACATACTTGTACACAGCTTTCTTACATACACCAACAGCTCTCTTATATACTCATGCAGCTCCACACACACAAACACTTATATATATATATATATATATATATGTACACTCATCCATCGTATACATTACCACATCTTGAAATTCCTTCCAGGAATGTGACTGATCACATGACCTGAAAGGTTCAATGGCTAATCAACAACTTTGTTTGATTGGGACCCTATCCATGCCACCTCACATATCAGGAGTGTCGTTCTTCTTTTCATAAAGAGGTCCAAGGGCTAGTCTTGCAGAAGTTTTTTCAGCTACACAGGATGCGCAACATCCGTGCAAGTCCTGGTGACTTTCTCCCCTGCACTGCACCGATCAGATAGATCAGTGTGGGGCAGGAGAAAGGAGAACAGTTCTTTCAGTGATCATGAAGGATGCTGTCAGTGTTTTCCTCCATCAGAATAAGCAGCCTCTAGACTGTAAGAAACACACACATTTTAACATCATTTTGATTGTCTAAAATTTACTGCAGCTAAAAATTACATTTGGTTTACAATGCATTTTGCCAGATATGTTGTCACTTGTCAAAGCTAAGAATTTTACATGCTGGGTTTTTTTATGGCACATTTAGCACTGATAAGTTGTCACACTCTTGCTTAATATGTTAACATTCTGTCTGTAAACTGTATATGCATAGCTACCTTTTTGAAGCAATATTGAGATTTACTTAAGAACGTGGGGCCCAATAAATACCATCAATGGTGCCCAGTCCAAGAGATGGTGGATCCTATAGGTAAACACCACCTCATCATGCACTAAAACTTACTAAAAAAAAAAAAAGATGTGAAGTTCACACATATAGAAGATGGACATTTTGTGAATACATATTACACGTATTGTAAAATAGATAGAGCTCATATGTAGAGTTTGTTTGATAAACTTTCCTACTACTTTGTCTAAATTAGAAGCAAATTGGTTGAACATTACTTCTACCTAAAATGGCAGAAAACGCACCTATCTTGGTGATGGACAGGACAGCTAGAGGGGATATGGAGGAGGCTGTTATTTTTTTTTTAATAGGTGTACTTTCACCAATTTGCTGATAATTCATTGAAAGTAGATGATCGGTACAATTGCTGCCAATGCATTTTTTAAAGCTGTATTGTCATGAGTCAAATTTGATCATGTTAGGTTCTTGCATAGGTCCTATAGCATTGATAAGTTTCCACCCTCTTTCCTACATACACACATCTCTCCTGCATACACACAACTCTACTACTATCACACACGCAATTTTCCGAAATACACACACAACTCTCCTCCATACACAAACACAGTTCTAACACATATAGCTTTTCTACAGCTTTGAAGTATGCACTCACACCTCTGTTACATACACGCACTGTTTTGCTACATACTTGTACACAGCTTTCTTACATACACCAACAGCTCTCTTATATACTCATGCAGCTCCACACACACAAACACTTATATATATATATATATATATATATATGTACACTCATCCATCGTATACATTACCACATCTTGAAATTCCTTCCAGGAATGTGACTGATCACATGACCTGAAAGGTTCAATGACTAATCAACAACTTTGTTTGATTGGGACCCTATCCATGCCACCTCACATATCAGGAGTGTCGTTCTTCTTTTCATAAAGAGGTCCAAGGGCTAGTCTTGCAGAAGTTTTTTCAGCTACACAGGATGCGCAACATCCGTGCAAGTCCTGGTGACTTTCTCCCCTGCACTGCACCGATCAGATAGATCAGTGTGGGGCAGGAGAAAGGAGAACAGTTCTTTCAGTGATCATGAAGGATGCTGTCAGTGTTTTCCTCCATCAGAATAAGCAGCCTCTAGACTGTAAGAAACACACACATTTTAACATCATTTTGATTGTCTAAAATTTACTGCAGCTAAAAATTACATTTGGTTTACAATGCATTTTGCCAGATATGTTGTCACTTGTCAAAGCTAAGAATTTTACATGCTGGGTTTTTTTATGGCACATTTAGCACTGATAAGTTGTCACACTCTTGCTTAATATGTTAACATTCTGTCTGTAAACTGTATATGCATAGCTACCTTTTTGAAGCAATATTGAGATTTACTTAAGAACGTGGGGCCCAATAAATACCATCAATGGTGCCCAGTCCAAGAGATGGTGGATCCTATAGGTAAACACCACCTCATCATGCACTAAAACTTACTAAAAAAAAAAAAAGATGTGAAGTTCACACATATAGAAGATGGACATTTTGTGAATACATATTACACGTATTGTAAAATAGATAGAGCTCATATGTAGAGTTTGTTTGATAAACTTTCCTACTACTTTGTCTAAATTAGAAGTAAATTGGTTGAACATTACTTCTACCTAAAATGGCAGAAAACGCACCTATCTTGGTGATTGACAGGACAGCTAGAGGGGATATGGAGGAGGCTGTTATTTTTTTTTTAATAGGTGTACTTTCACCAATTTGCTGATAATTCATTGAAAGTAGATGATCGGTACAATTGCTGCCAATGCATTTTTTAAAGCTGTATTGTCATGAGTCAAATTTGATCATGTTAGGTTCTTGCATAGGTCCTATAGCATTGATAAGTTTCCACCCTCTTTCCTACATACACACATCTCTCCTGCATACACACAACTCTACTACTATCACACACGCAATTTTCCGAAATACACACACAACTCTCCTCCATACACAAACACAGTTCTAACACATATAGCTTTTCTACAGCTTTGAAGTATGCACTCACACCTCTGTTACATACACGCACTGTTTTGCTACATACTTGTACACAGCTTTCTTACATACACCAACAGCTCTCTTATATACTCATGCAGCTCCACACACACAAACACTTATATATATATATATATATATATATATATATATATGTACACTCATCCATCGTATACATTACCACACTTTGAAATTCCTTCCAGGAATGTGACTGATCACATGACCTGAAAGGTTCAATGGCTAATCAACAACTTTGTTTGATTGGGACCCTATCCATGCCACCTCACATATCAGGAGTGTCGTTCTTCTTTTCATAAAGAGGTCCAAGGGCTAGTCTTGCAGAAGTTTTTTCAGCTACACAGGATGCGCAACATCCGTGCAAGTCCTGGTGACTTTCTCCCCTGCACTGCACCGATCAGATAGATCAGTGTGGGGCAGGAGAAAGGAGAACAGTTCTTTCAGTGATCATGAAGGATGCTGTCAGTGTTTTCCTCCATCAGAATAAGCAGCCTCTAGACTGTAAGAAACACACACATTTTAACATCATTTTGATTGTCTAAAATTTACTGCAGCTAAAAATTACATTTGGTTTACAATGCATTTTGCCAGATATGTTGTCACTTGTCAAAGCTAAGAATTTTACATGCTGGGTTTTTTTATGGCACATTTAGCACTGATAAGTTGTCACACTCTTGCTTAATATGTTAACATTCTGTCTGTAAACTGTATATGCATAGCTACCTTTTTGAAGCAATATTGAGATTTACTTAAGAACGTGGGGCCCAATAAATACCATCAATGGTGCCCAGTCCAAGAGATGGTGGATCCTATAGGTAAACACCACCTCATCATGCACTAAAACTTACTAAAAAAAAAAAAGATGTGAAGTTCACACATATAGAAGATGGACATTTTGTGAATACATATTACACGTATTGTAAAATAGATAGAGCTCATATGTAGAGTTTGTTTGATAAACTTTCCTACTACTTTGTCTAAATTAGAAGCAAATTGGTTGAACATTACTTCTACCTAAAATGGCAGAAAACGCACCTATCTTGGTGATGGACAGGACAGCTAGAGGGGATATGGAGGAGGCTGTTATTTTTTTTTTTAATAGGTGTACTTTCACCAATTTGCTGATAATTCATTGAAAGTAGATGATCGGTACAATTGCTGCCAATGCATTTTTTAAAGCTGTATTGTCATGAGTCAAATTTGATCATGTTAGGTTCTTGCATAGGTCCTATAGCATTGATAAGTTTCCACCCTCTTTCCTACATACACACATCTCTCCTGCATACACACAACTCTACTACTATCACACACGCAATTTTCCGAAATACACACACAACTCTCCTCCATACACAAACACAGTTCTAACACATATAGCTTTTCTACAGCTTTGAAGTATGCACTCACACCTCTGTTACATACACGCACTGTTTTGCTACATACTTGTACACAGCTTTCTTACATACACCAACAGCTCTCTTATATACTCATGCAGCTCCACACACACAAACACTTATATATATATATATATATGTACACTCATCCATCGTATACATTACCACATCTTGAAATTCCTTCCAGGAATGTGACTGATCACATGACCTGAAAGGTTCAATGGCTAATCAACAACTTTGTTTGATTGGGACCCTATCCATGCCACCTCACATATCAGGAGTGTCGTTCTTCTTTTCATAAAGAGGTCCAAGGGCTAGTCTTGCAGAAGTTTTTTCAGCTACACAGGATGCGCAACATCCGTGCAAGTCCTGGTGACTTTCTCCCCTGCACTGCACCGATCAGATAGATCAGTGTGGGGCAGGAGAAAGGAGAACAGTTCTTTCAGTGATCATGAAGGATGCTGTCAGTGTTTTCCTCCATCAGAATAAGCAGCCTCTAGACTGTAAGAAACACACACATTTTAACATCATTTTGATTGTCTAAAATTTACTGCAGCTAAAAATTACATTTGGTTTACAATGCATTTTGCCAGATATGTTGTCACTTGTCAAAGCTAAGAATTTTACATGCTGGGTTTTTTTATGGCACATTTAGCACTGATAAGTTGTCACACTCTTGCTTAATATGTTAACATTCTGTCTGTAAACTGTATATGCATAGCTACCTTTTTGAAGCAATATTGAGATTTACTTAAGAACGTGGGGCCCAATAAATACCATCAATGGTGCCCAGTCCAAGAGATGGTGGATCCTATAGGTAAACACCACCTCATCATGCACTAAAACTTACTAAAAAAAAAAAAGATGTGAAGTTCACACATATAGAAGATGGACATTTTGTGAATACATATTACACGTATTGTAAAATAGATAGAGCTCATATGTAGAGTTTGTTTGATAAACTTTCCTACTACTTTGTCTAAATTAGAAGCAAATTGGTTGAACATTACTTCTACCTAAAATGGCAGAAAACGCACCTATCTTGGTGATGGACAGGACAGCTAGAGGGGATATGGAGGAGGCTGTTATTTTTTTTTTTAATAGGTGTACTTTCACCAATTTGCTGATAATTCATTGAAAGTAGATGATCGGTACAATTGCTGCCAATGCATTTTTTAAAGCTGTATTGTCATGAGTCAAATTTGATCATGTTAGGTTCTTGCATAGGTCCTATAGCATTGATAAGTTTCCACCCTCTTTCCTACATACACACATCTCTCCTGCATACACACAACTCTACTACTATCACACACGCAATTTTCCGAAATACACACACAACTCTCCTCCATACACAAACACAGTTCTAACACATATAGCTTTTCTACAGCTTTGAAGTATGCACTCACACCTCTGTTACATACACGCACTGTTTTGCTACATACTTGTACACAGCTTTCTTACATACACCAACAGCTCTCTTATATACTCATGCAGCTCCACACACACAAACACTTATATATATATATATATATGTACACTCATCCATCGTATACATTACCACATCTTGAAATTCCTTCCAGGAATGTGACTGATCACATGACCTGAAAGGTTCAATGGCTAATCAACAACTTTGTTTGATTGGGACCCTATCCATGCCACCTCACATATCAGGAGTGTCGTTCTTCTTTTCATAAAGAGGTCCAAGGGCTAGTCTTGCAGAAGTTTTTTCAGCTACACAGGATGCGCAACATCCGTGCAAGTCCTGGTGACTTTCTCCCCTGCACTGCACCGATCAGATAGATCAGTGTGGGGCAGGAGAAAGGAGAACAGTTCTTTCAGTGATCATGAAGGATGCTGTCAGTGTTTTCCTCCATCAGAATAAGCAGCCTCTAGACTGTAAGAAACACACACATTTTAACATCATTTTGATTGTCTAAAATTTACTGCAGCTAAAAATTACATTTGGTTTACAATGCATTTTGCCAGATATGTTGTCACTTGTCAAAGCTAAGAATTTTACATGCTGGGTTTTTTTATGGCACATTTAGCACTGATAAGTTGTCACACTCTTGCTTAATATGTTAACATTCTGTCTGTAAACTGTATATGCATAGCTACCTTTTTGAAGCAATATTGAGATTTACTTAAGAACGTGGGGCCCAATAAATACCATCAATGGTGCCCAGTCCAAGAGATGGTGGATCCTATAGGTAAACACCACCTCATCATGCACTAAAACTTACTAAAAAAAAAAAAAGATGTGAAGTTCACACATATAGAAGATGGACATTTTGTGAATACATATTACACGTATTGTAAAATAGATAGAGCTCATATGTAGAGTTTGTTTGATAAACTTTCCTACTACTTTGTCTAAATTAGAAGCAAATTGGTTGAACATTACTTCTACCTAAAATGGCAGAAAACGCACCTATCTTGGTGATGGACAGGACAGCTAGAGGGGATATGGAGGAGGCTGTTATTTTTTTTTTAATAGGTGTACTTTCACCAATTTGCTGATAATTCATTGAAAGTAGATGATCGGTACAATTGCTGCCAATGCATTTTTTAAAGCTGTATTGTCATGAGTCAAAGTTGATCATGTTAGGTTCTTGCATAGGTCCTATAGCATTGATAAGTTTCCACCCTCTTTCCTACATACACACATCTCTCCTGCATACACACAACTCTACTACTATCACACACGCAATTTTCCGAAATACACACACAACTCTCCTCCATACACAAACACAGTTCTAACACATATAGCTTTTCTACAGCTTTGAAGTATGCACTCACACCTCTGTTACATACACGCACTGTTTTGCTACATACTTGTACACAGCTTTCTTACATACACCAACAGCTCTCTTATATACTCATGCAGCTCCACACACACAAACACTTATATATATATATATATATATATATATATATATGTACACTCATCCATCGTATACATTACCACACCTTGAAATTCCTTCCAGGAATGTGACTGATCACATGACCTGAAAGGTTCAATGGCTAATCAACAACTTTGTTTGATTGGGACCCTATCCATGCCACCTCACATATCAGGAGTGTCGTTCTTCTTTTCATAAAGAGGTCCAAGGGCTAGTCTTGCAGAAGTTTTTTCAGCTACACAGGATGCGCAACATCCGTGCAAGTCCTGGTGACTTTCTCCCCTGCACTGCACCGATCAGATAGATCAGTGTGGGGCAGGAGAAAGGAGAACAGTTCTTTCAGTGATCATGAAGGATGCTGTCAGTGTTTTCCTCCATCAGAATAAGCAGCCTCTAGACTGTAAGAAACACACACATTTTAACATCATTTTGATTGTCTAAAATTTACTGCAGCTAAAAATTACATTTGGTTTACAATGCATTTTGCCAGATATGTTGTCACTTGTCAAAGCTAAGAATTTTACATGCTGGGTTTTTTTATGGCACATTTAGCACTGATAAGTTGTCACACTCTTGCTTAATATGTTAACATTCTGTCTGTAAACTGTATATGCATAGCTACCTTTTTGAAGCAATATTGAGATTTACTTAAGAACGTGGGGCCCAATAAATACCATCAATGGTGCCCAGTCCAAGAGATGGTGGATCCTATAGGTAAACACCACCTCATCATGCACTAAAAC
The DNA here is from genome assembly GCF_046119375.1 of Phyllobates terribilis. Classification (NCBI taxonomy): domain Eukaryota; kingdom Metazoa; phylum Chordata; class Amphibia; order Anura; family Dendrobatidae; genus Phyllobates; species Phyllobates terribilis. Next base: position 121,513 of record NW_027363938.1, read on the forward strand.
TTACTAAAAAAAAAAAAGATGTGAAGTTCACACATATAGAAGATGGACATTTTGTGAATACATATTACACGTATTGTAAAATAGATAGAGCTCATATGTAGAGTTTGTTTGATAAACTTTCCTACTACTTTGTCTAAATTAGAAGCAAATTGGTTGAACATTACTTCTACCTAAAATGGCAGAAAACGCACCTATCTTGGTGATGGACAGGACAGCTAGAGGGGATATGGAGGAGGCTGTTATTTTTTTTTTTAATAGGTGTACTTTCACCAATTTGCTGATAATTCATTGAAAGTAGATGATCGGTACAATTGCTGCCAATGCATTTTTTAAAGCTGTATTGTCATGAGTCAAATTTGATCATGTTAGGTTCTTGCATAGGTCCTATAGCATTGATAAGTTTCCACCCTCTTTCCTACATACACACATCTCTCCTGCATACACACAACTCTACTACTATCACACACGCAATTTTCCGAAATACACACACAACTCTCCTCCATACACAAACACAGTTCTAACACATATAGCTTTTCTACAGCTTTGAAGTATGCACTCACACCTCTGTTACATACACGCACTGTTTTGCTACATACTTGTACACAGCTTTCTTACATACACCAACAGCTCTCTTATATACTCATGCAGCTCCACACACACAAACACTTATATATATATATATATATGTACACTCATCCATCGTATACATTACCACATCTTGAAATTCCTTCCAGGAATGTGACTGATCACATGACCTGAAAGGTTCAATGGCTAATCAACAACTTTGTTTGATTGGGACCCTATCCATGCCACCTCACATATCAGGAGTGTCGTTCTTCTTTTCATAAAGAGGTCCAAGGGCTAGTCTTGCAGAAGTTTTTTCAGCTACACAGGATGCGCAACATCCGTGCAAGTCCTGGTGACTTTCTCCCCTGCACTGCACCGATCAGATAGATCAGTGTGGGGCAGGAGAAAGGAGAACAGTTCTTTCAGTGATCATGAAGGATGCTGTCAGTGTTTTCCTCCATCAGAATAAGCAGCCTCTAGACTGTAAGAAACACACACATTTTAACATCATTTTGATTGTCTAAAATTTACTGCAGCTAAAAATTACATTTGGTTTACAATGCATTTTGCCAGATATGTTGTCACTTGTCAAAGCTAAGAATTTTACATGCTGGGTTTTTTTATGGCACATTTAGCACTGATAAGTTGTCACACTCTTGCTTAATATGTTAACATTCTGTCTGTAAACTGTATATGCATAGCTACCTTTTTGAAGCAATATTGAGATTTACTTAAGAACGTGGGGCCCAATAAATACCATCAATGGTGCCCAGTCCAAGAGATGGTGGATCCTATAGGTAAACACCACCTCATCATGCACTAAAACTTACTAAAAAAAAAAAAAGATGTGAAGTTCACACATATAGAAGATGGACATTTTGTGAATACATATTACACGTATTGTAAAATAGATAGAGCTCATATGTAGAGTTTGTTTGATAAACTTTCCTACTACTTTGTCTAAATTAGAAGTAAATTGGTTGAACATTACTTCTACCTAAAATGGCAGAAAACGCACCTATCTTGGTGATGGACAGGACAGCTAGAGGGGATATGGAGGAGGCTGTTATTTTTTTTTTAATAGGTGTACTTTCACCAATTTGCTGATAATTCATTGAAAGTAGATGATCGGTACAATTGCTGCCAATGCATTTTTTAAAGCTGTATTGTCATGAGTCAAATTTGATCATGTTAGGTTCTTGCATAGGTCCTATAGCATTGATAAGTTTCCACCCTCTTTCCTACATACACACATCTCTCCTGCATACACACAACTCTACTACTATCACACACGCAATTTTCCGAAATACACACACAACTCTCCTCCATACACAAACACAGTTCTAACACATATAGCTTTTCTACAGCTTTGAAGTATGCACTCACACCTCTGTTACATACACGCACTGTTTTGCTACATACTTGTACACAGCTTTCTTACATACACCAACAGCTCTCTTATATACTCATGCAGCTCCACACACACAAACACTTATATATATATATATATATATATATATATATATATGTACACTCATCCATCGTATACATTACCACACTTTGAAATTCCTTCCAGGAATGTGACTGATCACATGACCTGAAAGGTTCAATGGCTAATCAACAACTTTGTTTGATTGGGACCCTATCCATGCCACCTCACATATCAGGAGTGTCGTTCTTCTTTTCATAAAGAGGTCCAAGGGCTAGTCTTGCAGAAGTTTTTTCAGCTACACAGGATGCGCAACATCCGTGCAAGTCCTGGTGACTTTCTCCCCTGCACTGCACCGATCAGATAGATCAGTGTGGGGCAGGAGAAAGGAGAACAGTTCTTTCAGTGATCATGAAGGATGCTGTCAGTGTTTTCCTCCATCAGAATAAGCAGCCTCTAGACTGTAAGAAACACACACATTTTAACATCATTTTGATTGTCTAAAATTTACTGCAGCTAAAAATTACATTTGGTTTACAATGCATTTTGCCAGATATGTTGTCACTTGTCAAAGCTAAGAATTTTACATGCTGGGTTTTTTTATGGCACATTTAGCACTGATAAGTTGTCACACTCTTGCTTAATATGTTAACATTCTGTCTGTAAACTGTATATGCATAGCTACCTTTTTGAAGCAATATTGAGATTTACTTAAGAACGTGGGGCCCAATAAATACCATCAATGGTGCCCAGTCCAAGAGATGGTGGATCCTATAGGTAAACACCACCTCATCATGCACTAAAACTTACTAAAAAAAAAAAAGATGTGAAGTTCACACATATAGAAGATGGACATTTTGTGAATACATATTACACGTATTGTAAAATAGATAGAGCTCATATGTAGAGTTTGTTTGATAAACTTTCCTACTACTTTGTCTAAATTAGAAGCAAATTGGTTGAACATTACTTCTACCTAAAATGGCAGAAAACGCACCTATCTTGGTGATGGACAGGACAGCTAGAGGGGATATGGAGGAGGCTGTTATTTTTTTTTTTAATAGGTGTACTTTCACCAATTTGCTGATAATTCATTGAAAGTAGATGATCGGTACAATTGCTGCCAATGCATTTTTTAAAGCTGTATTGTCATGAGTCAAATTTGATCATGTTAGGTTCTTGCATAGGTCCTATAGCATTGATAAGTTTCCACCCTCTTTCCTACATACACACATCTCTCCTGCATACACACAACTCTACTACTATCACACACGCAATTTTCCGAAATACACACACAACTCTCCTCCATACACAAACACAGTTCTAACACATATAGCTTTTCTACAGCTTTGAAGTATGCACTCACACCTCTGTTACATACACGCACTGTTTTGCTACATACTTGTACACAGCTTTCTTACATACACCAACAGCTCTCTTATATACTCATGCAGCTCCACACACACAAACACTTATATATATATATATATATGTACACTCATCCATCGTATACATTACCACATCTTGAAATTCCTTCCAGGAATGTGACTGATCACATGACCTGAAAGGTTCAATGGCTAATCAACAACTTTGTTTGATTGGGACCCTATCCATGCCACCTCACATATCAGGAGTGTCGTTCTTCTTTTCATAAAGAGGTCCAAGGGCTAGTCTTGCAGAAGTTTTTTCAGCTACACAGGATGCGCAACATCCGTGCAAGTCCTGGTGACTTTCTCCCCTGCACTGCACCGATCAGATAGATCAGTGTGGGGCAGGAGAAAGGAGAACAGTTCTTTCAGTGATCATGAAGGATGCTGTCAGTGTTTTCCTCCATCAGAATAAGCAGCCTCTAGACTGTAAGAAACACACACATTTTAACATCATTTTGATTGTCTAAAATTTACTGCAGCTAAAAATTACATTTGGTTTACAATGCATTTTGCCAGATATGTTGTCACTTGTCAAAGCTAAGAATTTTACATGCTGGGTTTTTTTATGGCACATTTAGCACTGATAAGTTGTCACACTCTTGCTTAATATGTTAACATTCTGTCTGTAAACTGTATATGCATAGCTACCTTTTTGAAGCAATATTGAGATTTACTTAAGAACGTGGGGCCCAATAAATACCATCAATGGTGCCCAGTCCAAGAGATGGTGGATCCTATAGGTAAACACCACCTCATCATGCACTAAAACTTACTAAAAAAAAAAAAGATGTGAAGTTCACACATATAGAAGATGGACATTTTGTGAATACATATTACACGTATTGTAAAATAGATAGAGCTCATATGTAGAGTTTGTTTGATAAACTTTCCTACTACTTTGTCTAAATTAGAAGCAAATTGGTTGAACATTACTTCTACCTAAAATGGCAGAAAACGCACCTATCTTGGTGATGGACAGGACAGCTAGAGGGGATATGGAGGAGGCTGTTATTTTTTTTTTTAATAGGTGTACTTTCACCAATTTGCTGATAATTCATTGAAAGTAGATGATCGGTACAATTGCTGCCAATGCATTTTTTAAAGCTGTATTGTCATGAGTCAAATTTGATCATGTTAGGTTCTTGCATAGGTCCTATAGCATTGATAAGTTTCCACCCTCTTTCCTACATACACACATCTCTCCTGCATACACACAACTCTACTACTATCACACACGCAATTTTCCGAAATACACACACAACTCTCCTCCATACACAAACACAGTTCTAACACATATAGCTTTTCTACAGCTTTGAAGTATGCACTCACACCTCTGTTACATACACGCACTGTTTTGCTACATACTTGTACACAGCTTTCTTACATACACCAACAGCTCTCTTATATACTCATGCAGCTCCACACACACAAACACTTATATATATATATATATATGTACACTCATCCATCGTATACATTACCACATCTTGAAATTCCTTCCAGGAATGTGACTGATCACATGACCTGAAAGGTTCAATGGCTAATCAACAACTTTGTTTGATTGGGACCCTATCCATGCCACCTCACATATCAGGAGTGTCGTTCTTCTTTTCATAAAGAGGTCCAAGGGCTAGTCTTGCAGAAGTTTTTTCAGCTACACAGGATGCGCAACATCCGTGCAAGTCCTGGTGACTTTCTCCCCTGCACTGCACCGATCAGATAGATCAGTGTGGGGCAGGAGAAAGGAGAACAGTTCTTTCAGTGATCATGAAGGATGCTGTCAGTGTTTTCCTCCATCAGAATAAGCAGCCTCTAGACTGTAAGAAACACACACATTTTAACATCATTTTGATTGTCTAAAATTTACTGCAGCTAAAAATTACATTTGGTTTACAATGCATTTTGCCAGATATGTTGTCACTTGTCAAAGCTAAGAATTTTACATGCTGGGTTTTTTTATGGCACATTTAGCACTGATAAGTTGTCACACTCTTGCTTAATATGTTAACATTCTGTCTGTAAACTGTATATGCATAGCTACCTTTTTGAAGCAATATTGAGATTTACTTAAGAACGTGGGGCCCAATAAATACCATCAATGGTGCCCAGTCCAAGAGATGGTGGATCCTATAGGTAAACACCACCTCATCATGCACTAAAACTTACTAAAAAAAAAAAAAGATGTGAAGTTCACACATATAGAAGATGGACATTTTGTGAATACATATTACACGTATTGTAAAATAGATAGAGCTCATATGTAGAGTTTGTTTGATAAACTTTCCTACTACTTTGTCTAAATTAGAAGTAAATTGGTTGAACATTACTTCTACCTAAAATGGCAGAAAACGCACCTATCTTGGTGATGGACAGGACAGCTAGAGGGGATATGGAGGAGGCTGTTATTTTTTTTTTAATAGGTGTACTTTCACCAATTTGCTGATAATTCATTGAAAGTAGATGATCGGTACAATTGCTGCCAATGCATTTTTTAAAGCTGTATTGTCATGAGTCAAATTTGATCATGTTAGGTTCTTGCATAGGTCCTATAGCATTGATAAGTTTCCACCCTCTTTCCTACATACACACATCTCTCCTGCATACACACAACTCTACTACTATCACACACGCAATTTTCCGAAATACACACACAACTCTCCTCCATACACAAACACAGTTCTAACACATATAGCTTTTCTACAGCTTTGAAGTATGCACTCACACCTCTGTTACATACACGCACTGTTTTGCTACATACTTGTACACAGCTTTCTTACATACACCAACAGCTCTCTTATATACTCATGCAGCTCCACACACACAAACACTTATATATATATATATATATATATATATATGTACACTCATCCATCGTATACATTACCACACTTTGAAATTCCTTCCAGGAATGTGACTGATCACATGACCTGAAAGGTTCAATGGCTAATCAACAACTTTGTTTGATTGGGACCCTATCCATGCCACCTCACATATCAGGAGTGTCGTTCTTCTTTTCATAAAGAGGTCCAAGGGCTAGTCTTGCAGAAGTTTTTTCAGCTACACAGGATGCGCAACATCCGTGCAAGTCCTGGTGACTTTCTCCCCTGCACTGCACCGATCAGATAGATCAGTGTGGGGCAGGAGAAAGGAGAACAGTTCTTTCAGTGATCATGAAGGATGCTGTCAGTGTTTTCCTCCATCAGAATAAGCAGCCTCTAGACTGTAAGAAACACACACATTTTAACATCATTTTGATTGTCTAAAATTTACTGCAGCTAAAAATTACATTTGGTTTACAATGCATTTTGCCAGATATGTTGTCACTTGTCAAAGCTAAGAATTTTACATGCTGGGTTTTTTTATGGCACATTTAGCACTGATAAGTTGTCACACTCTTGCTTAATATGTTAACATTCTGTCTGTAAACTGTATATGCATAGCTACCTTTTTGAAGCAATATTGAGATTTACTTAAGAACGTGGGGCCCAATAAATACCATCAATGGTGCCCAGTCCAAGAGATGGTGGATCCTATAGGTAAACACCACCTCATCATGCACTAAAACTTACTAAAAAAAAAAAAGATGTGAAGTTCACACATATAGAAGATGGACATTTTGTGAATACATATTACACGTATTGTAAAATAGATAGAGCTCATATGTAGAGTTTGTTTGATAAACTTTCCTACTACTTTGTCTAAATTAGAAGCAAATTGGTTGAACATTACTTCTACCTAAAATGGCAGAAAACGCACCTATCTTGGTGATGGACAGGACAGCTAGAGGGGATATGGAGGAGGCTGTTATTTTTTTTTTTAATAGGTGTACTTTCACCAATTTGCTGATAATTCATTGAAAGTAGATGATCGGTACAATTGCTGCCAATGCATTTTTTAAAGCTGTATTGTCATGAGTCAAATTTGATCATGTTAGGTTCTTGCATAGGTCCTATAGCATTGATAAGTTTCCACCCTCTTTCCTACATACACACATCTCTCCTGCATACACACAACTCTACTACTATCACACACGCAATTTTCCGAAATACACACACAACTCTCCTCCATACACAAACACAGTTCTAACACATATAGCTTTTCTACAGCTTTGAAGTATGCACTCACACCTCTGTTACATACACGCACTGTTTTGCTACATACTTGTACACAGCTTTCTTACATACACCAACAGCTCTCTTATATACTCATGCAGCTTCACACACACAAACACTTATATATATATATATATATATATATATATATATATATATATGTACACTCATCCATCGTATACATTACCACATCTTGAAATTCCTTCCAGGAATGTGACTGATCACATGACCTGAAAGGTTCAATGGCTAATCAACAACTTTGTTTGATTGGGACCCTATCCATGCCACCTCACATATCAGGAGTGTCGTTCTTCTTTTCATAAAGAGGTCCAAGGGCTAGTCTTGCAGAAGTTTTTTCAGCTACACAGGATGCGCAACATCCGTGCAAGTCCTGGTGACTTTCTCCCCTGCACTGCACCGATCAGATAGATCAGTGTGGGGCAGGAGAAAGGAGAACAGTTCTTTCAGTGATCATGAAGGATGCTGTCAGTGTTTTCCTCCATCAGAATAAGCAGCCTCTAGACTGTAAGAAACACACACATTTTAACATCATTTTGATTGTCTAAAATTTACTGCAGCTAAAAATTACATTTGGTTTACAATGCATTTTGCCAGATATGTTGTCACTTGTCAAAGCTAAGAATTTTACATGCTGGGTTTTTTTATGGCACATTTAGCACTGATAAGTTGTCACACTCTTGCTTAATATGTTAACATTCTGTCTGTAAACTGTATATGCATAGCTACCTTTTTGAAGCAATATTGAGATTTACTTAAGAACGTGGGGCCCAATAAATACCATCAATGGTGCCCAGTCCAAGAGATGGTGGATCCTATAGGTAAACACCACCTCATCATGCACTAAAACTTACTAAAAAAAAAAAAGATGTGAAGTTCACACATATAGAAGATGGACATTTTGTGAATACATATTACACGTATTGTAAAATAGATAGAGCTCATATGTAGAGTTTGTTTGATAAACTTTCCTACTACTTTGTCTAAATTAGAAGCAAATTGGTTGAACATTACTTCTACCTAAAATGGCAGAAAACGCACCTATCTTGGTGATGGACAGGACAGCTAGAGGGGATATGGAGGAGGCTGTTATTTTTTTTTTTAATAGGTGTACTTTCACCAATTTGCTGATAATTCATTGAAAGTAGATGATCGGTACAATTGCTGCCAATGCATTTTTTAAAGCTGTATTGTCATGAGTCAAATTTGATCATGTTAGGTTCTTGCATAGGTCCTATAGCATTGATAAGTTTCCACCCTCTTTCCTACATACACACATCTCTCCTGCATACACACAACTCTACTACTATCACACACGCAATTTTCCGAAATACACACACAACTCTCCTCCATACACAAACACAGTTCTAACACATATAGCTTTTCTACAGCTTTGAAGTATGCACTCACACCTCTGTTACATACACGCACTGTTTTGCTACATACTTGTACACAGCTTTCTTACATACACCAACAGCTCTCTTATATACTCATGCAGCTCCACACACACAAACACTTATATATATATATATATATATATGTACACTCATCCATCGTATACATTACCACATCTTGAAATTCCTTCCAGGAATGTGACTGATCACATGACCTGAAAGGTTCAATGGCTAATCAACAACTTTGTTTGATTGGGACCCTATCCATGCCACCTCACATATCAGGAGTGTCGTTCTTCTTTTCATAAAGAGGTCCAAGGGCTAGTCTTGCAGAAGTTTTTTCAGCTACACAGGATGCGCAACATCCGTGCAAGTCCTGGTGACTTTCTCCCCTGCACTGCACCGATCAGATAGATCAGTGTGGGGCAGGAGAAAGGAGAACAGTTCTTTCAGTGATCATGAAGGATGCTGTCAGTGTTTTCCTCCATCAGAATAAGCAGCCTCTAGACTGTAAGAAACACACACATTTTAACATCATTTTGATTGTCTAAAATTTACTGCAGCTAAAAATTACATTTGGTTTACAATGCATTTTGCCAGATATGTTGTCACTTGTCAAAGCTAAGAATTTTACATGCTGGGTTTTTTTATGGCACATTTAGCACTGATAAGTTGTCACACTCTTGCTTAATATGTTAACATTCTGTCTGTAAACTGTATATGCATAGCTACCTTTTTGAAGCAATATTGAGATTTACTTAAGAACGTGGGGCCCAATAAATACCATCAATGGTGCCCAGTCCAAGAGATGGTGGATCCTATAGGTAAACACCACCTCATCATGCACTAAAACTTACTAAAAAAAAAAAAGATGTGAAGTTCACACATATAGAAAATGGACATTTTGTGAATACATATTACACGTATTGTAAAATAGATAGAGCTCATATGTAGAGTTTGTTTGATAAACTTTCCTACTACTTTGTCTAAATTAGAAGCAAATTGGTTGAACATTACTTCTACCTAAAATGGCAGAAAACGCACCTATCTTGGTGATGGACAGGACAGCTAGAGGGGATATGGAGGAGGCTGTTATTTTTTTTTTAATAGGTGTACTTTCACCAATTTGCTGATAATTCATTGAAAGTAGATGATCGGTACAATTGCTGCCAATGCATTTTTTAAAGCTGTATTGTCATGAGTCAAATTTGATCATGTTAGGTTCTTGCATAGGTCCTATAGCATTGATAAGTTTCCACCCTCTTTCCTACATACACACATCTCTCCTGCATACACACAACTCTACTACTATCACACACGCAATTTTCCGAAATACACACACAACTCTCCTCCATACACAAACACAGTTCTAACACATATAGCTTTTCTACAGCTTTGAAGTATGCACTCACACCTCTGTTACATACACGCACTGTTTTGCTACATACTTGTACACAGCTTTCTTACATACACCAACAGCTCTCTTATATACTCATGCAGCTCCACACACACAAACACTTATATATATATATATATATATATATATATATATATGTACACTCATCCATCGTATACATTACCACATCTTGAAATTCCTTCCAGGAATGTGACTGATCACATGACCTGAAAGGTTCAATGGCTAATCAACAACTTTGTTTGATTGGGACCCTATCCATGCCACCTCACATATCAGGAGTGTCGTTCTTCTTTTCATAAAGAGGTCCAAGGGCTAGTCTTGCAGAAGTTTTTTCAGCTACACAGGATGCGCAACATCCGTGCAAGTCCTGGTGACTTTCTCCCCTGCACTGCACCGATCAGATAGATCAGTGTGGGGCAGGAGAAAGGAGAACAGTTCTTTCAGTGATCATGAAGGATGCTGTCAGTGTTTTCCTCCATCAGAATAAGCAGCCTCTAGACTGTAAGAAACACACACATTTTAACATCATTTTGATTGTCTAAAATTTACTGCAGCTAAAAATTACATTTGGTTTACAATGCATTTTGCCAGATATGTTGTCACTTGTCAAAGCTAAGAATTTTACATGCTGGGTTTTTTTATGGCACATTTAGCACTGATAAGTTGTCACACTCTTGCTTAATATGTTAACATTCTGTCTGTAAACTGTATATGCATAGCTACCTTTTTGAAGCAATATTGAGATTTACTTAAGAACGTGGGGCCCAATAAATACCATCAATGGTGCCCAGTCCAAGAGATGGTGGATCCTATAGGTAAACACCACCTCATCATGCACTAAAACTTACTAAAAAAAAAAAAGATGTGAAGTTCACACATATAGAAAATGGACATTTTGTGAATACATATTACACGTATTGTAAAATAGATAGAGCTCATATGTAGAGTTTGTTTGATAAACTTTCCTACTACTTTGTCTAAATTAGAAGCAAATTGGTTGAACATTACTTCTACCTAAAATGGCAGAAAACGCACCTATCTTGGTGATGGACAGGACAGCTAGAGGGGATATGGAGGAGGCTGTTATTTTTTTTTTTAATAGGTGTACTTTCACCAATTTGCTGATAATTCATTGAAAGTAGATGATCGGTACAATTGCTGCCAATGCATTTTTTAAAGCTGTATTGTCATGAGTCAAATTTGATCATGTTAGGTTCTTGCATAGGTCCTATAGCATTGATAAGTTTCCACCCTCTTTCCTACATACACACATCTCTCCTGCATACACACAACTCTACTACTATCACACACGCAATTTTCCGAAATACACACACAACTCTCCTCCATACACAAACACAGTTCTAACACATATAGCTTTTCTACAGCTTTGAAGTATGCACTCACACCTGTTACATACACGCACTGTTTTCCTACATACTTGTACACAGCTTTCTTACATACACCAACAGCTCTCTTATATACTCATGCAGCTCCACACACACAAACACTTATATATATATATATATATATATATATATATATATGTACACTCATCCATCGTATACATTACCACATCTTGAAATTCCTTCCAGGAATGTGACTGATCACATGACCTGAAAGGTTCAATGGCTAATCAACAACTTTGTTTGATTGGGACCCTATCCATGCCACCTCACATATCAGGAGTGTCGTTCTTCTTTTCATAAAGAGGTCCAAGGGCTAGTCTTGCAGAAGTTTTTTCAGCTACACAGGATGCGCAACATCCGTGCAAGTCCTGGTGACTTTCTCCCCTGCACTGCACCGATCAGATAGATCAGTGTGGGGCAGGAGAAAGGAGAACAGTTCTTTCAGTGATCATGAAGGATGCTGTCAGTGTTTTCCTCCATCAGAATAAGCAGCCTCTAGACTGTAAGAAACACACACATTTTAACATCATTTTGATTGTCTAAAATTTACTGCAGCTAAAAATTACATTTGGTTTACAATGCATTTTGCCAGATATGTTGTCACTTGTCAAAGCTAAGAATTTTACATGCTGGGTTTTTTTATGGCACATTTAGCACTGATAAGTTGTCACACTCTTGCTTAATATGTTAACATTCTGTCTGTAAACTGTATATGCATAGCTACCTTTTTGAAGCAATATTGAGATTTACTTAAGAACGTGGGGCCCAATAAATACCATCAATGGTGCCCAGTCCAAGAGATGGTGGATCCTATAGGTAAACACCACCTCATCATGCACTAAAACTTACTAAAAAAAAAAAAGATGTGAAGTTCACACATATAGAAGATGGACATTTTGTGAATACATATTACACGTATTGTAAAATAGATAGAGCTCATATGTAGAGTTTGTTTGATAAACTTTCCTACTACTTTGTCTAAATTAGAAGCAAATTGGTTGAACATTACTTCTACCTAAAATGGCAGAAAACGCACCTATCTTGGTGATGGACAGGACAGCTAGAGGGGATATGGAGGAGGCTGTTATTTTTTTTTTTAATAGGTGTACTTTCACCAATTTGCTGATAATTCATTGAAAGTAGATGATCGGTACAATTGCTGCCAATGCATTTTTTAAAGCTGTATTGTCATGAGTCAAATTTGATCATGTTAGGTTCTTGCATAGGTCCTATAGCATTGATAAGTTTCCACCCTCTTTCCTACATACACACATCTCTCCTGCATACACACAACTCTACTACTATCACACACGCAATTTTCCGAAATACACACACAACTCTCCTCCATACACAAACACAGTTCTAACACATATAGCTTTTCTACAGCTTTGAAGTATGCACTCACACCTCTGTTACATACACGCACTGTTTTGCTACATACTTGTACACAGCTTTCTTACATACACCAACAGCTCTCTTATATACTCATGCAGCTCCACACACACAAACACTTATATATATATATATATATATATGTACACTCATCCATCGTATACATTACCACATCTTGAAATTCCTTCCAGGAATGTGACTGATCACATGACCTGAAAGGTTCAATGGCTAATCAACAACTTTGTTTGATTGGGACCCTATCCATGCCACCTCACATATCAGGAGTGTCGTTCTTCTTTTCATAAAGAGGTCCAAGGGCTAGTCTTGCAGAAGTTTTTTCAGCTACACAGGATGCGCAACATCCGTGCAAGTCCTGGTGACTTTCTCCCCTGCACTGCACCGATCAGATAGATCAGTGTGGGGCAGGAGAAAGGAGAACAGTTCTTTCAGTGATCATGAAGGATGCTGTCAGTGTTTTCCTCCATCAGAATAAGCAGCCTCTAGACTGTAAGAAACACACACATTTTAACATCATTTTGATTGTCTAAAATTTACTGCAGCTAAAAATTACATTTGGTTTACAATGCATTTTGCCAGATATGTTGTCACTTGTCAAAGCTAAGAATTTTACATGCTGGGTTTTTTTATGGCACATTTAGCACTGATAAGTTGTCACACTCTTGCTTAATATGTTAACATTCTGTCTGTAAACTGTATATGCATAGCTACCTTTTTGAAGCAATATTGAGATTTACTTAAGAACGTGGGGCCCAATAAATACCATCAATGGTGCCCAGTCCAAGAGATGGTGGATCCTATAGGTAAACACCACCTCATCATGCACTAAAACTTACTAAAAAAAAAAAAGATGTGAAGTTCACACATATAGAAAATGGACATTTTGTGAATACATATTACACGTATTGTAAAATAGATAGAGCTCATATGTAGAGTTTGTTTGATAAACTTTCCTACTACTTTGTCTAAATTAGAAGCAAATTGGTTGAACATTACTTCTACCTAAAATGGCAGAAAACGCACCTATCTTGGTGATGGACAGGACAGCTAGAGGGGATATGGAGGAGGCTGTTATTTTTTTTTTAATAGGTGTACTTTCACCAATTTGCTGATAATTCATTGAAAGTAGATGATCGGTACAATTGCTGCCAATGCATTTTTTAAAGCTGTATTGTCATGAGTCAAATTTGATCATGTTAGGTTCTTGCATAGGTCCTATAGCATTGATAAGTTTCCACCCTCTTTCCTACATACACACATCTCTCCTGCATACACACAACTCTACTACTATCACACACGCAATTTTCCGAAATACACACACAACTCTCCTCCATACACAAACACAGTTCTAACACATATAGCTTTTCTACAGCTTTGAAGTATGCACTCACACCTCTGTTACATACACGCACTGTTTTGCTACATACTTGTACACAGCTTTCTTACATACACCAACAGCTCTCTTATATACTCATGCAGCTCCACACACACAAACACTTATATATATATATATATATATATATGTACACTCATCCATCGTATACATTACCACATCTTGAAATTCCTTCCAGGAATGTGACTGATCACATGACCTGAAAGGTTCAATGGCTAATCAACAACTTTGTTTGATTGGGACCCTATCCATGCCACCTCACATATCAGGAGTGTCGTTCTTCTTTTCATAAAGAGGTCCAAGGGCTAGTCTTGCAGAAGTTTTTTCAGCTACACAGGATGCGCAACATCCGTGCAAGTCCTGGTGACTTTCTCCCCTGCACTGCACCGATCAGATAGATCAGTGTGGGGCAGGAGAAAGGAGAACAGTTCTTTCAGTGATCATGAAGGATGCTGTCAGTGTTTTCCTCCATCAGAATAAGCAGCCTCTAGACTGTAAGAAACACACACATTTTAACATCATTTTGATTGTCTAAAATTTACTGCAGCTAAAAATTACATTTGGTTTACAATGCATTTTGCCAGATATGTTGTCACTTGTCAAAGCTAAGAATTTTACATGCTGGGTTTTTTTATGGCACATTTAGCACTGATAAGTTGTCACACTCTTGCTTAATATGTTAACATTCTGTCTGTAAACTGTATATGCATAGCTACCTTTTTGAAGCAATATTGAGATTTACTTAAGAACGTGGGGCCCAATAAATACCATCAATGGTGCCCAGTCCAAGAGATGGTGGATCCTATAGGTAAACACCACCTCATCATGCACTAAAACTTACTAAAAAAAAAAAAGATGTGAAGTTCACACATATAGAAAATGGACATTTTGTGAATACATATTACACGTATTGTAAAATAGATAGAGCTCATATGTAGAGTTTGTTTGATAAACTTTCCTACTACTTTGTCTAAATTAGAAGCAAATTGGTTGAACATTACTTCTACCTAAAATGGCAGAAAACGCACCTATCTTGGTGATGGACAGGACAGCTAGAGGGGATATGGAGGAGGCTGTTATTTTTTTTTTTAATAGGTGTACTTTCACCAATTTGCTGATAATTCATTGAAAGTAGATGATCGGTACAATTGCTGCCAATGCATTTTTTAAAGCTGTATTGTCATGAGTCAAATTTGATCATGTTAGGTTCTTGCATAGGTCCTATAGCATTGATAAGTTTCCACCCTCTTTCCTACATACACACATCTCTCCTGCATACACACAACTCTACTACTATCACACACGCAATTTTCCGAAATACACACACAACTCTCCTCCATACACAAACACAGTTCTAACACATATAGCTTTTCTACAGCTTTGAAGTATGCACTCACACCTGTTACATACACGCACTGTTTTCCTACATACTTGTACACAGCTTTCTTACATACACCAACAGCTCTCTTATATACTCATGCAGCTCCACACACACAAACACTTATATATATATATATATATATATATATATATATATGTACACTCATCCATCGTATACATTACCACATCTTGAAATTCCTTCCAGGAATGTGACTGATCACATGACCTGAAAGGTTCAATGGCTAATCAACAACTTTGTTTGATTGGGACCCTATCCATGCCACCTCACATATCAGGAGTGTCGTTCTTCTTTTCATAAAGAGGTCCAAGGGCTAGTCTTGCAGAAGTTTTTTCAGCTACACAGGATGCGCAACATCCGTGCAAGTCCTGGTGACTTTCTCCCCTGCACTGCACCGATCAGATAGATCAGTGTGGGGCAGGAGAAAGGAGAACAGTTCTTTCAGTGATCATGAAGGATGCTGTCAGTGTTTTCCTCCATCAGAATAAGCAGCCTCTAGACTGTAAGAAACACACACATTTTAACATCATTTTGATTGTCTAAAATTTACTGCAGCTAAAAATTACATTTGGTTTACAATGCATTTTGCCAGATATGTTGTCACTTGTCAAAGCTAAGAATTTTACATGCTGGGTTTTTTTATGGCACATTTAGCACTGATAAGTTGTCACACTCTTGCTTAATATGTTAACATTCTGTCTGTAAACTGTATATGCATAGCTACCTTTTTGAAGCAATATTGAGATTTACTTAAGAACGTGGGGCCCAATAAATACCATCAATGGTGCCCAGTCCAAGAGATGGTGGATCCTATAGGTAAACACCACCTCATCATGCACTAAAACTTACTAAAAAAAAAAAAGATGTGAAGTTCACACATATAGAAAATGGACATTTTGTGAATACATATTACACGTATTGTAAAATAGATAGAGCTCATATGTAGAGTTTGTTTGATAAACTTTCCTACTACTTTGTCTAAATTAGAAGCAAATTGGTTGAACATTACTTCTACCTAAAATGGCAGAAAACGCACCTATCTTGGTGATGGACAGGACAGCTAGAGGGGATATGGAGGAGGCTGTTATTTTTTTTTTTAATAGGTGTACTTTCACCAATTTGCTGATAATTCATTGAAAGTAGATGATCGGTACAATTGCTGCCAATGCATTTTTTAAAGCTGTATTGTCATGAGTCAAATTTGATCATGTTAGGTTCTTGCATAGGTCCTATAGCATTGATAAGTTTCCACCCTCTTTCCTACATACACACATCTCTCCTGCATACACACAACTCTACTACTATCACACACGCAATTTTCCGAAATACACACACAACTCTCCTCCATACACAAACACAGTTCTAACACATATAGCTTTTCTACAGCTTTGAAGTATGCACTCACACCTGTTACATACACGCACTGTTTTCCTACATACTTGTACACAGCTTTCTTACATACACCAACAGCTCTCTTATATACTCATGCAGCTCCACACACACAAACACTTATATATATATATATATATATATATATATATATATGTACACTCATCCATCGTATACATTACCACATCTTGAAATTCCTTCCAGGAATGTGACTGATCACATGACCTGAAAGGTTCAATGGCTAATCAACAACTTTGTTTGATTGGGACCCTATCCATGCCACCTCACATATCAGGAGTGTCGTTCTTCTTTTCATAAAGAGGTCCAAGGGCTAGTCTTGCAGAAGTTTTTTCAGCTACACAGGATGCGCAACATCCGTGCAAGTCCTGGTGACTTTCTCCCCTGCACTGCACCGATCAGATAGATCAGTGTGGGGCAGGAGAAAGGAGAACAGTTCTTTCAGTGATCATGAAGGATGCTGTCAGTGTTTTCCTCCATCAGAATAAGCAGCCTCTAGACTGTAAGAAACACACACATTTTAACATCATTTTGATTGTCTAAAATTTACTGCAGCTAAAAATTACATTTGGTTTACAATGCATTTTGCCAGATATGTTGTCACTTGTCAAAGCTAAGAATTTTACATGCTGGGTTTTTTTATGGCACATTTAGCACTGATAAGTTGTCACACTCTTGCTTAATATGTTAACATTCTGTCTGTAAACTGTATATGCATAGCTACCTTTTTGAAGCAATATTGAGATTTACTTAAGAACGTGGGGCCCAATAAATACCATCAATGGTGCCCAGTCCAAGAGATGGTGGATCCTATAGGTAAACACCACCTCATCATGCACTAAAACTTACTAAAAAAAAAAAAGATGTGAAGTTCACACATATAGAAGATGGACATTTTGTGAATACATATTACACGTATTGTAAAATAGATAGAGCTCATATGTAGAGTTTGTTTGATAAACTTTCCTACTACTTTGTCTAAATTAGAAGCAAATTGGTTGAACATTACTTCTACCTAAAATGGCAGAAAACGCACCTATCTTGGTGATGGACAGGACAGCTAGAGGGGATATGGAGGAGGCTGTTATTTTTTTTTTTAATAGGTGTACTTTCACCAATTTGCTGATAATTCATTGAAAGTAGATGATCGGTACAATTGCTGCCAATGCATTTTTTAAAGCTGTATTGTCATGAGTCAAATTTGATCATGTTAGGTTCTTGCATAGGTCCTATAGCATTGATAAGTTTCCACCCTCTTTCCTACATACACACATCTCTCCTGCATACACACAACTCTACTACTATCACACACGCAATTTTCCGAAATACACACACAACTCTCCTCCATACACAAACACAGTTCTAACACATATAGCTTTTCTACAGCTTTGAAGTATGCACTCACACCTCTGTTACATACACGCACTGTTTTGCTACATACTTGTACACAGCTTTCTTACATACACCAACAGCTCTCTTATATACTCATGCAGCTCCACACACACAAACACTTATATATATATATATATATATATGTACACTCATCCATCGTATACATTACCACATCTTGAAATTCCTTCCAGGAATGTGACTGATCACATGACCTGAAAGGTTCAATGGCTAATCAACAACTTTGTTTGATTGGGACCCTATCCATGCCACCTCACATATCAGGAGTGTCGTTCTTCTTTTCATAAAGAGGTCCAAGGGCTAGTCTTGCAGAAGTTTTTTCAGCTACACAGGATGCGCAACATCCGTGCAAGTCCTGGTGACTTTCTCCCCTGCACTGCACCGATCAGATAGATCAGTGTGGGGCAGGAGAAAGGAGAACAGTTCTTTCAGTGATCATGAAGGATGCTGTCAGTGTTTTCCTCCATCAGAATAAGCAGCCTCTAGACTGTAAGAAACACACACATTTTAACATCATTTTGATTGTCTAAAATTTACTGCAGCTAAAAATTACATTTGGTTTACAATGCATTTTGCCAGATATGTTGTCACTTGTCAAAGCTAAGAATTTTACATGCTGGGTTTTTTTATGGCACATTTAGCACTGATAAGTTGTCACACTCTTGCTTAATATGTTAACATTCTGTCTGTAAACTGTATATGCATAGCTACCTTTTTGAAGCAATATTGAGATTTACTTAAGAACGTGGGGCCCAATAAATACCATCAATGGTGCCCAGTCCAAGAGATGGTGGATCCTATAGGTAAACACCACCTCATCATGCACTAAAACTTACTAAAAAAAAAAAAGATGTGAAGTTCACACATATAGAAAATGGACATTTTGTGAATACATATTACACGTATTGTAAAATAGATAGAGCTCATATGTAGAGTTTGTTTGATAAACTTTCCTACTACTTTGTCTAAATTAGAAGCAAATTGGTTGAACATTACTTCTACCTAAAATGGCAGAAAACGCACCTATCTTGGTGATGGACAGGACAGCTAGAGGGGATATGGAGGAGGCTGTTATTTTTTTTTTAATAGGTGTACTTTCACCAATTTGCTGATAATTCATTGAAAGTAGATGATCGGTACAATTGCTGCCAATGCATTTTTTAAAGCTGTATTGTCATGAGTCAAATTTGATCATGTTAGGTTCTTGCATAGGTCCTATAGCATTGATAAGTTTCCACCCTCTTTCCTACATACACACATCTCTCCTGCATACACACAACTCTACTACTATCACACACGCAATTTTCCGAAATACACACACAACTCTCCTCCATACACAAACACAGTTCTAACACATATAGCTTTTCTACAGCTTTGAAGTATGCACTCACACCTCTGTTACATACACGCACTGTTTTGCTACATACTTGTACACAGCTTTCTTACATACACCAACAGCTCTCTTATATACTCATGCAGCTCCACACACACAAACACTTATATATATATATATATATATATATATATATATGTACACTCATCCATCGTATACATTACCACATCTTGAAATTCCTTCCAGGAATGTGACTGATCACATGACCTGAAAGGTTCAATGGCTAATCAACAACTTTGTTTGATTGGGACCCTATCCATGCCACCTCACATATCAGGAGTGTCGTTCTTCTTTTCATAAAGAGGTCCAAGGGCTAGTCTTGCAGAAGTTTTTTCAGCTACACAGGATGCGCAACATCCGTGCAAGTCCTGGTGACTTTCTCCCCTGCACTGCACCGATCAGATAGATCAGTGTGGGGCAGGAGAAAGGAGAACAGTTCTTTCAGTGATCATGAAGGATGCTGTCAGTGTTTTCCTCCATCAGAATAAGCAGCCTCTAGACTGTAAGAAACACACACATTTTAACATCATTTTGATTGTCTAAAATTTACTGCAGCTAAAAATTACATTTGGTTTACAATGCATTTTGCCAGATATGTTGTCACTTGTCAAAGCTAAGAATTTTACATGCTGGGTTTTTTTATGGCACATTTAGCACTGATAAGTTGTCACACTCTTGCTTAATATGTTAACATTCTGTCTGTAAACTGTATATGCATAGCTACCTTTTTGAAGCAATATTGAGATTTACTTAAGAACGTGGGGCCCAATAAATACCATCAATGGTGCCCAGTCCAAGAGATGGTGGATCCTATAGGTAAACACCACCTCATCATGCACTAAAACTTACTAAAAAAAAAAAAGATGTGAAGTTCACACATATAGAAAATGGACATTTTGTGAATACATATTACACGTATTGTAAAATAGATAGAGCTCATATGTAGAGTTTGTTTGATAAACTTTCCTACTACTTTGTCTAAATTAGAAGCAAATTGGTTGAACATTACTTCTACCTAAAATGGCAGAAAACGCACCTATCTTGGTGATGGACAGGACAGCTAGAGGGGATATGGAGGAGGCTGTTATTTTTTTTTTTAATAGGTGTACTTTCACCAATTTGCTGATAATTCATTGAAAGTAGATGATCGGTACAATTGCTGCCAATGCATTTTTTAAAGCTGTATTGTCATGAGTCAAATTTGATCATGTTAGGTTCTTGCATAGGTCCTATAGCATTGATAAGTTTCCACCCTCTTTCCTACATACACACATCTCTCCTGCATACACACAACTCTACTACTATCACACACGCAATTTTCCGAAATACACACACAACTCTCCTCCATACACAAACACAGTTCTAACACATATAGCTTTTCTACAGCTTTGAAGTATGCACTCACACCTGTTACATACACGCACTGTTTTCCTACATACTTGTACACAGCTTTCTTACATACACCAACAGCTCTCTTATATACTCATGCAGCTCCACACACACAAACACTTATATATATATATATATATATATATATATGTACACTCATCCATCGTATACATTACCACATCTTGAAATTCCTTCCAGGAATGTGACTGATCACATGACCTGAAAGGTTCAATGGCTAATCAACAACTTTGTTTGATTGGGACCCTATCCATGCCACCTCACATATCAGGAGTGTCGTTCTTCTTTTCATAAAGAGGTCCAAGGGCTAGTCTTGCAGAAGTTTTTTCAGCTACACAGGATGCGCAACATCCGTGCAAGTCCTGGTGACTTTCTCCCCTGCACTGCACCGATCAGATAGATCAGTGTGGGGCAGGAGAAAGGAGAACAGTTCTTTCAGTGATCATGAAGGATGCTGTCAGTGTTTTCCTCCATCAGAATAAGCAGCCTCTAGACTGTAAGAAACACACACATTTTAACATCATTTTGATTGTCTAAAATTTACTGCAGCTAAAAATTACATTTGGTTTACAATGCATTTTGCCAGATATGTTGTCACTTGTCAAAGCTAAGAATTTTACATGCTGGGTTTTTTTATGGCACATTTAGCACTGATAAGTTGTCACACTCTTGCTTAATATGTTAACATTCTGTCTGTAAACTGTATATGCATAGCTACCTTTTTGAAGCAATATTGAGATTTACTTAAGAACGTGGGGCCCAATAAATACCATCAATGGTGCCCAGTCCAAGAGATGGTGGATCCTATAGGTAAACACCACCTCATCATGCACTAAAACTTACTAAAAAAAAAAAAAGATGTGAAGTTCACACATATAGAAGATGGACATTTTGTGAATACATATTACACGTATTGTAAAATAGATAGAGCTCATATGTAGAGTTTGTTTGATAAACTTTCCTACTACTTTGTCTAAATTAGAAGCAAATTGGTTGAACATTACTTCTACCTAAAATGGCAGAAAACGCACCTATCTTGGTGATGGACAGGACAGCTAGAGGGGATATGGAGGAGGCTGTTATTTTTTTTTTAATAGGTGTACTTTCACCAATTTGCTGATAATTCATTGAAAGTAGATGATCGGTACAATTGCTGCCAATGCATTTTTTAAAGCTGTATTGTCATGAGTCAAATTTGATCATGTTAGGTTCTTGCATAGGTCCTATAGCATTGATAAGTTTCCACCCTCTTTCCTACATACACACATCTCTCCTGCATACACACAACTCTACTACTATCACACACGCAATTTTCCGAAATACACACACAACTCTCCTCCATACACAAACACAGTTCTAACACATATAGCTTTTCTACAGCTTTGAAGTATGCACTCACACCTCTGTTACATACACGCACTGTTTTGCTACATACTTGTACACAGCTTTCTTACATACACCAACAGCTCTCTTATATACTCATGCAGCTCCACACACACAAACACTTATATATATATATATATATATATATATATATATATATGTACACTCATCCATCGTATACATTACCACATCTTGAAATTCCTTCCAGGAATGTGACTGATCACATGACCTGAAAGGTTCAATGGCTAATCAACAACTTTGTTTGATTGGGACCCTATCCATGCCACCTCACATATCAGGAGTGTCGTTCTTCTTTTCATAAAGAGGTCCAAGGGCTAGTCTTGCAGAAGTTTTTTCAGCTACACAGGATGCGCAACATCCGTGCAAGTCCTGGTGACTTTCTCCCCTGCACTGCACCGATCAGATAGATCAGTGTGGGGCAGGAGAAAGGAGAACAGTTCTTTCAGTGATCATGAAGGATGCTGTCAGTGTTTTCCTCCATCAGAATAAGCAGCCTCTAGACTGTAAGAAACACACACATTTTAACATCATTTTGATTGTCTAAAATTTACTGCAGCTAAAAATTACATTTGGTTTACAATGCATTTTGCCAGATATGTTGTCACTTGTCAAAGCTAAGAATTTTACATGCTGGGTTTTTTTATGGCACATTTAGCACTGATAAGTTGTCACACTCTTGCTTAATATGTTAACATTCTGTCTGTAAACTGTATATGCATAGCTACCTTTTTGAAGCAATATTGAGATTTACTTAAGAACGTGGGGCCCAATAAATACCATCAATGGTGCCCAGTCCAAGAGATGGTGGATCCTATAGGTAAACACCACCTCATCATGCACTAAAACTTACTAAAAAAAAAAAAGATGTGAAGTTCACACATATAGAAGATGGACATTTTGTGAATACATATTACACGTATTGTAAAATAGATAGAGCTCATATGTAGAGTTTGTTTGATAAACTTTCCTACTACTTTGTCTAAATTAGAAGCAAATTGGTTGAACATTACTTCTACCTAAAATGGCAGAAAACGCACCTATCTTGGTGATGGACAGGACAGCTAGAGGGGATATGGAGGAGGCTGTTATTTTTTTTTTTAATAGGTGTACTTTCACCAATTTGCTGATAATTCATTGAAAGTAGATGATCGGTACAATTGCTGCCAATGCATTTTTTAAAGCTGTATTGTCATGAGTCAAATTTGATCATGTTAGGTTCTTGCATAGGTCCTATAGCATTGATAAGTTTCCACCCTCTTTCCTACATACACACATCTCTCCTGCATACACACAACTCTACTACTATCACACACGCAATTTTCCGAAATACACACACAACTCTCCTCCATACACAAACACAGTTCTAACACATATAGCTTTTCTACAGCTTTGAAGTATGCACTCACACCTCTGTTACATACACGCACTGTTTTGCTACATACTTGTACACAGCTTTCTTACATACACCAACAGCTCTCTTATATACTCATGCAGCTCCACACACACAAACACTTATATATATATATATATATATATATATATGTACACTCATCCATCGTATACATTACCACATCTTGAAATTCCTTCCAGGAATGTGACTGATCACATGACCTGAAAGGTTCAATGGCTAATCAACAACTTTGTTTGATTGGGACCCTATCCATGCCACCTCACATATCAGGAGTGTCGTTCTTCTTTTCATAAAGAGGTCCAAGGGCTAGTCTTGCAGAAGTTTTTTCAGCTACACAGGATGCGCAACATCCGTGCAAGTCCTGGTGACTTTCTCCCCTGCACTGCACCGATCAGATAGATCAGTGTGGGGCAGGAGAAAGGAGAACAGTTCTTTCAGTGATCATGAAGGATGCTGTCAGTGTTTTCCTCCATCAGAATAAGCAGCCTCTAGACTGTAAGAAACACACACATTTTAACATCATTTTGATTGTCTAAAATTTACTGCAGCTAAAAATTACATTTGGTTTACAATGCATTTTGCCAGATATGTTGTCACTTGTCAAAGCTAAGAATTTTACATGCTGGGTTTTTTTATGGCACATTTAGCACTGATAAGTTGTCACACTCTTGCTTAATATGTTAACATTCTGTCTGTAAACTGTATATGCATAGCTACCTTTTTGAAGCAATATTGAGATTTACTTAAGAACGTGGGGCCCAATAAATACCATCAATGGTGCCCAGTCCAAGAGATGGTGGATCCTATAGGTAAACACCACCTCATCATGCACTAAAACTTACTAAAAAAAAAAAAGATGTGAAGTTCACACATATAGAAGATGGACATTTTGTGAATACATATTACACGTATTGTAAAATAGATAGAGCTCATATGTAGAGTTTGTTTGATAAACTTTCCTACTACTTTGTCTAAATTAGAAGCAAATTGGTTGAACATTACTTCTACCTAAAATGGCAGAAAACGCACCTATCTTGGTGATGGACAGGACAGCTAGAGGGGATATGGAGGAGGCTGTTATTTTTTTTTTTAATAGGTGTACTTTCACCAATTTGCTGATAATTCATTGAAAGTAGATGATCGGTACAATTGCTGCCAATGCATTTTTTAAAGCTGTATTGTCATGAGTCAAATTTGATCATGTTAGGTTCTTGCATAGGTCCTATAGCATTGATAAGTTTCCACCCTCTTTCCTACATACACACATCTCTCCTGCATACACACAACTCTACTACTATCACACACGCAATTTTCCGAAATACACACACAACTCTCCTCCATACACAAACACAGTTCTAACACATATAGCTTTTCTACAGCTTTGAAGTATGCACTCACACCTCTGTTACATACACGCACTGTTTTGCTACATACTTGTACACAGCTTTCTTACATACACCAACAGCTCTCTTATATACTCATGCAGCTCCACACACACAAACACTTATATATATATATATATATATATATATATATGTACACTCATCCATCGTATACATTACCACATCTTGAAATTCCTTCCAGGAATGTGACTGATCACATGACCTGAAAGGTTCAATGGCTAATCAACAACTTTGTTTGATTGGGACCCTATCCATGCCACCTCACATATCAGGAGTGTCGTTCTTCTTTTCATAAAGAGGTCCAAGGGCTAGTCTTGCAGAAGTTTTTTCAGCTACACAGGATGCGCAACATCCGTGCAAGTCCTGGTGACTTTCTCCCCTGCACTGCACCGATCAGATAGATCAGTGTGGGGCAGGAGAAAGGAGAACAGTTCTTTCAGTGATCATGAAGGATGCTGTCAGTGTTTTCCTCCATCAGAATAAGCAGCCTCTAGACTGTAAGAAACACACACATTTTAACATCATTTTGATTGTCTAAAATTTACTGCAGCTAAAAATTACATTTGGTTTACAATGCATTTTGCCAGATATGTTGTCACTTGTCAAAGCTAAGAATTTTACATGCTGGGTTTTTTTATGGCACATTTAGCACTGATAAGTTGTCACACTCTTGCTTAATATGTTAACATTCTGTCTGTAAACTGTATATGCATAGCTACCTTTTTGAAGCAATATTGAGATTTACTTAAGAACGTGGGGCCCAATAAATACCATCAATGGTGCCCAGTCCAAGAGATGGTGGATCCTATAGGTAAACACCACCTCATCATGCACTAAAACTTACTAAAAAAAAAAAAGATGTGAAGTTCACACATATAGAAGATGGACATTTTGTGAATACATATTACACGTATTGTAAAATAGATAGAGCTCATATGTAGAGTTTGTTTGATAAACTTTCCTACTACTTTGTCTAAATTAGAAGCAAATTGGTTGAACATTACTTCTACCTAAAATGGCAGAAAACGCACCTATCTTGGTGATGGACAGGACAGCTAGAGGGGATATGGAGGAGGCTGTTATTTTTTTTTTTAATAGGTGTACTTTCACCAATTTGCTGATAATTCATTGAAAGTAGATGATCGGTACAATTGCTGCCAATGCATTTTTTAAAGCTGTATTGTCATGAGTCAAATTTGATCATGTTAGGTTCTTGCATAGGTCCTATAGCATTGATAAGTTTCCACCCTCTTTCCTACATACACACATCTCTCCTGCATACACACAACTCTACTACTATCACACACGCAATTTTCCGAAATACACACACAACTCTCCTCCATACACAAACACAGTTCTAACACATATAGCTTTTCTACAGCTTTGAAGTATGCACTCACACCTCTGTTACATACACGCACTGTTTTGCTACATACTTGTACACAGCTTTCTTACATACACCAACAGCTCTCTTATATACTCATGCAGCTCCACACACACAAACACTTATATATATATATATATATGTACACTCATCCATCGTATACATTACCACATCTTGAAATTCCTTCCAGGAATGTGACTGATCACATGACCTGAAAGGTTCAATGGCTAATCAACAACTTTGTTTGATTGGGACCCTATCCATGCCACCTCACATATCAGGAGTGTCGTTCTTCTTTTCATAAAGAGGTCCAAGGGCTAGTCTTGCAGAAGTTTTTTCAGCTACACAGGATGCGCAACATCCGTGCAAGTCCTGGTGACTTTCTCCCCTGCACTGCACCGATCAGATAGATCAGTGTGGGGCAGGAGAAAGGAGAACAGTTCTTTCAGTGATCATGAAGGATGCTGTCAGTGTTTTCCTCCATCAGAATAAGCAGCCTCTAGACTGTAAGAAACACACACATTTTAACATCATTTTGATTGTCTAAAATTTACTGCAGCTAAAAATTACATTTGGTTTACAATGCATTTTGCCAGATATGTTGTCACTTGTCAAAGCTAAGAATTTTACATGCTGGGTTTTTTTATGGCACATTTAGCACTGATAAGTTGTCACACTCTTGCTTAATATGTTAACATTCTGTCTGTAAACTGTATATGCATAGCTACCTTTTTGAAGCAATATTGAGATTTACTTAAGAACGTGGGGCCCAATAAATACCATCAATGGTGCCCAGTCCAAGAGATGGTGGATCCTATAGGTAAACACCACCTCATCATGCACTAAAACTTACTAAAAAAAAAAAAGATGTGAAGTTCACACATATAGAAGATGGACATTTTGTGAATACATATTACACGTATTGTAAAATAGATAGAGCTCATATGTAGAGTTTGTTTGATAAACTTTCCTACTACTTTGTCTAAATTAGAAGCAAATTGGTTGAACATTACTTCTACCTAAAATGGCAGAAAACGCACCTATCTTGGTGATGGACAGGACAGCTAGAGGGGATATGGAGGAGGCTGTTATTTTTTTTTTTAATAGGTGTACTTTCACCAATTTGCTGATAATTCATTGAAAGTAGATGATCGGTACAATTGCTGCCAATGCATTTTTTAAAGCTGTATTGTCATGAGTCAAATTTGATCATGTTAGGTTCTTGCATAGGTCCTATAGCATTGATAAGTTTCCACCCTCTTTCCTACATACACACATCTCTCCTGCATACACACAACTCTACTACTATCACACACGCAATTTTCCGAAATACACACACAACTCTCCTCCATACACAAACACAGTTCTAACACATATAGCTTTTCTACAGCTTTGAAGTATGCACTCACACCTCTGTTACATACACGCACTGTTTTGCTACATACTTGTACACAGCTTTCTTACATACACCAACAGCTCTCTTATATACTCATGCAGCTCCACACACACAAACACTTATATATATATATATATATATATATATATATATGTACACTCATCCATCGTATACATTACCACATCTTGAAATTCCTTCCAGGAATGTGACTGATCACATGACCTGAAAGGTTCAATGGCTAATCAACAACTTTGTTTGATTGGGACCCTATCCATGCCACCTCACATATCAGGAGTGTCGTTCTTCTTTTCATAAAGAGGTCCAAGGGCTAGTCTTGCAGAAGTTTTTTCAGCTACACAGGATGCGCAACATCCGTGCAAGTCCTGGTGACTTTCTCCCCTGCACTGCACCGATCAGATAGATCAGTGTGGGGCAGGAGAAAGGAGAACAGTTCTTTCAGTGATCATGAAGGATGCTGTCAGTGTTTTCCTCCATCAGAATAAGCAGCCTCTAGACTGTAAGAAACACACACATTTTAACATCATTTTGATTGTCTAAAATTTACTGCAGCTAAAAATTACATTTGGTTTACAATGCATTTTGCCAGATATGTTGTCACTTGTCAAAGCTAAGAATTTTACATGCTGGGTTTTTTTATGGCACATTTAGCACTGATAAGTTGTCACACTCTTGCTTAATATGTTAACATTCTGTCTGTAAACTGTATATGCATAGCTACCTTTTTGAAGCAATATTGAGATTTACTTAAGAACGTGGGGCCCAATAAATACCATCAATGGTGCCCAGTCCAAGAGATGGTGGATCCTATAGGTAAACACCACCTCATCATGCACTAAAACTTACTAAAAAAAAAAAAAGATGTGAAGTTCACACATATAGAAGATGGACATTTTGTGAATACATATTACACGTATTGTAAAATAGATAGAGCTCATATGTAGAGTTTGTTTGATAAACTTTCCTACTACTTTGTCTAAATTAGAAGCAAATTGGTTGAACATTACTTCTACCTAAAATGGCAGAAAACGCACCTATCTTGGTGATGGACAGGACAGCTAGAGGGGATATGGAGGAGGCTGTTATTTTTTTTTTAATAGGTGTACTTTCACCAATTTGCTGATAATTCATTGAAAGTAGATGATCGGTACAATTGCTGCCAATGCATTTTTTAAAGCTGTATTGTCATGAGTCAAATTTGATCATGTTAGGTTCTTGCATAGGTCCTATAGCATTGATAAGTTTCCACCCTCTTTCCTACATACACACATCTCTCCTGCATACACACAACTCTACTACTATCACACACGCAATTTTCCGAAATACACACACAACTCTCCTCCATACACAAACACAGTTCTAACACATATAGCTTTTCTACAGCTTTGAAGTATGCACTCACACCTCTGTTACATACACGCACTGTTTTGCTACATACTTGTACACAGCTTTCTTACATACACCAACAGCTCTCTTATATACTCATGCAGCTCCACACACACAAACACTTATATATATATATATATATATATATATATGTACACTCATCCATCGTATACATTACCACATCTTGAAATTCCTTCCAGGAATGTGACTGATCACATGACCTGAAAGGTTCAATGGCTAATCAACAACTTTGTTTGATTGGGACCCTATCCATGCCACCTCACATATCAGGAGTGTCGTTCTTCTTTTCATAAAGAGGTCCAAGGGCTAGTCTTGCAGAAGTTTTTTCAGCTACACAGGATGCGCAACATCCGTGCAAGTCCTGGTGACTTTCTCCCCTGCACTGCACCGATCAGATAGATCAGTGTGGGGCAGGAGAAAGGAGAACAGTTCTTTCAGTGATCATGAAGGATGCTGTCAGTGTTTTCCTCCATCAGAATAAGCAGCCTCTAGACTGTAAGAAACACACACATTTTAACATCATTTTGATTGTCTAAAATTTACTGCAGCTAAAAATTACATTTGGTTTACAATGCATTTTGCCAGATATGTTGTCACTTGTCAAAGCTAAGAATTTTACATGCTGGGTTTTTTTATGGCACATTTAGCACTGATAAGTTGTCACACTCTTGCTTAATATGTTAACATTCTGTCTGTAAACTGTATATGCATAGCTACCTTTTTGAAGCAATATTGAGATTTACTTAAGAACGTGGGGCCCAATAAATACCATCAATGGTGCCCAGTCCAAGAGATGGTGGATCCTATAGGTAAACACCACCTCATCATGCACTAAAACTTACTAAAAAAAAAAAAAGATGTGAAGTTCACACATATAGAAGATGGACATTTTGTGAATACATATTACACGTATTGTAAAATAGATAGAGCTCATATGTAGAGTTTGTTTGATAAACTTTCCTACTACTTTGTCTAAATTAGAAGCAAATTGGTTGAACATTACTTCTACCTAAAATGGCAGAAAACGCACCTATCTTGGTGATGGACAGGACAGCTAGAGGGGATATGGAGGAGGCTGTTATTTTTTTTTAATAGGTGTACTTTCACCAATTTGCTGATAATTCATTGAAAGTAGATGATCGGTACAATTGCTGCCAATGCATTTTTTAAAGCTGTATTGTCATGAGTCAAATTTGATCATGTTAGGTTCTTGCATAGGTCCTATAGCATTGATAAGTTTCCACCCTCTTTCCTACATACACACATCTCTCCTGCATACACACAACTCTACTACTATCACACACGCAATTTTCCGAAATACACACACAACTCTCCTCCATACACAAACACAGTTCTAACACATATAGCTTTTCTACAGCTTTGAAGTATGCACTCACACCTCTGTTACATACACGCACTGTTTTGCTACATACTTGTACACAGCTTTCTTACATACACCAACAGCTCTCTTATATACTCATGCAGCTCCACACACACAAACACTTATATATATATATATATATATATATATATATATATGTACACTCATCCATCGTATACATTACCACACCTTGAAATTCCTTCCAGGAATGTGACTGATCACATGACCTGAAAGGTTCAATGGCTAATCAACAACTTTGTTTGATTGGGACCCTATCCATGCCACCTCACATATCAGGAGTGTCGTTCTTCTTTTCATAAAGAGGTCCAAGGGCTAGTCTTGCAGAAGTTTTTTCAGCTACACAGGATGCGCAACATCCGTGCAAGTCCTGGTGACTTTCTCCCCTGCACTGCACCGATCAGATAGATCAGTGTGGGGCAGGAGAAAGGAGAACAGTTCTTTCAGTGATCATGAAGGATGCTGTCAGTGTTTTCCTCCATCAGAATAAGCAGCCTCTAGACTGTAAGAAACACACACATTTTAACATCATTTTGATTGTCTAAAATTTACTGCAGCTAAAAATTACATTTGGTTTACAATGCATTTTGCCAGATATGTTGTCACTTGTCAAAGCTAAGAATTTTACATGCTGGGTTTTTTTATGGCACATTTAGCACTGATAAGTTGTCACACTCTTGCTTAATATGTTAACATTCTGTCTGTAAACTGTATATGCATAGCTACCTTTTTGAAGCAATATTGAGATTTACTTAAGAACGTGGGGCCCAATAAATACCATCAATGGTGCCCAGTCCAAGAGATGGTGGATCCTATAGGTAAACACCACCTCATCATGCACTAAAACTTACTAAAAAAAAAAAAAGATGTGAAGTTCACACATATAGAAGATGGACATTTTGTGAATACATATTACACGTATTGTAAAATAGATAGAGCTCATATGTAGAGTTTGTTTGATAAACTTTCCTACTACTTTGTCTAAATTAGAAGCAAATTGGTTGAACATTACTTCTACCTAAAATGGCAGAAAACGCACCTATCTTGGTGATGGACAGGACAGCTAGAGGGGATATGGAGGAGGCTGTTATTTTTTTTTTAATAGGTGTACTTTCACCAATTTGCTGATAATTCATTGAAAGTAGATGATCGGTACAATTGCTGCCAATGCATTTTTTAAAGCTGTATTGTCATGAGTCAAATTTGATCATGTTAGGTTCTTGCATAGGTCCTATAGCATTGATAAGTTTCCACCCTCTTTCCTACATACACACATCTCTCCTGCATACACACAACTCTACTACTATCACACACGCAATTTTCCGAAATACACACACAACTCTCCTCCCCATACACAAACACAGTTCTAACACATATAGCTTTTCTACAGCTTTGAAGTATGCACTCACACCTCTGTTACATACACGCACTGTTTTGCTACATACTTGTACACAGCTTTCTTACATACACCAACAGCTCTCTTATATACTCATGCAGCTCCACACACACAAACACTTATATATATATATATATATATATATATATATGTACACTCATCCATCGTATACATTACCACATCTTGAAATTCCTTCCAGGACTGTGACTGATCACATGACCTGAAAGGTTCAATGGCTAATCAACAACTTTGTTTGATTGGGACCCTATCCATGCCACCTCACATATCAGGAGTGTCGTTCTTCTTTTCATAAAGAGGTCCAAGGGCTAGTCTTGCAGAAGTTTTTTCAGCTACACAGGATGCGCAACATCCGTGCAAGTCCTGGTGACTTTCTCCCCTGCACTGCACCGATCAGATAGATCAGTGTGGGGCAGGAGAAAGGAGAACAGTTCTTTCAGTGATCATGAAGGATGCTGTCAGTGTTTTCCTCCATCAGAATAAGCAGCCTCTAGACTGTAAGAAACACACACATTTTAACATCATTTTGATTGTCTAAAATTTACTGCAGCTAAAAATTACATTTGGTTTACAATGCATTTTGCCAGATATGTTGTCACTTGTCAAAGCTAAGAATTTTACATGCTGGGTTTTTTTATGGCACATTTAGCACTGATAAGTTGTCACACTCTTGCTTAATATGTTAACATTCTGTCTGTAAACTGTATATGCATAGCTACCTTTTTGAAGCAATATTGAGATTTACTTAAGAACGTGGGGCCCAATAAATACCATCAATGGTGCCCAGTCCAAGAGATGGTGGATCCTATAGGTAAACACCACCTCATCATGCACTAAAACTTACTAAAAAAAAAAAAAGATGTGAAGTTCACACATATAGAAGATGGACATTTTGTGAATACATATTACACGTATTGTAAAATAGATAGAGCTCATATGTAGAGTTTGTTTGATAAACTTTCCTACTACTTTGTCTAAATTAGAAGCAAATTGGTTGAACATTACTTCTACCTAAAATGGCAGAAAACGCACCTATCTTGGTGATGGACAGGACAGCTAGAGGGGATATGGAGGAGGCTGTTATTTTTTTTTTAATAGGTGTACTTTCACCAATTTGCTGATAATTCATTGAAAGTAGATGATCGGTACAATTGCTGCCAATGCATTTTTTAAAGCTGTATTGTCATGAGTCAAATTTGATCATGTTAGGTTCTTGCATAGGTCCTATAGCATTGATAAGTTTCCACCCTCTTTCCTACATACACACATCTCTCCTGCATACACACAACTCTACTACTATCACACACGCAATTTTCCGAAATACACACACAACTCTCCTCCATACACAAACACAGTTCTAACACATATAGCTTTTCTACAGCTTTGAAGTATGCACTCACACCTCTGTTACATACACGCACTGTTTTGCTACATACTTGTACACAGCTTTCTTACATACACCAACAGCTCTCTTATATACTCATGCAGCTCCACACACACAAACACTTATATATATATATATATATATATATATATATATATATATGTACACTCATCCATCGTATACATTACCACACCTTGAAATTCCTTCCAGGAATGTGACTGATCACATGACCTGAAAGGTTCAATGGCTAATCAACAACTTTGTTTGATTGGGACCCTATCCATGCCACCTCACATATCAGGAGTGTCGTTCTTCTTTTCATAAAGAGGTCCAAGGGCTAGTCTTGCAGAAGTTTTTTCAGCTACACAGGATGCGCAACATCCGTGCAAGTCCTGGTGACTTTCTCCCCTGCACTGCACCGATCAGATAGATCAGTGTGGGGCAGGAGAAAGGAGAACAGTTCTTTCAGTGATCATGAAGGATGCTGTCAGTGTTTTCCTCCATCAGAATAAGCAGCCTCTAGACTGTAAGAAACACACACATTTTAACATCATTTTGATTGTCTAAAATTTACTGCAGCTAAAAATTACATTTGGTTTACAATGCATTTTGCCAGATATGTTGTCACTTGTCAAAGCTAAGAATTTTACATGCTGGGTTTTTTTATGGCACATTTAGCACTGATAAGTTGTCACACTCTTGCTTAATATGTTAACATTCTGTCTGTAAACTGTATATGCATAGCTACCTTTTTGAAGCAATATTGAGATTTACTTAAGAACGTGGGGCCCAATAAATACCATCAATGGTGCCCAGTCCAAGAGATGGTGGATCCTATAGGTAAACACCACCTCATCATGCACTAAAACTTACTAAAAAAAAAAAAAGATGTGAAGTTCACACATATAGAAGATGGACATTTTGTGAATACATATTACACGTATTGTAAAATAGATAGAGCTCATATGTAGAGTTTGTTTGATAAACTTTCCTACTACTTTGTCTAAATTAGAAGCAAATTGGTTGAACATTACTTCTACCTAAAATGGCAGAAAACGCACCTATCTTGGTGATGGACAGGACAGCTAGAGGGGATATGGAGGAGGCTGTTATTTTTTTTTTAATAGGTGTACTTTCACCAATTTGCTGATAATTCATTGAAAGTAGATGATCGGTACAATTGCTGCCAATGCATTTTTTAAAGCTGTATTGTCATGAGTCAAATTTGATCATGTTAGGTTCTTGCATAGGTCCTATAGCATTGATAAGTTTCCACCCTCTTTCCTACATACACACATCTCTCCTGCATACACACAACTCTACTACTATCACACACGCAATTTTCCGAAATACACACACAACTCTCCTCCATACACAAACACAGTTCTAACACATATAGCTTTTCTACAGCTTTGAAGTATGCACTCACACCTCTGTTACATACACGCACTGTTTTGCTACATACTTGTACACAGCTTTCTTACATACACCAACAGCTCTCTTATATACTCATGCAGCTCCACACACACAAACACTTATATATATATATATATATATATATATATATATATATATGTACACTCATCCATCGTATACATTACCACACCTTGAAATTCCTTCCAGGAATGTGACTGATCACATGACCTGAAAGGTTCAATGGCTAATCAACAACTTTGTTTGATTGGGACCCTATCCATGCCACCTCACATATCAGGAGTGTCGTTCTTCTTTTCATAAAGAGGTCCAAGGGCTAGTCTTGCAGAAGTTTTTTCAGCTACACAGGATGCGCAACATCCGTGCAAGTCCTGGTGACTTTCTCCCCTGCACTGCACCGATCAGATAGATCAGTGTGGGGCAGGAGAAAGGAGAACAGTTCTTTCAGTGATCATGAAGGATGCTGTCAGTGTTTTCCTCCATCAGAATAAGCAGCCTCTAGACTGTAAGAAACACACACATTTTAACATCATTTTGATTGTCTAAAATTTACTGCAGCTAAAAATTACATTTGGTTTACAATGCATTTTGCCAGATATGTTGTCACTTGTCAAAGCTAAGAATTTTACATGCTGGGTTTTTTTATGGCACATTTAGCACTGATAAGTTGTCACACTCTTGCTTAATATGTTAACATTCTGTCTGTAAACTGTATATGCATAGCTACCTTTTTGAAGCAATATTGAGATTTACTTAAGAACGTGGGGCCCAATAAATACCATCAATGGTGCCCAGTCCAAGAGATGGTGGATCCTATAGGTAAACACCACCTCATCATGCACTAAAACTTACTAAAAAAAAAAAAAGATGTGAAGTTCACACATATAGAAGATGGACATTTTGTGAATACATATTACACGTATTGTAAAATAGATAGAGCTCATATGTAGAGTTTGTTTGATAAACTTTCCTACTACTTTGTCTAAATTAGAAGCAAATTGGTTGAACATTACTTCTACCTAAAATGGCAGAAAACGCACCTATCTTGGTGATGGACAGGACAGCTAGAGGGGATATGGAGGAGGCTGTTATTTTTTTTTTAATAGGTGTACTTTCACCAATTTGCTGATAATTCATTGAAAGTAGATGATCGGTACAATTGCTGCCAATGCATTTTTTAAAGCTGTATTGTCATGAGTCAAATTTGATCATGTTAGGTTCTTGCATAGGTCCTATAGCATTGATAAGTTTCCACCCTCTTTCCTACATACACACATCTCTCCTGCATACACACAACTCTACTACTATCACACACGCAATTTTCCGAAATACACACACAACTCTCCTCCATACACAAACACAGTTCTAACACATATAGCTTTTCTACAGCTTTGAAGTATGCACTCACACCTCTGTTACATACACGCACTGTTTTGCTACATACTTGTACACAGCTTTCTTACATACACCAACAGCTCTCTTATATACTCATGCAGCTCCACACACACAAACACTTATATATATATATATATATATATATATATATATATATATATATATGTACACTCATCCATCGTATACATTACCACACCTTGAAATTCCTTCCAGGAATGTGACTGATCACATGACCTGAAAGGTTCAATGGCTAATCAACAACTTTGTTTGATTGGGACCCTATCCATGCCACCTCACATATCAGGAGTGTCGTTCTTCTTTTCATAAAGAGGTCCAAGGGCTAGTCTTGCAGAAGTTTTTTCAGCTACACAGGATGCGCAACATCCGTGCAAGTCCTGGTGACTTTCTCCCCTGCACTGCACCGATCAGATAGATCAGTGTGGGGCAGGAGAAAGGAGAACAGTTCTTTCAGTGATCATGAAGGATGCTGTCAGTGTTTTCCTCCATCAGAATAAGCAGCCTCTAGACTGTAAGAAACACACACATTTTAACATCATTTTGATTGTCTAAAATTTACTGCAGCTAAAAATTACATTTGGTTTACAATGCATTTTGCCAGATATGTTGTCACTTGTCAAAGCTAAGAATTTTACATGCTGGGTTTTTTTATGGCACATTTAGCACTGATAAGTTGTCACACTCTTGCTTAATATGTTAACATTCTGTCTGTAAACTGTATATGCATAGCTACCTTTTTGAAGCAATATTGAGATTTACTTAAGAACGTGGGGCCCAATAAATACCATCAATGGTGCCCAGTCCAAGAGATGGTGGATCCTATAGGTAAACACCACCTCATCATGCACTAAAACTTACTAAAAAAAAAAAAAGATGTGAAGTTCACACATATAGAAGATGGACATTTTGTGAATACATATTACACGTATTGTAAAATAGATAGAGCTCATATGTAGAGTTTGTTTGATAAACTTTCCTACTACTTTGTCTAAATTAGAAGCAAATTGGTTGAACATTACTTCTACCTAAAATGGCAGAAAACGCACCTATCTTGGTGATGGACAGGACAGCTAGAGGGGATATGGAGGAGGCTGTTATTTTTTTTTTAATAGGTGTACTTTCACCAATTTGCTGATAATTCATTGAAAGTAGATGATCGGTACAATTGCTGCCAATGCATTTTTTAAAGCTGTATTGTCATGAGTCAAATTTGATCATGTTAGGTTCTTGCATAGGTCCTATAGCATTGATAAGTTTCCACCCTCTTTCCTACATACACACATCTCTCCTGCATACACACAACTCTACTACTATCACACACGCAATTTTCCGAAATACACACACAACTCTCCTCCATACACAAACACAGTTCTAACACATATAGCTTTTCTACAGCTTTGAAGTATGCACTCACACCTCTGTTACATACACGCACTGTTTTGCTACATACTTGTACACAGCTTTCTTACATACACCAACAGCTCTCTTATATACTCATGCAGCTCCACACACACAAACACTTATATATATATATATATATATATATGTACACTCATCCATCGTATACATTACCACACCTTGAAATTCCTTCCAGGAATGTGACTGATCACATGACCTGAAAGGTTCAATGGCTAATCAACAACTTTGTTTGATTGGGACCCTATCCATGCCACCTCACATATCAGGAGTGTCGTTCTTCTTTTCATAAAGAGGTCCAAGGGCTAGTCTTGCAGAAGTTTTTTCAGCTACACAGGATGCGCAACATCCGTGCAAGTCCTGGTGACTTTCTCCCCTGCACTGCACCGATCAGATAGATCAGTGTGGGGCAGGAGAAAGGAGAACAGTTCTTTCAGTGATCATGAAGGATGCTGTCAGTGTTTTCCTCCATCAGAATAAGCAGCCTCTAGACTGTAAGAAACACACACATTTTAACATCATTTTGATTGTCTAAAATTTACTGCAGCTAAAAATTACATTTGGTTTACAATGCATTTTGCCAGATATGTTGTCACTTGTCAAAGCTAAGAATTTTACATGCTGGGTTTTTTTATGGCACATTTAGCACTGATAAGTTGTCACACTCTTGCTTAATATGTTAACATTCTGTCTGTAAACTGTATATGCATAGCTACCTTTTTGAAGCAATATTGAGATTTACTTAAGAACGTGGGGCCCAATAAATACCATCAATGGTGCCCAGTCCAAGAGATGGTGGATCCTATAGGTAAACACCACCTCATCATGCACTAAAACTTACTAAAAAAAAAAAAAGATGTGAAGTTCACACATATAGAAGATGGACATTTTGTGAATACATATTACACGTATTGTAAAATAGATAGAGCTCATATGTAGAGTTTGTTTGATAAACTTTCCTACTACTTTGTCTAAATTAGAAGCAAATTGGTTGAACATTACTTCTACCTAAAATGGCAGAAAACGCACCTATCTTGGTGATGGACAGGACAGCTAGAGGGGATATGGAGGAGGCTGTTATTTTTTTTTTAATAGGTGTACTTTCACCAATTTGCTGATAATTCATTGAAAGTAGATGATCGGTACAATTGCTGCCAATGCATTTTTTAAAGCTGTATTGTCATGAGTCAAATTTGATCATGTTAGGTTCTTGCATAGGTCCTATAGCATTGATAAGTTTCCACCCTCTTTCCTACATACACACATCTCTCCTGCATACACACAACTCTACTACTATCACACACGCAATTTTCCGAAATACACACACAACTCTCCTCCATACACAAACACAGTTCTAACACATATAGCTTTTCTACAGCTTTGAAGTATGCACTCACACCTCTGTTACATTCACGCACTGTTTTGCTACATACTTGTACACAGCTTTCTTACATACACCAACAGCTCTCTTATATACTCATGCAGCTCCACACACACAAACACTTATATATATATATATATATATATATATATATGTACACTCATCCATCGTATACATTACCACACCTTGAAATTCCTTCCAGGAATGTGACTGATCACATGACCTGAAAGGTTCAATGGCTAATCAACAACTTTGTTTGATTGGGACCCTATCCATGCCACCTCACATATCAGGAGTGTCGTTCTTCTTTTCATAAAGAGGTCCAAGGGCTAGTCTTGCAGAAGTTTTTTCAGCTACACAGGATGCGCAACATCCGTGCAAGTCCTGGTGACTTTCTCCCCTGCACTGCACCGATCAGATAGATCAGTGTGGGGCAGGAGAAAGGAGAACAGTTCTTTCAGTGATCATGAAGGATGCTGTCAGTGTTTTCCTCCATCAGAATAAGCAGCCTCTAGACTGTAAGAAACACACACATTTTAACATCATTTTGATTGTCTAAAATTTACTGCAGCTAAAAATTACATTTGGTTTACAATGCATTTTGCCAGATATGTTGTCACTTGTCAAAGCTAAGAATTTTACATGCTGGGTTTTTTTATGGCACATTTAGCACTGATAAGTTGTCACACTCTTGCTTAATATGTTAACATTCTGTCTGTAAACTGTATATGCATAGCTACCTTTTTGAAGCAATATTGAGATTTACTTAAGAACGTGGGGCCCAATAAATACCATCAATGGTGCCCAGTCCAAGAGATGGTGGATCCTATAGGTAAACACCACCTCATCATGCACTAAAACTTACTAAAAAAAAAAAAGATGTGAAGTTCACACATATAGAAAATGGACATTTTGTGAATACATATTACACGTATTGTAAAATAGATAGAGCTCATATGTAGAGTTTGTTTGATAAACTTTCCTACTACTTTGTCTAAATTAGAAGCAAATTGGTTGAACATTACTTCTACCTAAAATGGCAGAAAACGCACCTATCTTGGTGATGGACAGGACAGCTAGAGGGGATATGGAGGAGGCTGTTATTTTTTTTTTAATAGGTGTACTTTCACCAATTTGCTGATAATTCATTGAAAGTAGATGATCGGTACAATTGCTGCCAATGCATTTTTTAAAGCTGTATTGTCATGAGTCAAATTTGATCATGTTAGGTTCTTGCATAGGTCCTATAGCATTGATAAGTTTCCACCCTCTTTCCTACATACACACATCTCTCCTGCATACACACAACTCTACTACTATCACACACGCAATTTTCCGAAATACACACACAACTCTCCTCCATACACAAACACAGTTCTAACACATATAGCTTTTCTACAGCTTTGAAGTATGCACTCACACCTCTGTTACATACACGCACTGTTTTGCTACATACTTGTACACAGCTTTCTTACATACACCAACAGCTCTCTTATATACTCATGCAGCTCCACACACACAACACATATATATATATATATATATATATATATGTACACTCATCCATCGTATACATTACCACATCTTGAAATTCCTTCCAGGAATGTGACTGATCACATGACCTGAAAGGTTCAATGGCTAATCAACAACTTTGTTTGATTGGGACCCTATCCATGCCACCTCACATATCAGGAGTGTCGTTCTTCTTTTCAT
The DNA here is from genome assembly GCF_046119375.1 of Phyllobates terribilis. Classification (NCBI taxonomy): domain Eukaryota; kingdom Metazoa; phylum Chordata; class Amphibia; order Anura; family Dendrobatidae; genus Phyllobates; species Phyllobates terribilis. The sequence goes on from NW_027363938.1 coordinate 163,082, forward strand.
AAAGAGGTCCAAGGGCTAGTCTTGCAGAAGTTTTTTCAGCTACACAGGATGCGCAACATCCGTGCAAGTCCTGGTGACTTTCTCCCCTGCACTGCACCGATCAGATAGATCAGTGTGGGGCAGGAGAAAGGAGAACAGTTCTTTCAGTGATCATGAAGGATGCTGTCAGTGTTTTCCTCCATCAGAATAAGCAGCCTCTAGACTGTAAGAAACACACACATTTTAACATCATTTTGATTGTCTAAAATTTACTGCAGCTAAAAATTACATTTGGTTTACAATGCATTTTGCCAGATATGTTGTCACTTGTCAAAGCTAAGAATTTTACATGCTGGGTTTTTTTATGGCACATTTAGCACTGATAAGTTGTCACACTCTTGCTTAATATGTTAACATTCTGTCTGTAAACTGTATATGCATAGCTACCTTTTTGAAGCAATATTGAGATTTACTTAAGAACGTGGGGCCCAATAAATACCATCAATGGTGCCCAGTCCAAGAGATGGTGGATCCTATAGGTAAACACCACCTCATCATGCACTAAAACTTACTAAAAAAAAAAAAAGATGTGAAGTTCACACATATAGAAGATGGACATTTTGTGAATACATATTACACGTATTGTAAAATAGATAGAGCTCATATGTAGAGTTTGTTTGATAAACTTTCCTACTACTTTGTCTAAATTAGAAGCAAATTGGTTGAACATTACTTCTACCTAAAATGGCAGAAAACGCACCTATCTTGGTGATGGACAGGACAGCTAGAGGGGATATGGAGGAGGCTGTTATTTTTTTTTTAATAGGTGTACTTTCACCAATTTGCTGATAATTCATTGAAAGTAGATGATCGGTACAATTGCTGCCAATGCATTTTTTAAAGCTGTATTGTCATGAGTCAAATTTGATCATGTTAGGTTCTTGCATAGGTCCTATAGCATTGATAAGTTTCCACCCTCTTTCCTACATACACACATCTCTCCTGCATACACACAACTCTACTACTATCACACACGCAATTTTCCGAAATACACACACAACTCTCCTCCATACACAAACACAGTTCTAACACATATAGCTTTTCTACAGCTTTGAAGTATGCACTCACACCTCTGTTACATACACGCACTGTTTTGCTACATACTTGTACACAGCTTTCTTACATACACCAACAGCTCTCTTATATACTCATGCAGCTCCACACACACAAACACTTATATATATATATATATATATATATATATATATATGTACACTCATCCATCGTATACATTACCACACCTTGAAATTCCTTCCAGGAATGTGACTGATCACATGACCTGAAAGGTTCAATGGCTAATCAACAACTTTGTTTGATTGGGACCCTATCCATGCCACCTCACATATCAGGAGTGTCGTTCTTCTTTTCATAAAGAGGTCCAAGGGCTAGTCTTGCAGAAGTTTTTTCAGCTACACAGGATGCGCAACATCCGTGCAAGTCCTGGTGACTTTCTCCCCTGCACTGCACCGATCAGATAGATCAGTGTGGGGCAGGAGAAAGGAGAACAGTTCTTTCAGTGATCATGAAGGATGCTGTCAGTGTTTTCCTCCATCAGAATAAGCAGCCTCTAGACTGTAAGAAACACACACATTTTAACATCATTTTGATTGTCTAAAATTTACTGCAGCTAAAAATTACATTTGGTTTACAATGCATTTTGCCAGATATGTTGTCACTTGTCAAAGCTAAGAATTTTACATGCTGGGTTTTTTTATGGCACATTTAGCACTGATAAGTTGTCACACTCTTGCTTAATATGTTAACATTCTGTCTGTAAACTGTATATGCATAGCTACCTTTTTGAAGCAATATTGAGATTTACTTAAGAACGTGGGGCCCAATAAATACCATCAATGGTGCCCAGTCCAAGAGATGGTGGATCCTATAGGTAAACACCACCTCATCATGCACTAAAACTTACTAAAAAAAAAAAAAGATGTGAAGTTCACACATATAGAAGATGGACATTTTGTGAATACATATTACACGTATTGTAAAATAGATAGAGCTCATATGTAGAGTTTGTTTGATAAACTTTCCTACTACTTTGTCTAAATTAGAAGCAAATTGGTTGAACATTACTTCTACCTAAAATGGCAGAAAACGCACCTATCTTGGTGATGGACAGGACAGCTAGAGGGGATATGGAGGAGGCTGTTATTTTTTTTTTAATAGGTGTACTTTCACCAATTTGCTGATAATTCATTGAAAGTAGATGATCGGTACAATTGCTGCCAATGCATTTTTTAAAGCTGTATTGTCATGAGTCAAATTTGATCATGTTAGGTTCTTGCATAGGTCCTATAGCATTGATAAGTTTCCACCCTCTTTCCTACATACACACATCTCTCCTGCATACACACAACTCTACTACTATCACACACGCAATTTTCCGAAATACACACACAACTCTCCTCCATACACAAACACAGTTCTAACACATATAGCTTTTCTACAGCTTTGAAGTATGCACTCACACCTCTGTTACATACACGCACTGTTTTGCTACATACTTGTACACAGCTTTCTTACATACACCAACAGCTCTCTTATATACTCATGCAGCTCCACACACACAAACACTTATATATATATATATATATATATATATATATATATGTACACTCATCCATCGTATACATTACCACACCTTGAAATTCCTTCCAGGAATGTGACTGATCACATGACCTGAAAGGTTCAATGGCTAATCAACAACTTTGTTTGATTGGGACCCTATCCATGCCACCTCACATATCAGGAGTGTCGTTCTTCTTTTCATAAAGAGGTCCAAGGGCTAGTCTTGCAGAAGTTTTTTCAGCTACACAGGATGCGCAACATCCGTGCAAGTCCTGGTGACTTTCTCCCCTGCACTGCACCGATCAGATAGATCAGTGTGGGGCAGGAGAAAGGAGAACAGTTCTTTCAGTGATCATGAAGGATGCTGTCAGTGTTTTCCTCCATCAGAATAAGCAGCCTCTAGACTGTAAGAAACACACACATTTTAACATCATTTTGATTGTCTAAAATTTACTGCAGCTAAAAATTACATTTGGTTTACAATGCATTTTGCCAGATATGTTGTCACTTGTCAAAGCTAAGAATTTTACATGCTGGGTTTTTTTATGGCACATTTAGCACTGATAAGTTGTCACACTCTTGCTTAATATGTTAACATTCTGTCTGTAAACTGTATATGCATAGCTACCTTTTTGAAGCAATATTGAGATTTACTTAAGAACGTGGGGCCCAATAAATACCATCAATGGTGCCCAGTCCAAGAGATGGTGGATCCTATAGGTAAACACCACCTCATCATGCACTAAAACTTACTAAAAAAAAAAAAAGATGTGAAGTTCACACATATAGAAGATGGACATTTTGTGAATACATATTACACGTATTGTAAAATAGATAGAGCTCATATGTAGAGTTTGTTTGATAAACTTTCCTACTACTTTGTCTAAATTAGAAGCAAATTGGTTGAACATTACTTCTACCTAAAATGGCAGAAAACGCACCTATCTTGGTGATGGACAGGACAGCTAGAGGGGATATGGAGGAGGCTGTTATTTTTTTTTTAATAGGTGTACTTTCACCAATTTGCTGATAATTCATTGAAAGTAGATGATCGGTACAATTGCTGCCAATGCATTTTTTAAAGCTGTATTGTCATGAGTCAAATTTGATCATGTTAGGTTCTTGCATAGGTCCTATAGCATTGATAAGTTTCCACCCTCTTTCCTACATACACACATCTCTCCTGCATACACACAACTCTACTACTATCACACACGCAATTTTCCGAAATACACACACAACTCTCCTCCATACACAAACACAGTTCTAACACATATAGCTTTTCTACAGCTTTGAAGTATGCACTCACACCTCTGTTACATACACGCACTGTTTTGCTACATACTTGTACACAGCTTTCTTACATACACCAACAGCTCTCTTATATACTCATGCAGCTCCACACACACAAACACTTATATATATATATATATATATATATATATATATATATATGTACACTCATCCATGGTATACATTACCACACCTTGAAATTCCTTCCAGGAATGTGACTGATCACATGACCTGAAAGGTTCAATGGCTAATCAACAACTTTGTTTGATTGGGACCCTATCCATGCCACCTCACATATCAGGAGTGTCGTTCTTCTTTTCATAAAGAGGTCCAAGGGCTAGTCTTGCAGAAGTTTTTTCAGCTACACAGGATGCGCAACATCCGTGCAAGTCCTGGTGACTTTCTCCCCTGCACTGCACCGATCAGATAGATCAGTGTGGGGCAGGAGAAAGGAGAACAGTTCTTTCAGTGATCATGAAGGATGCTGTCAGTGTTTTCCTCCATCAGAATAAGCAGCCTCTAGACTGTAAGAAACACACACATTTTAACATCATTTTGATTGTCTAAAATTTACTGCAGCTAAAAATTACATTTGGTTTACAATGCATTTTGCCAGATATGTTGTCACTTGTCAAAGCTAAGAATTTTACATGCTGGGTTTTTTTATGGCACATTTAGCACTGATAAGTTGTCACACTCTTGCTTAATATGTTAACATTCTGTCTGTAAACTGTATATGCATAGCTACCTTTTTGAAGCAATATTGAGATTTACTTAAGAACGTGGGGCCCAATAAATACCATCAATGGTGCCCAGTCCAAGAGATGGTGGATCCTATAGGTAAACACCACCTCATCATGCACTAAAACTTACTAAAAAAAAAAAAGATGTGAAGTTCACACATATAGAAAATGGACATTTTGTGAATACATATTACACGTATTGTAAAATAGATAGAGCTCATATGTAGAGTTTGTTTGATAAACTTTCCTACTACTTTGTCTAAATTAGAAGCAAATTGGTTGAACATTACTTCTACCTAAAATGGCAGAAAACGCACCTATCTTGGTGATGGACAGGACAGCTAGAGGGGATATGGAGGAGGCTGTTATTTTTTTTTTAATAGGTGTACTTTCACCAATTTGCTGATAATTCATTGAAAGTAGATGATCGGTACAATTGCTGCCAATGCATTTTTTAAAGCTGTATTGTCATGAGTCAAATTTGATCATGTTAGGTTCTTGCATAGGTCCTATAGCATTGATAAGTTTCCACCCTCTTTCCTACATACACACATCTCTCCTGCATACACACAACTCTACTACTATCACACACGCAATTTTCCGAAATACACACACAACTCTCCTCCATACACAAACACAGTTCTAACACATATAGCTTTTCTACAGCTTTGAAGTATGCACTCACACCTCTGTTACATACACGCACTGTTTTGCTACATACTTGTACACAGCTTTCTTACATACACCAACAGCTCTCTTATATACTCATGCAGCTCCACACACACAAACACTTATATATATATATATATATATATATATATATATATATATGTACACTCATCCATCGTATACATTACCACACCTTGAAATTCCTTCCAGGAATGTGACTGATCACATGACCTGAAAGGTTCAATGGCTAATCAACAACTTTGTTTGATTGGGACCCTATCCATGCCACCTCACATATCAGGAGTGTCGTTCTTCTTTTCATAAAGAGGTCCAAGGGCTAGTCTTGCAGAAGTTTTTTCAGCTACACAGGATGCGCAACATCCGTGCAAGTCCTGGTGACTTTCTCCCCTGCACTGCACCGATCAGATAGATCAGTGTGGGGCAGGAGAAAGGAGAACAGTTCTTTCAGTGATCATGAAGGATGCTGTCAGTGTTTTCCTCCATCAGAATAAGCAGCCTCTAGACTGTAAGAAACACACACATTTTAACATCATTTTGATTGTCTAAAATTTACTGCAGCTAAAAATTACATTTGGTTTACAATGCATTTTGCCAGATATGTTGTCACTTGTCAAAGCTAAGAATTTTACATGCTGGGTTTTTTTATGGCACATTTAGCACTGATAAGTTGTCACACTCTTGCTTAATATGTTAACATTCTGTCTGTAAACTGTATATGCATAGCTACCTTTTTGAAGCAATATTGAGATTTACTTAAGAACGTGGGGCCCAATAAATACCATCAATGGTGCCCAGTCCAAGAGATGGTGGATCCTATAGGTAAACACCACCTCATCATGCACTAAAACTTACTAAAAAAAAAAAAGATGTGAAGTTCACACATATAGAAAATGGACATTTTGTGAATACATATTACACGTATTGTAAAATAGATAGAGCTCATATGTAGAGTTTGTTTGATAAACTTTCCTACTACTTTGTCTAAATTAGAAGCAAATTGGTTGAACATTACTTCTACCTAAAATGGCAGAAAACGCACCTATCTTGGTGATGGACAGGACAGCTAGAGGGGATATGGAGGAGGCTGTTATTTTTTTTTTAATAGGTGTACTTTCACCAATTTGCTGATAATTCATTGAAAGTAGATGATCGGTACAATTGCTGCCAATGCATTTTTTAAAGCTGTATTGTCATGAGTCAAATTTGATCATGTTAGGTTCTTGCATAGGTCCTATAGCATTGATAAGTTTCCACCCTCTTTCCTACATACACACATCTCTCCTGCATACACACAACTCTACTACTATCACACACGCAATTTTCCGAAATACACACACAACTCTCCTCCATACACAAACACAGTTCTAACACATATAGCTTTTCTACAGCTTTGAAGTATGCACTCACACCTCTGTTACATACACGCACTGTTTTGCTACATACTTGTACACAGCTTTCTTACATACACCAACAGCTCTCTTATATACTCATGCAGCTCCACACACACAAACACATATATATATATATATATATATATGTACACTCATCCATCGTATACATTACCACACCTTGAAATTCCTTCCAGGAATGTGACTGATCACATGACCTGAAAGGTTCAATGGCTAATCAACAACTTTGTTTGATTGGGACCCTATCCATGCCACCTCACATATCAGGAGTGTCGTTCTTCTTTTCATAAAGAGGTCCAAGGGCTAGTCTTGCAGAAGTTTTTTCAGCTACACAGGATGCGCAACATCCGTGCAAGTCCTGGTGACTTTCTCCCCTGCACTGCACCGATCAGATAGATCAGTGTGGGGCAGGAGAAAGGAGAACAGTTCTTTCAGTGATCATGAAGGATGCTGTCAGTGTTTTCCTCCATCAGAATAAGCAGCCTCTAGACTGTAAGAAACACACACATTTTAACATCATTTTGATTGTCTAAAATTTACTGCAGCTAAAAATTACATTTGGTTTACAATGCATTTTGCCAGATATGTTGTCACTTGTCAAAGCTAAGAATTTTACATGCTGGGTTTTTTTATGGCACATTTAGCACTGATAAGTTGTCACACTCTTGCTTAATATGTTAACATTCTGTCTGTAAACTGTATATGCATAGCTACCTTTTTGAAGCAATATTGAGATTTACTTAAGAACGTGGGGCCCAATAAATACCATCAATGGTGCCCAGTCCAAGAGATGGTGGATCCTATAGGTAAACACCACCTCATCATGCACTAAAACTTACTAAAAAAAAAAAAGATGTGAAGTTCACACATATAGAAAATGGACATTTTGTGAATACATATTACACGTATTGTAAAATAGATAGAGCTCATATGTAGAGTTTGTTTGATAAACTTTCCTACTACTTTGTCTAAATTAGAAGCAAATTGGTTGAACATTACTTCTACCTAAAATGGCAGAAAACGCACCTATCTTGGTGATGGACAGGACAGCTAGAGGGGATATGGAGGAGGCTGTTATTTTTTTTTTAATAGGTGTACTTTCACCAATTTGCTGATAATTCATTGAAAGTAGATGATCGGTACAATTGCTGCCAATGCATTTTTTAAAGCTGTATTGTCATGAGTCAAATTTGATCATGTTAGGTTCTTGCATAGGTCCTATAGCATTGATAAGTTTCCACCCTCTTTCCTACATACACACATCTCTCCTGCATACACACAACTCTACTACTATCACACACGCAATTTTCCGAAATACACACACAACTCTCCTCCATACACAAACACAGTTCTAACACATATAGCTTTTCTACAGCTTTGAAGTATGCACTCACACCTCTGTTACATACACGCACTGTTTTGCTACATACTTGTACACAGCTTTCTTACATACACCAACAGCTCTCTTATATACTCATGCAGCTCCACACACACAAACACATATATATATATATATATATATATGTACACTCATCCATCGTATACATTACCACACCTTGAAATTCCTTCCAGGAATGTGACTGATCACATGACCTGAAAGGTTCAATGGCTAATCAACAACTTTGTTTGATTGGGACCCTATCCATGCCACCTCACATATCAGGAGTGTCGTTCTTCTTTTCATAAAGAGGTCCAAGGGCTAGTCTTGCAGAAGTTTTTTCAGCTACACAGGATGCGCAACATCCGTGCAAGTCCTGGTGACTTTCTCCCCTGCACTGCACCGATCAGATAGATCAGTGTGGGGCAGGAGAAAGGAGAACAGTTCTTTCAGTGATCATGAAGGATGTTGTCAGTGTTTTCCTCCATCAGAATAAGCAGCCTCTAGACTGTAAGAAACACACACATTTTAACATCATTTTGATTGTCTAAAATTTACTGCAGCTAAAAATTACATTTGGTTTACAATGCATTTTGCCAGATATGTTGTCACTTGTCAAAGCTAAGAATTTTACATGCTGGGTTTTTTTATGGCACATTTAGCACTGATAAGTTGTCACACTCTTGCTTAATATGTTAACATTCTGTCTGTAAACTGTATATGCATAGCTACCTTTTTGAAGCAATATTGAGATTTACTTAAGAACGTGGGGCCCAATAAATACCATCAATGGTGCCCAGTCCAAGAGATGGTGGATCCTATAGGTAAACACCACCTCATCATGCACTAAAACTTACTAAAAAAAAAAAAGATGTGAAGTTCACACATATAGAAAATGGACATTTTGTGAATACATATTACACGTATTGTAAAATAGATAGAGCTCATATGTAGAGTTTGTTTGATAAACTTTCCTACTACTTTGTCTAAATTAGAAGCAAATTGGTTGAACATTACTTCTACCTAAAATGGCAGAAAACGCACCTATCTTGGTGATGGACAGGACAGCTAGAGGGGATATGGAGGAGGCTGTTATTTTTTTTTTAATAGGTGTACTTTCACCAATTTGCTGATAATTCATTGAAAGTAGATGATCGGTACAATTGCTGCCAATGCATTTTTTAAAGCTGTATTGTCATGAGTCAAATTTGATCATGTTAGGTTCTTGCATAGGTCCTATAGCATTGATAAGTTTCCACCCTCTTTCCTACATACACACATCTCTCCTGCATACACACAACTCTACTACTATCACACACGCAATTTTCCGAAATACACACACAACTCTCCTCCATACACAAACACAGTTCTAACACATATAGCTTTTCTACAGCTTTGAAGTATGCACTCACACCTCTGTTACATACACGCACTGTTTTGCTACATACTTGTACACAGCTTTCTTACATACACCAACAGCTCTCTTATATACTCATGCAGCTCCACACACACAAACACATATATATATATATATATATATATATATGTACACTCATCCATCGTATACATTACCACATCTTGAAATTCCTTCCAGGAATGTGACTGATCACATGACCTGAAAGGTTCAATGGCTAATCAACAACTTTGTTTGATTGGGACCCTATCCATGCCACCTCACATATCAGGAGTGTCGTTCTTCTTTTCATAAAGAGGTCCAAGGGCTAGTCTTGCAGAAGTTTTTTCAGCTACACAGGATGCGCAACATCCGTGCAAGTCCTGGTGACTTTCTCCCCTGCACTGCACCGATCAGATAGATCAGTGTGGGGCAGGAGAAAGGAGAACAGTTCTTTCAGTGATCATGAAGGATGCTGTCAGTGTTTTCCTCCATCAGAATAAGCAGCCTCTAGACTGTAAGAAACACACACATTTTAACATCATTTTGATTGTCTAAAATTTACTGCAGCTAAAAATTACATTTGGTTTACAATGCATTTTGCCAGATATGTTGTCACTTGTCAAAGCTAAGAATTTTACATGCTGGGTTTTTTTATGGCACATTTAGCACTGATAAGTTGTCACACTCTTGCTTAATATGTTAACATTCTGTCTGTAAACTGTATATGCATAGCTACCTTTTTGAAGCAATATTGAGATTTACTTAAGAACGTGGGGCCCAATAAATACCATCAATGGTGCCCAGTCCAAGAGATGGTGGATCCTATAGGTAAACACCACCTCATCATGCACTAAAACTTACTAAAAAAAAAAAAAGATGTGAAGTTCACACATATAGAAGATGGACATTTTGTGAATACATATTACACGTATTGTAAAATAGATAGAGCTCATATGTAGAGTTTGTTTGATAAACTTTCCTACTACTTTGTCTAAATTAGAAGCAAATTGGTTGAACATTACTTCTACCTAAAATGGCAGAAAACGCACCTATCTTGGTGATGGACAGGACAGCTAGAGGGGATATGGAGGAGGCTGTTATTTTTTTTTTAATAGGTGTACTTTCACCAATTTGCTGATAATTCATTGAAAGTAGATGATCGGTACAATTGCTGCCAATGCATTTTTTAAAGCTGTATTGTCATGAGTCAAATTTGATCATGTTAGGTTCTTGCATAGGTCCTATAGCATTGATAAGTTTCCACCCTCTTTCCTACATACACACATCTCTCCTGCATACACACAACTCTACTACTATCACACACGCAATTTTCCGAAATACACACACAACTCTCCTCCATACACAAACACAGTTCTAACACATATAGCTTTTCTACAGCTTTGAAGTATGCACTCACACCTCTGTTACATACACGCACTGTTTTGCTACATACTTGTACACAGCTTTCTTACATACACCAACAGCTCTCTTATATACTCATGCAGCTCCACACACACAAACACATATATATATATATATATATATATATGTACACTCATCCATCGTATACATTACCACATCTTGAAATTCCTTCCAGGAATGTGACTGATCACATGACCTGAAAGGTTCAATGGCTAATCAACAACTTTGTTTGATTGGGACCCTATCCATGCCACCTCACATATCAGGAGTGTCGTTCTTCTTTTCATAAAGAGGTCCAAGGGCTAGTCTTGCAGAAGTTTTTTCAGCTACACAGGATGCGCAACATCCGTGCAAGTCCTGGTGACTTTCTCCCCTGCACTGCACCGATCAGATAGATCAGTGTGGGGCAGGAGAAAGGAGAACAGTTCTTTCAGTGATCATGAAGGATGCTGTCAGTGTTTTCCTCCATCAGAATAAGCAGCCTCTAGACTGTAAGAAACACACACATTTTAACATCATTTTGATTGTCTAAAATTTACTGCAGCTAAAAATTACATTTGGTTTACAATGCATTTTGCCAGATATGTTGTCACTTGTCAAAGCTAAGAATTTTACATGCTGGGTTTTTTTATGGCACATTTAGCACTGATAAGTTGTCACACTCTTGCTTAATATGTTAACATTCTGTCTGTAAACTGTATATGCATAGCTACCTTTTTGAAGCAATATTGAGATTTACTTAAGAACGTGGGGCCCAATAAATACCATCAATGGTGCCCAGTCCAAGAGATGGTGGATCCTATAGGTAAACACCACCTCATCATGCACTAAAACTTACTAAAAAAAAAAAAAGATGTGAAGTTCACACATATAGAAGATGGACATTTTGTGAATACATATTACACGTATTGTAAAATAGATAGAGCTCATATGTAGAGTTTGTTTGATAAACTTTCCTACTACTTTGTCTAAATTAGAAGCAAATTGGTTGAACATTACTTCTACCTAAAATGGCAGAAAACGCACCTATCTTGGTGATGGACAGGACAGCTAGAGGGGATATGGAGGAGGCTGTTATTTTTTTTTTAATAGGTGTACTTTCACCAATTTGCTGATAATTCATTGAAAGTAGATGATCGGTACAATTGCTGCCAATGCATTTTTTAAAGCTGTATTGTCATGAGTCAAATTTGATCATGTTAGGTTCTTGCATAGGTCCTATAGCATTGATAAGTTTCCACCCTCTTTCCTACATACACACATCTCTCCTGCATACACACAACTCTACTACTATCACACACGCAATTTTCCGAAATACACACACAACTCTCCTCCATACACAAACACAGTTCTAACACATATAGCTTTTCTACAGCTTTGAAGTATGCACTCACACCTCTGTTACATACACGCACTGTTTTGCTACATACTTGTACACAGCTTTCTCACATACACCAACAGCTCTCTTATATACTCATGCAGCTCCACACACACAAACACTTATATATATATATATATATATATATATATATATGTACACTCATCCATCGTATACATTACCACACCTTGAAATTCCTTCCAGGAATGTGACTGATCACATGACCTGAAAGGTTCAATGGCTAATCAACAACTTTGTTTGATTGGGACCCTATCCATGCCACCTCACATATCCGGAGTGTCGTTCTTCTTTTCATAAAGAGGTCCAAGGGCTAGTCTTGCAGAAGTTTTTTCAGCTACACAGGATGCGCAACATCCGTGCAAGTCCTGGTGACTTTCTCCCCTGCACTGCACCGATCAGATAGATCAGTGTGGGGCAGGAGAAAGGAGAACAGTTCTTTCAGTGATCATGAAGGATGCTGTCAGTGTTTTCCTCCATCAGAATAAGCAGCCTCTAGACTGTAAGAAACACACACATTTTAACATCATTTTGATTGTCTAAAATTTACTGCAGCTAAAAATTACATTTGGTTTACAATGCATTTTGCCAGATATGTTGTCACTTGTCAAAGCTAAGAATTTTACATGCTGGGTTTTTTTATGGCACATTTAGCACTGATAAGTTGTCACACTCTTGCTTAATATGTTAACATTCTGTCTGTAAACTGTATATGCATAGCTACCTTTTTGAAGCAATATTGAGATTTACTTAAGAACGTGGGGCCCAATAAATACCATCAATGGTGCCCAGTCCAAGAGATGGTGGATCCTATAGGTAAACACCACCTCATCATGCACTAAAACTTACTAAAAAAAAAAAAGATGTGAAGTTCACACATATAGAAAATGGACATTTTGTGAATACATATTACACGTATTGTAAAATAGATAGAGCTCATATGTAGAGTTTGTTTGATAAACTTTCCTACTACTTTGTCTAAATTAGAAGCAAATTGGTTGAACATTACTTCTACCTAAAATGGCAGAAAACGCACCTATCTTGGTGATGGACAGGACAGCTAGAGGGGATATGGAGGAGGCTGTTATTTTTTTTTTAATAGGTGTACTTTCACCAATTTGCTGATAATTCATTGAAAGTAGATGATCGGTACAATTGCTGCCAATGCATTTTTTAAAGCTGTATTGTCATGAGTCAAATTTGATCATGTTAGGTTCTTGCATAGGTCCTATAGCATTGATAAGTTTCCACCCTCTTTCCTACATACACACATCTCTCCTGCATACACACAACTCTACTACTATCACACACGCAATTTTCCGAAATACACACACAACTCTCCTCCATACACAAACACAGTTCTAACACATATAGCTTTTCTACAGCTTTGAAGTATGCACTCACACCTCTGTTACATACACGCACTGTTTTGCTACATACTTGTACACAGCTTTCTTACATACACCAACAGCTCTCTTATATACTCATGCAGCTCCACACACACAAACACATATATATATATATATATATATATGTACACTCATCCATCGTATACATTACCACACCTTGAAATTCCTTCCAGGAATGTGACTGATCACATGACCTGAAAGGTTCAATGGCTAATCAACAACTTTGTTTGATTGGGACCCTATCCATGCCACCTCACATATCAGGAGTGTCGTTCTTCTTTTCATAAAGAGGTCCAAGGGCTAGTCTTGCAGAAGTTTTTTCAGCTACACAGGATGCGCAACATCCGTGCAAGTCCTGGTGACTTTCTCCCCTGCACTGCACCGATCAGATAGATCAGTGTGGGGCAGGAGAAAGGAGAACAGTTCTTTCAGTGATCATGAAGGATGCTGTCAGTGTTTTCCTCCATCAGAATAAGCAGCCTCTAGACTGTAAGAAACACACACATTTTAACATCATTTTGATTGTCTAAAATTTACTGCAGCTAAAAATTACATTTGGTTTACAATGCATTTTGCCAGATATGTTGTCACTTGTCAAAGCTAAGAATTTTACATGCTGGGTTTTTTTATGGCACATTTAGCACTGATAAGTTGTCACACTCTTGCTTAATATGTTAACATTCTGTCTGTAAACTGTATATGCATAGCTACCTTTTTGAAGCAATATTGAGATTTACTTAAGAACGTGGGGCCCAATAAATACCATCAATGGTGCCCAGTCCAAGAGATGGTGGATCCTATAGGTAAACACCACCTCATCATGCACTAAAACTTACTAAAAAAAAAAAAGATGTGAAGTTCACACATATAGAAAATGGACATTTTGTGAATACATATTACACGTATTGTAAAATAGATAGAGCTCATATGTAGAGTTTGTTTGATAAACTTTCCTACTACTTTGTCTAAATTAGAAGCAAATTGGTTGAACATTACTTCTACCTAAAATGGCAGAAAACGCACCTATCTTGGTGATGGACAGGACAGCTAGAGGGGATATGGAGGAGGCTGTTATTTTTTTTTTAATAGGTGTACTTTCACCAATTTGCTGATAATTCATTGAAAGTAGATGATCGGTACAATTGCTGCCAATGCATTTTTTAAAGCTGTATTGTCATGAGTCAAATTTGATCATGTTAGGTTCTTGCATAGGTCCTATAGCATTGATAAGTTTCCACCCTCTTTCCTACATACACACATCTCTCCTGCATACACACAACTCTACTACTATCACACACGCAATTTTCCGAAATACACACACAACTCTCCTCCATACACAAACACAGTTCTAACACATATAGCTTTTCTACAGCTTTGAAGTATGCACTCACACCTCTGTTACATACACGCACTGTTTTGCTACATACTTGTACACAGCTTTCTTACATACACCAACAGCTCTCTTATATACTCATGCAGCTCCACACACACAAACACATATATATATATATATATATATATGTACACTCATCCATCGTATACATTACCACACCTTGAAATTCCTTCCAGGAATGTGACTGATCACATGACCTGAAAGGTTCAATGGCTAATCAACAACTTTGTTTGATTGGGACCCTATCCATGCCACCTCACATATCAGGAGTGTCGTTCTTCTTTTCATAAAGAGGTCCAAGGGCTAGTCTTGCAGAAGTTTTTTCAGCTACACAGGATGCGCAACATCCGTGCAAGTCCTGGTGACTTTCTCCCCTGCACTGCACCGATCAGATAGATCAGTGTGGGGCAGGAGAAAGGAGAACAGTTCTTTCAGTGATCATGAAGGATGTTGTCAGTGTTTTCCTCCATCAGAATAAGCAGCCTCTAGACTGTAAGAAACACACACATTTTAACATCATTTTGATTGTCTAAAATTTACTGCAGCTAAAAATTACATTTGGTTTACAATGCATTTTGCCAGATATGTTGTCACTTGTCAAAGCTAAGAATTTTACATGCTGGGTTTTTTTATGGCACATTTAGCACTGATAAGTTGTCACACTCTTGCTTAATATGTTAACATTCTGTCTGTAAACTGTATATGCATAGCTACCTTTTTGAAGCAATATTGAGATTTACTTAAGAACGTGGGGCCCAATAAATACCATCAATGGTGCCCAGTCCAAGAGATGGTGGATCCTATAGGTAAACACCACCTCATCATGCACTAAAACTTACTAAAAAAAAAAAAGATGTGAAGTTCACACATATAGAAAATGGACATTTTGTGAATACATATTACACGTATTGTAAAATAGATAGAGCTCATATGTAGAGTTTGTTTGATAAACTTTCCTACTACTTTGTCTAAATTAGAAGCAAATTGGTTGAACATTACTTCTACCTAAAATGGCAGAAAACGCACCTATCTTGGTGATGGACAGGACAGCTAGAGGGGATATGGAGGAGGCTGTTATTTTTTTTTTAATAGGTGTACTTTCACCAATTTGCTGATAATTCATTGAAAGTAGATGATCGGTACAATTGCTGCCAATGCATTTTTTAAAGCTGTATTGTCATGAGTCAAATTTGATCATGTTAGGTTCTTGCATAGGTCCTATAGCATTGATAAGTTTCCACCCTCTTTCCTACATACACACATCTCTCCTGCATACACACAACTCTACTACTATCACACACGCAATTTTCCGAAATACACACACAACTCTCCTCCATACACAAACACAGTTCTAACACATATAGCTTTTCTACAGCTTTGAAGTATGCACTCACACCTCTGTTACATACACGCACTGTTTTGCTACATACTTGTACACAGCTTTCTTACATACACCAACAGCTCTCTTATATACTCATGCAGCTCCACACACACAAACACATATATATATATATATATATATATATATGTACACTCATCCATCGTATACATTACCACATCTTGAAATTCCTTCCAGGAATGTGACTGATCACATGACCTGAAAGGTTCAATGGCTAATCAACAACTTTGTTTGATTGGGACCCTATCCATGCCACCTCACATATCAGGAGTGTCGTTCTTCTTTTCATAAAGAGGTCCAAGGGCTAGTCTTGCAGAAGTTTTTTCAGCTACACAGGATGCGCAACATCCGTGCAAGTCCTGGTGACTTTCTCCCCTGCACTGCACCGATCAGATAGATCAGTGTGGGGCAGGAGAAAGGAGAACAGTTCTTTCAGTGATCATGAAGGATGCTGTCAGTGTTTTCCTCCATCAGAATAAGCAGCCTCTAGACTGTAAGAAACACACACATTTTAACATCATTTTGATTGTCTAAAATTTACTGCAGCTAAAAATTACATTTGGTTTACAATGCATTTTGCCAGATATGTTGTCACTTGTCAAAGCTAAGAATTTTACATGCTGGGTTTTTTTATGGCACATTTAGCACTGATAAGTTGTCACACTCTTGCTTAATATGTTAACATTCTGTCTGTAAACTGTATATGCATAGCTACCTTTTTGAAGCAATATTGAGATTTACTTAAGAACGTGGGGCCCAATAAATACCATCAATGGTGCCCAGTCCAAGAGATGGTGGATCCTATAGGTAAACACCACCTCATCATGCACTAAAACTTACTAAAAAAAAAAAAAGATGTGAAGTTCACACATATAGAAGATGGACATTTTGTGAATACATATTACACGTATTGTAAAATAGATAGAGCTCATATGTAGAGTTTGTTTGATAAACTTTCCTACTACTTTGTCTAAATTAGAAGCAAATTGGTTGAACATTACTTCTACCTAAAATGGCAGAAAACGCACCTATCTTGGTGATGGACAGGACAGCTAGAGGGGATATGGAGGAGGCTGTTATTTTTTTTTTAATAGGTGTACTTTCACCAATTTGCTGATAATTCATTGAAAGTAGATGATCGGTACAATTGCTGCCAATGCATTTTTTAAAGCTGTATTGTCATGAGTCAAATTTGATCATGTTAGGTTCTTGCATAGGTCCTATAGCATTGATAAGTTTCCACCCTCTTTCCTACATACACACATCTCTCCTGCATACACACAACTCTACTACTATCACACACGCAATTTTCCGAAATACACACACAACTCTCCTCCATACACAAACACAGTTCTAACACATATAGCTTTTCTACAGCTTTGAAGTATGCACTCACACCTCTGTTACATACACGCACTGTTTTGCTACATACTTGTACACAGCTTTCTTACATACACCAACAGCTCTCTTATATACTCATGCAGCTCCACACACACATACACATATATATATATATATATATATATATGTACACTCATCCATCGTATACATTACCACATCTTGAAATTCCTTCCAGGAATGTGACTGATCACATGACCTGAAAGGTTCAATGGCTAATCAACAACTTTGTTTGATTGGGACCCTATCCATGCCACCTCACATATCAGGAGTGTCGTTCTTCTTTTCATAAAGAGGTCCAAGGGCTAGTCTTGCAGAAGTTTTTTCAGCTACACAGGATGCGCAACATCCGTGCAAGTCCTGGTGACTTTCTCCCCTGCACTGCACCGATCAGATAGATCAGTGTGGGGCAGGAGAAAGGAGAACAGTTCTTTCAGTGATCATGAAGGATGCTGTCAGTGTTTTCCTCCATCAGAATAAGCAGCCTCTAGACTGTAAGAAACACACACATTTTAACATCATTTTGATTGTCTAAAATTTACTGCAGCTAAAAATTACATTTGGTTTACAATGCATTTTGCCAGATATGTTGTCACTTGTCAAAGCTAAGAATTTTACATGCTGGGTTTTTTTATGGCACATTTAGCACTGATAAGTTGTCACACTCTTGCTTAATATGTTAACATTCTGTCTGTAAACTGTATATGCATAGCTACCTTTTTGAAGCAATATTGAGATTTACTTAAGAACGTGGGGCCCAATAAATACCATCAATGGTGCCCAGTCCAAGAGATGGTGGATCCTATAGGTAAACACCACCTCATCATGCACTAAAACTTACTAAAAAAAAAAAAAGATGTGAAGTTCACACATATAGAAGATGGACATTTTGTGAATACATATTACACGTATTGTAAAATAGATAGAGCTCATATGTAGAGTTTGTTTGATAAACTTTCCTACTACTTTGTCTAAATTAGAAGCAAATTGGTTGAACATTACTTCTACCTAAAATGGCAGAAAACGCACCTATCTTGGTGATGGACAGGACAGCTAGAGGGGATATGGAGGAGGCTGTTATTTTTTTTTTAATAGGTGTACTTTCACCAATTTGCTGATAATTCATTGAAAGTAGATGATCGGTACAATTGCTGCCAATGCATTTTTTAAAGCTGTATTGTCATGAGTCAAATTTGATCATGTTAGGTTCTTGCATAGGTCCTATAGCATTGATAAGTTTCCACCCTCTTTCCTACATACACACATCTCTCCTGCATACACACAACTCTACTACTATCACACACGCAATTTTCCGAAATACACACACAACTCTCCTCCATACACAAACACAGTTCTAACACATATAGCTTTTCTACAGCTTTGAAGTATGCACTCACACCTCTGTTACATACACGCACTGTTTTGCTACATACTTGTACACAGCTTTCTTACATACACCAACAGCTCTCTTATATACTCATGCAGCTCCACACACACAAACACATATATATATATATATATATATATATGTACACTCATCCATCGTATACATTACCACATCTTGAAATTCCTTCCAGGAATGTGACTGATCACATGACCTGAAAGGTTCAATGGCTAATCAACAACTTTGTTTGATTGGGACCCTATCCATGCCACCTCACATATCAGGAGTGTCGTTCTTCTTTTCATAAAGAGGTCCAAGGGCTAGTCTTGCAGAAGTTTTTTCAGCTACACAGGATGCGCAACATCCGTGCAAGTCCTGGTGACTTTCTCCCCTGCACTGCACCGATCAGATAGATCAGTGTGGGGCAGGAGAAAGGAGAACAGTTCTTTCAGTGATCATGAAGGATGCTGTCAGTGTTTTCCTCCATCAGAATAAGCAGCCTCTAGACTGTAAGAAACACACACATTTTAACATCATTTTGATTGTCTAAAATTTACTGCAGCTAAAAATTACATTTGGTTTACAATGCATTTTGCCAGATATGTTGTCACTTGTCAAAGCTAAGAATTTTACATGCTGGGTTTTTTTATGGCACATTTAGCACTGATAAGTTGTCACACTCTTGCTTAATATGTTAACATTCTGTCTGTAAACTGTATATGCATAGCTACCTTTTTGAAGCAATATTGAGATTTACTTAAGAACGTGGGGCCCAATAAATACCATCAATGGTGCCCAGTCCAAGAGATGGTGGATCCTATAGGTAAACACCACCTCATCATGCACTAAAACTTACTAAAAAAAAAAAAAGATGTGAAGTTCACACATATAGAAGATGGACATTTTGTGAATACATATTACACGTATTGTAAAATAGATAGAGCTCATATGTAGAGTTTGTTTGATAAACTTTCCTACTACTTTGTCTAAATTAGAAGCAAATTGGTTGAACATTACTTCTACCTAAAATGGCAGAAAACGCACCTATCTTGGTGATGGACAGGACAGCTAGAGGGGATATGGAGGAGGCTGTTATTTTTTTTTTAATAGGTGTACTTTCACCAATTTGCTGATAATTCATTGAAAGTAGATGATCGGTACAATTGCTGCCAATGCATTTTTTAAAGCTGTATTGTCATGAGTCAAATTTGATCATGTTAGGTTCTTGCATAGGTCCTATAGCATTGATAAGTTTCCACCCTCTTTCCTACATACACACATCTCTCCTGCATACACACAACTCTACTACTATCACACACGCAATTTTCCGAAATACACACACAACTCTCCTCCATACACAAACACAGTTCTAACACATATAGCTTTTCTACAGCTTTGAAGTATGCACTCACACCTCTGTTACATACACGCACTGTTTTGCTACATACTTGTACACAGCTTTCTCACATACACCAACAGCTCTCTTATATACTCATGCAGCTCCACACACACAAACACTTATATATATATATATATATATATATATATATGTACACTCATCCATCGTATACATTACCACACCTTGAAATTCCTTCCAGGAATGTGACTGATCACATGACCTGAAAGGTTCAATGGCTAATCAACAACTTTGTTTGATTGGGACCCTATCCATGCCACCTCACATATCCGGAGTGTCGTTCTTCTTTTCATAAAGAGGTCCAAGGGCTAGTCTTGCAGAAGTTTTTTCAGCTACACAGGATGCGCAACATCCGTGCAAGTCCTGGTGACTTTCTCCCCTGCACTGCACCGATCAGATAGATCAGTGTGGGGCAGGAGAAAGGAGAACAGTTCTTTCAGTGATCATGAAGGATGCTGTCAGTGTTTTCCTCCATCAGAATAAGCAGCCTCTAGACTGTAAGAAACACACACATTTTAACATCATTTTGATTGTCTAAAATTTACTGCAGCTAAAAATTACATTTGGTTTACAATGCATTTTGCCAGATATGTTGTCACTTGTCAAAGCTAAGAATTTTACATGCTGGGTTTTTTTATGGCACATTTAGCACTGATAAGTTGTCACACTCTTGCTTAATATGTTAACATTCTGTCTGTAAACTGTATATGCATAGCTACCTTTTTGAAGCAATATTGAGATTTACTTAAGAACGTGGGGCCCAATAAATACCATCAATGGTGCCCAGTCCAAGAGATGGTGGATCCTATAGGTAAACACCACCTCATCATGCACTAAAACTTACTAAAAAAAAAAAAGATGTGAAGTTCACACATATAGAAAATGGACATTTTGTGAATACATATTACACGTATTGTAAAATAGATAGAGCTCATATGTAGAGTTTGTTTGATAAACTTTCCTACTACTTTGTCTAAATTAGAAGCAAATTGGTTGAACATTACTTCTACCTAAAATGGCAGAAAACGCACCTATCTTGGTGATGGACAGGACAGCTAGAGGGGATATGGAGGAGGCTGTTATTTTTTTTTTAATAGGTGTACTTTCACCAATTTGCTGATAATTCATTGAAAGTAGATGATCGGTACAATTGCTGCCAATGCATTTTTTAAAGCTGTATTGTCATGAGTCAAATTTGATCATGTTAGGTTCTTGCATAGGTCCTATAGCATTGATAAGTTTCCACCCTCTTTCCTACATACACACATCTCTCCTGCATACACACAACTCTACTACTATCACACACGCAATTTTCCGAAATACACACACAACTCTCCTCCATACACAAACACAGTTCTAACACATATAGCTTTTCTACAGCTTTGAAGTATGCACTCACACCTCTGTTACATACACGCACTGTTTTGCTACATACTTGTACACAGCTTTCTTACATACACCAACAGCTCTCTTATATACTCATGCAGCTCCACACACACAAACACATATATATATATATATATATATATATATATATATGTACACTCATCCATCGTATACATTACCACATCTTGAAATTCCTTCCAGGAATGTGACTGATCACATGACCTGAAAGGTTCAATGGCTAATCAACAACTTTGTTTGATTGGGACCCTATCCATGCCACCTCACATATCAGGAGTGTCGTTCTTCTTTTCATAAAGAGGTCCAAGGGCTAGTCTTGCAGAAGTTTTTTCAGCTACACAGGATGCGCAACATCCGTGCAAGTCCTGGTGACTTTCTCCCCTGCACTGCACCGATCAGATAGATCAGTGTGGGGCAGGAGAAAGGAGAACAGTTCTTTCAGTGATCATGAAGGATGCTGTCAGTGTTTTCCTCCATCAGAATAAGCAGCCTCTAGACTGTAAGAAACACACACATTTTAACATCATTTTGATTGTCTAAAATTTACTGCAGCTAAAAATTACATTTGGTTTACAATGCATTTTGCCAGATATGTTGTCACTTGTCAAAGCTAAGAATTTTACATGCTGGGTTTTTTTATGGCACATTTAGCACTGATAAGTTGTCACACTCTTGCTTAATATGTTAACATTCTGTCTGTAAACTGTATATGCATAGCTACCTTTTTGAAGCAATATTGAGATTTACTTAAGAACGTGGGGCCCAATAAATACCATCAATGGTGCCCAGTCCAAGAGATGGTGGATCCTATAGGTAAACACCACCTCATCATGCACTAAAACTTACTAAAAAAAAAAAAGATGTGAAGTTCACACATATAGAAAATGGACATTTTGTGAATACATATTACACGTATTGTAAAATAGATAGAGCTCATATGTAGAGTTTGTTTGATAAACTTTCCTACTACTTTGTCTAAATTAGAAGCAAATTGGTTGAACATTACTTCTACCTAAAATGGCAGAAAACGCACCTATCTTGGTGATGGACAGGACAGCTAGAGGGGATATGGAGGAGGCTGTTATTTTTTTTTTAATAGGTGTACTTTCACCAATTTGCTGATAATTCATTGAAAGTAGATGATCGGTACAATTGCTGCCAATGCATTTTTTAAAGCTGTATTGTCATGAGTCAAATTTGATCATGTTAGGTTCTTGCATAGGTCCTATAGCATTGATAAGTTTCCACCCTCTTTCCTACATACACACATCTCTCCTGCATACACACAACTCTACTACTATCACACACGCAATTTTCCGAAATACACACACAACTCTCCTCCATACACAAACACAGTTCTAACACATATAGCTTTTCTACAGCTTTGAAGTATGCACTCACACCTCTGTTACATACACGCACTGTTTTGCTACATACTTGTACACAGCTTTCTTACATACACCAACAGCTCTCTTATATACTCATGCAGCTCCACACACACAAACACATATATATATATATATATATATATATATATGTACACTCATCCATCGTATACATTACCACATCTTGAAATTCCTTCCAGGAATGTGACTGATCACATGACCTGAAAGGTTCAATGGCTAATCAACAACTTTGTTTGATTGGGACCCTATCCATGCCACCTCACATATCAGGAGTGTCGTTCTTCTTTTCATAAAGAGGTCCAAGGGCTAGTCTTGCAGAAGTTTTTTCAGCTACACAGGATGCGCAACATCCGTGCAAGTCCTGGTGACTTTCTCCCCTGCACTGCACCGATCAGATAGATCAGTGTGGGGCAGGAGAAAGGAGAACAGTTCTTTCAGTGATCATGAAGGATGCTGTCAGTGTTTTCCTCCATCAGAATAAGCAGCCTCTAGACTGTAAGAAACACACACATTTTAACATCATTTTGATTGTCTAAAATTTACTGCAGCTAAAAATTACATTTGGTTTACAATGCATTTTGCCAGATATGTTGTCACTTGTCAAAGCTAAGAATTTTACATGCTGGGTTTTTTTATGGCACATTTAGCACTGATAAGTTGTCACACTCTTGCTTAATATGTTAACATTCTGTCTGTAAACTGTATATGCATAGCTACCTTTTTGAAGCAATATTGAGATTTACTTAAGAACGTGGGGCCCAATAAATACCATCAATGGTGCCCAGTCCAAGAGATGGTGGATCCTATAGGTAAACACCACCTCATCATGCACTAAAACTTACTAAAAAAAAAAAAGATGTGAAGTTCACACATATAGAAAATGGACATTTTGTGAATACATATTACACGTATTGTAAAATAGATAGAGCTCATATGTAGAGTTTGTTTGATAAACTTTCCTACTACTTTGTCTAAATTAGAAGCAAATTGGTTGAACATTACTTCTACCTAAAATGGCAGAAAACGCACCTATCTTGGTGATGGACAGGACAGCTAGAGGGGATATGGAGGAGGCTGTTATTTTTTTTTTAATAGGTGTACTTTCACCAATTTGCTGATAATTCATTGAAAGTAGATGATCGGTACAATTGCTGCCAATGCATTTTTTAAAGCTGTATTGTCATGAGTCAAATTTGATCATGTTAGGTTCTTGCATAGGTCCTATAGCATTGATAAGTTTCCACCCTCTTTCCTACATACACACATCTCTCCTGCATACACACAACTCTACTACTATCACACACGCAATTTTCCGAAATACACACACAACTCTCCTCCATACACAAACACAGTTCTAACACATATAGCTTTTCTACAGCTTTGAAGTATGCACTCACACCTCTGTTACATACACGCACTGTTTTGCTACATACTTGTACACAGCTTTCTTACATACACCAACAGCTCTCTTATATACTCATGCAGCTCCACACACACAAACACATATATATATATATATATATATATATATATGTACACTCATCCATCGTATACATTACCACATCTTGAAATTCCTTCCAGGAATGTGACTGATCACATGACCTGAAAGGTTCAATGGCTAATCAACAACTTTGTTTGATTGGGACCCTATCCATGCCACCTCACATATCAGGAGTGTCGTTCTTCTTTTCATAAAGAGGTCCAAGGGCTAGTCTTGCAGAAGTTTTTTCAGCTACACAGGATGCGCAACATCCGTGCAAGTCCTGGTGACTTTCTCCCCTGCACTGCACCGATCAGATAGATCAGTGTGGGGCAGGAGAAAGGAGAACAGTTCTTTCAGTGATCATGAAGGATGCTGTCAGTGTTTTCCTCCATCAGAATAAGCAGCCTCTAGACTGTAAGAAACACACACATTTTAACATCATTTTGATTGTCTAAAATTTACTGCAGCTAAAAATTACATTTGGTTTACAATGCATTTTGCCAGATATGTTGTCACTTGTCAAAGCTAAGAATTTTACATGCTGGGTTTTTTTATGGCACATTTAGCACTGATAAGTTGTCACACTCTTGCTTAATATGTTAACATTCTGTCTGTAAACTGTATATGCATAGCTACCTTTTTGAAGCAATATTGAGATTTACTTAAGAACGTGGGGCCCAATAAATACCATCAATGGTGCCCAGTCCAAGAGATGGTGGATCCTATAGGTAAACACCACCTCATCATGCACTAAAACTTACTAAAAAAAAAAAAGATGTGAAGTTCACACATATAGAAAATGGACATTTTGTGAATACATATTACACGTATTGTAAAATAGATAGAGCTCATATGTAGAGTTTGTTTGATAAACTTTCCTACTACTTTGTCTAAATTAGAAGCAAATTGGTTGAACATTACTTCTACCTAAAATGGCAGAAAACGCACCTATCTTGGTGATGGACAGGACAGCTAGAGGGGATATGGAGGAGGCTGTTATTTTTTTTTTAATAGGTGTACTTTCACCAATTTGCTGATAATTCATTGAAAGTAGATGATCGGTACAATTGCTGCCAATGCATTTTTTAAAGCTGTATTGTCATGAGTCAAATTTGATCATGTTAGGTTCTTGCATAGGTCCTATAGCATTGATAAGTTTCCACCCTCTTTCCTACATACACACATCTCTCCTGCATACACACAACTCTACTACTATCACACACGCAATTTTCCGAAATACACACACAACTCTCCTCCATACACAAACACAGTTCTAACACATATAGCTTTTCTACAGCTTTGAAGTATGCACTCACACCTCTGTTACATACACGCACTGTTTTGCTACATACTTGTACACAGCTTTCTTACATACACCAACAGCTCTCTTATATACTCATGCAGCTCCACACACACAAACACATATATATATATATATATATATATATATGTACACTCATCCATCGTATACATTACCACATCTTGAAATTCCTTCCAGGAATGTGACTGATCACATGACCTGAAAGGTTCAATGGCTAATCAACAACTTTGTTTGATTGGGACCCTATCCATGCCACCTCACATATCAGGAGTGTCGTTCTTCTTTTCATAAAGAGGTCCAAGGGCTAGTCTTGCAGAAGTTTTTTCAGCTACACAGGATGCGCAACATCCGTGCAAGTCCTGGTGACTTTCTCCCCTGCACTGCACCGATCAGATAGATCAGTGTGGGGCAGGAGAAAGGAGAACAGTTCTTTCAGTGATCATGAAGGATGCTGTCAGTGTTTTCCTCCATCAGAATAAGCAGCCTCTAGACTGTAAGAAACACACACATTTTAACATCATTTTGATTGTCTAAAATTTACTGCAGCTAAAAATTACATTTGGTTTACAATGCATTTTGCCAGATATGTTGTCACTTGTCAAAGCTAAGAATTTTACATGCTGGGTTTTTTTATGGCACATTTAGCACTGATAAGTTGTCACACTCTTGCTTAATATGTTAACATTCTGTCTGTAAACTGTATATGCATAGCTACCTTTTTGAAGCAATATTGAGATTTACTTAAGAACGTGGGGCCCAATAAATACCATCAATGGTGCCCAGTCCAAGAGATGGTGGATCCTATAGGTAAACACCACCTCATCATGCACTAAAACTTACTAAAAAAAAAAAAAGATGTGAAGTTCACACATATAGAAGATGGACATTTTGTGAATACATATTACACGTATTGTAAAATAGATAGAGCTCATATGTAGAGTTTGTTTGATAAACTTTCCTACTACTTTGTCTAAATTAGAAGCAAATTGGTTGAACATTACTTCTACCTAAAATGGCAGAAAACGCACCTATCTTGGTGATGGACAGGACAGCTAGAGGGGATATGGAGGAGGCTGTTATTTTTTTTTTAATAGGTGTACTTTCACCAATTTGCTGATAATTCATTGAAAGTAGATGATCGGTACAATTGCTGCCAATGCATTTTTTAAAGCTGTATTGTCATGAGTCAAATTTGATCATGTTAGGTTCTTGCATAGGTCCTATAGCATTGATAAGTTTCCACCCTCTTTCCTACATACACACATCTCTCCTGCATACACACAACTCTACTACTATCACACACGCAATTTTCCGAAATACACACACAACTCTCCTCCATACACAAACACAGTTCTAACACATATAGCTTTTCTACAGCTTTGAAGTATGCACTCACACCTCTGTTACATACACGCACTGTTTTGCTACATACTTGTACACAGCTTTCTTACATACACCAACAGCTCTCTTATATACTCATGCAGCTCCACACACACAAACACATATATATATATATATATATATATATATATATGTACACTCATCCATCGTATACATTACCACATCTTGAAATTCCTTCCAGGAATGTGACTGATCACATGACCTGAAAGGTTCAATGGCTAATCAACAACTTTGTTTGATTGGGACCCTATCCATGCCACCTCACATATCAGGAGTGTCGTTCTTCTTTTCATAAAGAGGTCCAAGGGCTAGTCTTGCAGAAGTTTTTTCAGCTACACAGGATGCGCAACATCCGTGCAAGTCCTGGTGACTTTCTCCCCTGCACTGCACCGATCAGATAGATCAGTGTGGGGCAGGAGAAAGGAGAACAGTTCTTTCAGTGATCATGAAGGATGCTGTCAGTGTTTTCCTCCATCAGAATAAGCAGCCTCTAGACTGTAAGAAACACACACATTTTAACATCATTTTGATTGTCTAAAATTTACTGCAGCTAAAAATTACATTTGGTTTACAATGCATTTTGCCAGATATGTTGTCACTTGTCAAAGCTAAGAATTTTACATGCTGGGTTTTTTTATGGCACATTTAGCACTGATAAGTTGTCACACTCTTGCTTAATATGTTAACATTCTGTCTGTAAACTGTATATGCATAGCTACCTTTTTGAAGCAATATTGAGATTTACTTAAGAACGTGGGGCCCAATAAATACCATCAATGGTGCCCAGTCCAAGAGATGGTGGATCCTATAGGTAAACACCACCTCATCATGCACTAAAACTTACTAAAAAAAAAAAAAGATGTGAAGTTCACACATATAGAAGATGGACATTTTGTGAATACATATTACACGTATTGTAAAATAGATAGAGCTCATATGTAGAGTTTGTTTGATAAACTTTCCTACTACTTTGTCTAAATTAGAAGCAAATTGGTTGAACATTACTTCTACCTAAAATGGCAGAAAACGCACCTATCTTGGTGATGGACAGGACAGCTAGAGGGGATATGGAGGAGGCTGTTATTTTTTTTTTAATAGGTGTACTTTCACCAATTTGCTGATAATTCATTGAAAGTAGATGATCGGTACAATTGCTGCCAATGCATTTTTTAAAGCTGTATTGTCATGAGTCAAATTTGATCATGTTAGGTTCTTGCATAGGTCCTATAGCATTGATAAGTTTCCACCCTCTTTCCTACATACACACATCTCTCCTGCATACACACAACTCTACTACTATCACACACGCAATTTTCCGAAATACACACACAACTCTCCTCCATACACAAACACAGTTCTAACACATATAGCTTTTCTACAGCTTTGAAGTATGCACTCACACCTCTGTTACATACACGCACTGTTTTGCTACATACTTGTACACAGCTTTCTTACATACACCAACAGCTCTCTTATATACTCATGCAGCTCCACACACACAAACACTTATATATATATATATATATATATATATATATGTACACTCATCCATCGTATACATTACCACATCTTGAAATTCCTTCCAGGAATGTGACTGATCACATGACCTGAAAGGTTCAATGGCTAATCAACAACTTTGTTTGATTGGGACCCTATCCATGCCACCTCACATATCAGGAGTGTCGTTCTTCTTTTCATAAAGAGGTCCAAGGGCTAGTCTTGCAGAAGTTTTTTCAGCTACACAGGATGCGCAACATCCGTGCAAGTCCTGGTGACTTTCTCCCCTGCACTGCACCGATCAGATAGATCAGTGTGGGGCAGGAGAAAGGAGAACAGTTCTTTCAGTGATCATGAAGGATGCTGTCAGTGTTTTCCTCCATCAGAATAAGCAGCCTCTAGACTGTAAGAAACACACACATTTTAACATCATTTTGATTGTCTAAAATTTACTGCAGCTAAAAATTACATTTGGTTTACAATGCATTTTGCCAGATATGTTGTCACTTGTCAAAGCTAAGAATTTTACATGCTGGGTTTTTTTATGGCACATTTAGCACTGATAAGTTGTCACACTCTTGCTTAATATGTTAACATTCTGTCTGTAAACTGTATATGCATAGCTACCTTTTTGAAGCAATATTGAGATTTACTTAAGAACGTGGGGCCCAATAAATACCATCAATGGTGCCCAGTCCAAGAGATGGTGGATCCTATAGGTAAACACCACCTCATCATGCACTAAAACTTACTAAAAAAAAAAAAAGATGTGAAGTTCACACATATAGAAGATGAACATTTTGTGAATACATATTACACGTATTGTAAAATAGATAGAGCTCATATGTAGAGTTTGTTTGATAAACTTTCCTACTACTTTGTCTAAATT
The DNA here is from genome assembly GCF_046119375.1 of Phyllobates terribilis. NCBI lineage: Eukaryota > Metazoa > Chordata > Amphibia > Anura > Dendrobatidae > Phyllobates > Phyllobates terribilis. The sequence goes on from NW_027363938.1 coordinate 193,226, forward strand.
AGAAGCAAATTGGTTGAACATTACTTCTACCTAAAATGGCAGAAAACGCACCTATCTTGGTGATGGACAGGACAGCTAGAGGGGATATGGAGGAGGCTGTTATTTTTTTTTTAATAGGTGTACTTTCACCAATTTGCTGATAATTCATTGAAAGTAGATGATCGGTACAATTGCTGCCAATGCATTTTTTAAAGCTGTATTGTCATGAGTCAAATTTGATCATGTTAGGTTCTTGCATAGGTCCTATAGCATTGATAAGTTTCCACCCTCTTTCCTACATACACACATCTCTCCTGCATACACACAACTCTACTACTATCACACACGCAATTTTCCGAAATACACACACAACTCTCCTCCATACACAAACACAGTTCTAACACATATAGCTTTTCTACAGCTTTGAAGTATGCACTCACACCTCTGTTACATACACGCACTGTTTTGCTACATACTTGTACACAGCTTTCTTACATACACCAACAGCTCTCTTATATACTCATGCAGCTCCACACACACAAACACTTATATATATATATATATATATATGTACACTCATCCATCGTATACATTACCACATCTTGAAATTCCTTCCAGGAATGTGACTGATCACATGACCTGAAAGGTTCAATGGCTAATCAACAACTTTGTTTGATTGGGACCCTATCCATGCCACCTCACATATCAGGAGTGTCGTTCTTCTTTTCATAAAGAGGTCCAAGGGCTAGTCTTGCAGAAGTTTTTTCAGCTACACAGGATGCGCAACATCCGTGCAAGTCCTGGTGACTTTCTCCCCTGCACTGCACCGATCAGATAGATCAGTGTGGGGCAGGAGAAAGGAGAACAGTTCTTTCAGTGATCATGAAGGATGCTGTCAGTGTTTTCCTCCATCAGAATAAGCAGCCTCTAGACTGTAAGAAACACACACATTTTAACATCATTTTGATTGTCTAAAATTTACTGCAGCTAAAAATTACATTTGGTTTACAATGCATTTTGCCAGATATGTTGTCACTTGTCAAAGCTAAGAATTTTACATGCTGGGTTTTTTTATGGCACATTTAGCACTGATAAGTTGTCACACTCTTGCTTAATATGTTAACATTCTGTCTGTAAACTGTATATGCATAGCTACCTTTTTGAAGCAATATTGAGATTTACTTAAGAACGTGGGGCCCAATAAATACCATCAATGGTGCCCAGTCCAAGAGATGGTGGATCCTATAGGTAAACACCACCTCATCATGCACTAAAACTTACTAAAAAAAAAAAAAGATGTGAAGTTCACACATATAGAAGATGAACATTTTGTGAATACATATTACACGTATTGTAAAATAGATAGAGCTCATATGTAGAGTTTGTTTGATAAACTTTCCTACTACTTTGTCTAAATTAGAAGCAAATTGGTTGAACATTACTTCTACCTAAAATGGCAGAAAACGCACCTATCTTGGTGATGGACAGGACAGCTAGAGGGGATATGGAGGAGGCTGTTATTTTTTTTTTAATAGGTGTACTTTCACCAATTTGCTGATAATTCATTGAAAGTAGATGATCGGTACAATTGCTGCCAATGCATTTTTTAAAGCTGTATTGTCATGAGTCAAATTTGATCATGTTAGGTTCTTGCATAGGTCCTATAGCATTGATAAGTTTCCACCCTCTTTCCTACATACACACATCTCTCCTGCATACACACAACTCTACTACTATCACACACGCAATTTTCCGAAATACACACACAACTCTCCTCCATACACAAACACAGTTCTAACACATATAGCTTTTCTACAGCTTTGAAGTATGCACTCACACCTCTGTTACATACACGCACTGTTTTGCTACATACTTGTACACAGCTTTCTTACATACACCAACAGCTCTCTTATATACTCATGCAGCTCCACACACACAAACACTTATATATATATATATATATATATATATATATATGTACACTCATCCATCGTATACATTACCACATCTTGAAATTCCTTCCAGGAATGTGACTGATCACATGACCTGAAAGGTTCAATGGCTAATCAACAACTTTGTTTGATTGGGACCCTATCCATGCCACCTCACATATCAGGAGTGTCGTTCTTCTTTTCATAAAGAGGTCCAAGGGCTAGTCTTGCAGAAGTTTTTTCAGCTACACAGGATGCGCAACATCCGTGCAAGTCCTGGTGACTTTCTCCCCTGCACTGCACCGATCAGATAGATCAGTGTGGGGCAGGAGAAAGGAGAACAGTTCTTTCAGTGATCATGAAGGATGCTGTCAGTGTTTTCCTCCATCAGAATAAGCAGCCTCTAGACTGTAAGAAACACACACATTTTAACATCATTTTGATTGTCTAAAATTTACTGCAGCTAAAAATTACATTTGGTTTACAATGCATTTTGCCAGATATGTTGTCACTTGTCAAAGCTAAGAATTTTACATGCTGGGTTTTTTTATGGCACATTTAGCACTGATAAGTTGTCACACTCTTGCTTAATATGTTAACATTCTGTCTGTAAACTGTATATGCATAGCTACCTTTTTGAAGCAATATTGAGATTTACTTAAGAACGTGGGGCCCAATAAATACCATCAATGGTGCCCAGTCCAAGAGATGGTGGATCCTATAGGTAAACACCACCTCATCATGCACTAAAACTTACTAAAAAAAAAAAAGATGTGAAGTTCACACATATAGAAAATGGACATTTTGTGAATACATATTACACGTATTGTAAAATAGATAGAGCTCATATGTAGAGTTTGTTTGATAAACTTTCCTACTACTTTGTCTAAATTAGAAGCAAATTGGTTGAACATTACTTCTACCTAAAATGGCAGAAAACGCACCTATCTTGGTGATGGACAGGACAGCTAGAGGGGATATGGAGGAGGCTGTTATTTTTTTTTTAATAGGTGTACTTTCACCAATTTGCTGATAATTCATTGAAAGTAGATGATCGGTACAATTGCTGCCAATGCATTTTTTAAAGCTGTATTGTCATGAGTCAAATTTGATCATGTTAGGTTCTTGCATAGGTCCTATAGCATTGATAAGTTTCCACCCTCTTTCCTACATACACACATCTCTCCTGCATACACACAACTCTACTACTATCACACACGCAATTTTCCGAAATACACACACAACTCTCCTCCATACACAAACACAGTTCTAACACATATAGCTTTTCTACAGCTTTGAAGTATGCACTCACACCTCTGTTACATACACGCACTGTTTTGCTACATACTTGTACACAGCTTTCTTACATACACCAACAGCTCTCTTATATACTCATGCAGCTCCACACACACAAACACATATATATATATATATATATATATATATATATATGTACACTCATCCATCGTATACATTACCACATCTTGAAATTCCTTCCAGGAATGTGACTGATCACATGACCTGAAAGGTTCAATGGCTAATCAACAACTTTGTTTGATTGGGACCCTATCCATGCCACCTCACATATCAGGAGTGTCGTTCTTCTTTTCATAAAGAGGTCCAAGGGCTAGTCTTGCAGAAGTTTTTTCAGCTACACAGGATGCGCAACATCCGTGCAAGTCCTGGTGACTTTCTCCCCTGCACTGCACCGATCAGATAGATCAGTGTGGGGCAGGAGAAAGGAGAACAGTTCTTTCAGTGATCATGAAGGATGCTGTCAGTGTTTTCCTCCATCAGAATAAGCAGCCTCTAGACTGTAAGAAACACACACATTTTAACATCATTTTGATTGTCTAAAATTTACTGCAGCTAAAAATTACATTTGGTTTACAATGCATTTTGCCAGATATGTTGTCACTTGTCAAAGCTAAGAATTTTACATGCTGGGTTTTTTTATGGCACATTTAGCACTGATAAGTTGTCACACTCTTGCTTAATATGTTAACATTCTGTCTGTAAACTGTATATGCATAGCTACCTTTTTGAAGCAATATTGAGATTTACTTAAGAACGTGGGGCCCAATAAATACCATCAATGGTGCCCAGTCCAAGAGATGGTGGATCCTATAGGTAAACACCACCTCATCATGCACTAAAACTTACTAAAAAAAAAAAAAGATGTGAAGTTCACACATATAGAAGATGGACATTTTGTGAATACATATTACACGTATTGTAAAATAGATAGAGCTCATATGTAGAGTTTGTTTGATAAACTTTCCTACTACTTTGTCTAAATTAGAAGCAAATTGGTTGAACATTACTTCTACCTAAAATGGCAGAAAACGCACCTATCTTGGTGATGGACAGGACAGCTAGAGGGGATATGGAGGAGGCTGTTATTTTTTTTTTAATAGGTGTACTTTCACCAATTTGCTGATAATTCATTGAAAGTAGATGATCGGTACAATTGCTGCCAATGCATTTTTTAAAGCTGTATTGTCATGAGTCAAATTTGATCATGTTAGGTTCTTGCATAGGTCCTATAGCATTGATAAGTTTCCACCCTCTTTCCTACATACACACATCTCTCCTGCATACACACAACTCTACTACTATCACACACGCAATTTTCCGAAATACACACACAACTCTCCTCCATACACAAACACAGTTCTAACACATATAGCTTTTCTACAGCTTTGAAGTATGCACTCACACCTCTGTTACATACACGCACTGTTTTGCTACATACTTGTACACAGCTTTCTTACATACACCAACAGCTCTCTTATATACTCATGCAGCTCCACACACACAAACACTTATATATATATATATATATATATATATATATGTACACTCATCCATCGTATACATTACCACATCTTGAAATTCCTTCCAGGAATGTGACTGATCACATGACCTGAAAGGTTCAATGGCTAATCAACAACTTTGTTTGATTGGGACCCTATCCATGCCACCTCACATATCAGGAGTGTCGTTCTTCTTTTCATAAAGAGGTCCAAGGGCTAGTCTTGCAGAAGTTTTTTCAGCTACACAGGATGCGCAACATCCGTGCAAGTCCTGGTGACTTTCTCCCCTGCACTGCACCGATCAGATAGATCAGTGTGGGGCAGGAGAAAGGAGAACAGTTCTTTCAGTGATCATGAAGGATGCTGTCAGTGTTTTCCTCCATCAGAATAAGCAGCCTCTAGACTGTAAGAAACACACACATTTTAACATCATTTTGATTGTCTAAAATTTACTGCAGCTAAAAATTACATTTGGTTTACAATGCATTTTGCCAGATATGTTGTCACTTGTCAAAGCTAAGAATTTTACATGCTGGGTTTTTTTATGGCACATTTAGCACTGATAAGTTGTCACACTCTTGCTTAATATGTTAACATTCTGTCTGTAAACTGTATATGCATAGCTACCTTTTTGAAGCAATATTGAGATTTACTTAAGAACGTGGGGCCCAATAAATACCATCAATGGTGCCCAGTCCAAGAGATGGTGGATCCTATAGGTAAACACCACCTCATCATGCACTAAAACTTACTAAAAAAAAAAAAAGATGTGAAGTTCACACATATAGAAGATGAACATTTTGTGAATACATATTACACGTATTGTAAAATAGATAGAGCTCATATGTAGAGTTTGTTTGATAAACTTTCCTACTACTTTGTCTAAATTAGAAGCAAATTGGTTGAACATTACTTCTACCTAAAATGGCAGAAAACGCACCTATCTTGGTGATGGACAGGACAGCTAGAGGGGATATGGAGGAGGCTGTTATTTTTTTTTTAATAGGTGTACTTTCACCAATTTGCTGATAATTCATTGAAAGTAGATGATCGGTACAATTGCTGCCAATGCATTTTTTAAAGCTGTATTGTCATGAGTCAAATTTGATCATGTTAGGTTCTTGCATAGGTCCTATAGCATTGATAAGTTTCCACCCTCTTTCCTACATACACACATCTCTCCTGCATACACACAACTCTACTACTATCACACACGCAATTTTCCGAAATACACACACAACTCTCCTCCATACACAAACACAGTTCTAACACATATAGCTTTTCTACAGCTTTGAAGTATGCACTCACACCTCTGTTACATACACGCACTGTTTTGCTACATACTTGTACACAGCTTTCTTACATACACCAACAGCTCTCTTATATACTCATGCAGCTCCACACACACAAACACTTATATATATATATATATATATATATATATGTACACTCATCCATCGTATACATTACCACATCTTGAAATTCCTTCCAGGAATGTGACTGATCACATGACCTGAAAGGTTCAATGGCTAATCAACAACTTTGTTTGATTGGGACCCTATCCATGCCACCTCACATATCAGGAGTGTCGTTCTTCTTTTCATAAAGAGGTCCAAGGGCTAGTCTTGCAGAAGTTTTTTCAGCTACACAGGATGCGCAACATCCGTGCAAGTCCTGGTGACTTTCTCCCCTGCACTGCACCGATCAGATAGATCAGTGTGGGGCAGGAGAAAGGAGAACAGTTCTTTCAGTGATCATGAAGGATGCTGTCAGTGTTTTCCTCCATCAGAATAAGCAGCCTCTAGACTGTAAGAAACACACACATTTTAACATCATTTTGATTGTCTAAAATTTACTGCAGCTAAAAATTACATTTGGTTTACAATGCATTTTGCCAGATATGTTGTCACTTGTCAAAGCTAAGAATTTTACATGCTGGGTTTTTTTATGGCACATTTAGCACTGATAAGTTGTCACACTCTTGCTTAATATGTTAACATTCTGTCTGTAAACTGTATATGCATAGCTACCTTTTTGAAGCAATATTGAGATTTACTTAAGAACGTGGGGCCCAATAAATACCATCAATGGTGCCCAGTCCAAGAGATGGTGGATCCTATAGGTAAACACCACCTCATCATGCACTAAAACTTACTAAAAAAAAAAAAGATGTGAAGTTCACACATATAGAAAATGGACATTTTGTGAATACATATTACACGTATTGTAAAATAGATAGAGCTCATATGTAGAGTTTGTTTGATAAACTTTCCTACTACTTTGTCTAAATTAGAAGCAAATTGGTTGAACATTACTTCTACCTAAAATGGCAGAAAACGCACCTATCTTGGTGATGGACAGGACAGCTAGAGGGGATATGGAGGAGGCTGTTATTTTTTTTTTAATAGGTGTACTTTCACCAATTTGCTGATAATTCATTGAAAGTAGATGATCGGTACAATTGCTGCCAATGCATTTTTTAAAGCTGTATTGTCATGAGTCAAATTTGATCATGTTAGGTTCTTGCATAGGTCCTATAGCATTGATAAGTTTCCACCCTCTTTCCTACATACACACATCTCTCCTGCATACACACAACTCTACTACTATCACACACGCAATTTTCCGAAATACACACACAACTCTCCTCCATACACAAACACAGTTCTAACACATATAGCTTTTCTACAGCTTTGAAGTATGCACTCACACCTGTTACATACACGCACTGTTTTGCTACATACTTGTACACAGCTTTCTTACATACACCAACAGCTCTCTTATATACTCATGCAGCTCCACACACACAAACACTTATATATATATATATATATGTACACTCATCCATCGTATACATTACCACATCTTGAAATTCCTTCCAGGAATGTGACTGATCACATGACCTGAAAGGTTCAATGGCTAATCAACAACTTTGTTTGATTGGGACCCTATCCATGCCACCTCACATATCAGGAGTGTCGTTCTTCTTTTCATAAAGAGGTCCAAGGGCTAGTCTTGCAGAAGTTTTTTCAGCTACACAGGATGCGCAACATCCGTGCAAGTCCTGGTGACTTTCTCCCCTGCACTGCACCGATCAGATAGATCAGTGTGGGGCAGGAGAAAGGAGAACAGTTCTTTCAGTGATCATGAAGGATGCTGTCAGTGTTTTCCTCCATCAGAATAAGCAGCCTCTAGACTGTAAGAAACACACACATTTTAACATCATTTTGATTGTCTAAAATTTACTGCAGCTAAAAATTACATTTGGTTTACAATGCATTTTGCCAGATATGTTGTCACTTGTCAAAGCTAAGAATTTTACATGCTGGGTTTTTTTATGGCACATTTAGCACTGATAAGTTGTCACACTCTTGCTTAATATGTTAACATTCTGTCTGTAAACTGTATATGCATAGCTACCTTTTTGAAGCAATATTGAGATTTACTTAAGAACGTGGGGCCCAATAAATACCATCAATGGTGCCCAGTCCAAGAGATGGTGGATCCTATAGGTAAACACCACCTCATCATGCACTAAAACTTACTAAAAAAAAAAAAGATGTGAAGTTCACACATATAGAAAATGGACATTTTGTGAATACATATTACACGTATTGTAAAATAGATAGAGCTCATATGTAGAGTTTGTTTGATAAACTTTCCTACTACTTTGTCTAAATTAGAAGCAAATTGGTTGAACATTACTTCTACCTAAAATGGCAGAAAACGCACCTATCTTGGTGATGGACAGGACAGCTAGAGGGGATATGGAGGAGGCTGTTATTTTTTTTTTAATAGGTGTACTTTCACCAATTTGCTGATAATTCATTGAAAGTAGATGATCGGTACAATTGCTGCCAATGCATTTTTTAAAGCTGTATTGTCATGAGTCAAATTTGATCATGTTAGGTTCTTGCATAGGTCCTATAGCATTGATAAGTTTCCACCCTCTTTCCTACATACACACATCTCTCCTGCATACACACAACTCTACTACTATCACACACGCAATTTTCCGAAATACACACACAACTCTCCTCCATACACAAACACAGTTCTAACACATATAGCTTTTCTACAGCTTTGAAGTATGCACTCACACCTGTTACATACACGCACTGTTTTGCTACATACTTGTACACAGCTTTCTTACATACACCAACAGCTCTCTTATATACTCATGCAGCTCCACACACACAAACACTTATATATATATATATATATATATATATATATATATATGTACACTCATCCATCGTATACATTACCACATCTTGAAATTCCTTCCAGGAATGTGACTGATCACATGACCTGAAAGGTTCAATGGCTAATCAACAACTTTGTTTGATTGGGACCCTATCCATGCCACCTCACATATCAGGAGTGTCGTTCTTCTTTTCATAAAGAGGTCCAAGGGCTAGTCTTGCAGAAGTTTTTTCAGCTACACAGGATGCGCAACATCCGTGCAAGTCCTGGTGACTTTCTCCCCTGCACTGCACCGATCAGATAGATCAGTGTGGGGCAGGAGAAAGGAGAACAGTTCTTTCAGTGATCATGAAGGATGCTGTCAGTGTTTTCCTCCATCAGAATAAGCAGCCTCTAGACTGTAAGAAACACACACATTTTAACATCATTTTGATTGTCTAAAATTTACTGCAGCTAAAAATTACATTTGGTTTACAATGCATTTTGCCAGATATGTTGTCACTTGTCAAAGCTAAGAATTTTACATGCTGGGTTTTTTTATGGCACATTTAGCACTGATAAGTTGTCACACTCTTGCTTAATATGTTAACATTCTGTCTGTAAACTGTATATGCATAGCTACCTTTTTGAAGCAATATTGAGATTTACTTAAGAACGTGGGGCCCAATAAATACCATCAATGGTGCCCAGTCCAAGAGATGGTGGATCCTATAGGTAAACACCACCTCATCATGCACTAAAACTTACTAAAAAAAAAAAAAGATGTGAAGTTCACACATATAGAAGATGGACATTTTGTGAATACATATTACACGTATTGTAAAATAGATAGAGCTCATATGTAGAGTTTGTTTGATAAACTTTCCTACTACTTTGTCTAAATTAGAAGCAAATTGGTTGAACATTACTTCTACCTAAAATGGCAGAAAACGCACCTATCTTGGTGATGGACAGGACAGCTAGAGGGGATATGGAGGAGGCTGTTATTTTTTTTTTAATAGGTGTACTTTCACCAATTTGCTGATAATTCATTGAAAGTAGATGATCGGTACAATTGCTGCCAATGCATTTTTTAAAGCTGTATTGTCATGAGTCAAATTTGATCATGTTAGGTTCTTGCATAGGTCCTATAGCATTGATAAGTTTCCACTCTCTTTCCTACATACACACATCTCTCCTGCATACACACAACTCTACTACTATCACACACGCAATTTTCCGAAATACACACACAACTCTCCTCCATACACAAACACAGTTCTAACACATATAGCTTTTCTACAGCTTTGAAGTATGCACTCACACCTCTGTTACATACACGCACTGTTTTGCTACATACTTGTACACAGCTTTCTTACATACACCAACAGCTCTCTTATATACTCATGCAGCTCCACACACACAAACACTTATATATATATATATATATATATATATATATGTACACTCATCCATCGTATACATTACCACACCTTGAAATTCCTTCCAGGAATGTGACTGATCACATGACCTGAAAGGTTCAATGGCTAATCAACAACTTTGTTTGATTGGGACCCTATCCATGCCACCTCACATATCAGGAGTGTCGTTCTTCTTTTCATAAAGAGGTCCAAGGGCTAGTCTTGCAGAAGTTTTTTCAGCTACACAGGATGCGCAACATCCGTGCAAGTCCTGGTGACTTTCTCCCCTGCACTGCACCGATCAGATAGATCAGTGTGGGGCAGGAGAAAGGAGAACAGTTCTTTCAGTGATCATGAAGGATGCTGTCAGTGTTTTCCTCCATCAGAATAAGCAGCCTCTAGACTGTAAGAAACACACACATTTTAACATCATTTTGATTGTCTAAAATTTACTGCAGCTAAAAATTACATTTGGTTTACAATGCATTTTGCCAGATATGTTGTCACTTGTCAAAGCTAAGAATTTTACATGCTGGGTTTTTTTATGGCACATTTAGCACTGATAAGTTGTCACACTCTTGCTTAATATGTTAACATTCTGTCTGTAAACTGTATATGCATAGCTACCTTTTTGAAGCAATATTGAGATTTACTTAAGAACGTGGGGCCCAATAAATACCATCAATGGTGCCCAGTCCAAGAGATGGTGGATCCTATAGGTAAACACCACCTCATCATGCACTAAAACTTACTAAAAAAAAAAAAGATGTGAAGTTCACACATATAGAAGATGGACATTTTGTGAATACATATTACACGTATTGTAAAATAGATAGAGCTCATATGTAGAGTTTGTTTGATAAACTTTCCTACTACTTTGTCTAAATTAGAAGCAAATTGGTTGAACATTACTTCTACCTAAAATGGCAGAAAACGCACCTATCTTGGTGATGGACAGGACAGCTAGAGGGGATATGGAGGAGGCTGTTATTTTTTTTTTTAATAGGTGTACTTTCACCAATTTGCTGATAATTCATTGAAAGTAGATGATCGGTACAATTGCTGCCAATGCATTTTTTAAAGCTGTATTGTCATGAGTCAAATTTGATCATGTTAGGTTCTTGCATAGGTCCTATAGCATTGATAAGTTTCCACCCTCTTTCCTACATACACACATCTCTCCTGCATACACACAACTCTACTACTATCACACACGCAATTTTCCGAAATACACACACAACTCTCCTCCATACACAAACACAGTTCTAACACATATAGCTTTTCTACAGCTTTGAAGTATGCACTCACACCTCTGTTACATACACGCACTGTTTTGCTACATACTTGTACACAGCTTTCTTACATACACCAACAGCTCTCTTATATACTCATGCAGCTACACACACACAAACACTTATATATATATATATATATATATATATGTACACTCATCCATCGTATACATTACCACATCTTGAAATTCCTTCCAGGAATGTGACTGATCACATGACCTGAAAGGTTCAATGGCTAATCAACAACTTTGTTTGATTGGGACCCTATCCATGCCACCTCACATATCAGGAGTGTCGTTCTTCTTTTCATAAAGAGGTCCAAGGGCTAGTCTTGCAGAAGTTTTTTCAGCTACACAGGATGCGCAACATCCGTGCAAGTCCTGGTGACTTTCTCCCCTGCACTGCACCGATCAGATAGATCAGTGTGGGGCAGGAGAAAGGAGAACAGTTCTTTCAGTGATCATGAAGGATGCTGTCAGTGTTTTCCTCCATCAGAATAAGCAGCCTCTAGACTGTAAGAAACACACACATTTTAACATCATTTTGATTGTCTAAAATTTACTGCAGCTAAAAATTACATTTGGTTTACAATGCATTTTGCCAGATATGTTGTCACTTGTCAAAGCTAAGAATTTTACATGCTGGGTTTTTTTATGGCACATTTAGCACTGATAAGTTGTCACACTCTTGCTTAATATGTTAACATTCTGTCTGTAAACTGTATATGCATAGCTACCTTTTTGAAGCAATATTGAGATTTACTTAAGAACGTGGGGCCCAATAAATACCATCAATGGTGCCCAGTCCAAGAGATGGTGGATCCTATAGGTAAACACCACCTCATCATGCACTAAAACTTACTAAAAAAAAAAAAGATGTGAAGTTCACACATATAGAAGATGGACATTTTGTGAATACATATTACACGTATTGTAAAATAGATAGAGCTCATATGTAGAGTTTGTTTGATAAACTTTCCTACTACTTTGTCTAAATTAGAAGCAAATTGGTTGAACATTACTTCTACCTAAAATGGCAGAAAACGCACCTATCTTGGTGATGGACAGGACAGCTAGAGGGGATATGGAGGAGGCTGTTATTTTTTTTTTTAATAGGTGTACTTTCACCAATTTGCTGATAATTCATTGAAAGTAGATGATCGGTACAATTGCTGCCAATGCATTTTTTAAAGCTGTATTGTCATGAGTCAAATTTGATCATGTTAGGTTCTTGCATAGGTCCTATAGCATTGATAAGTTTCCACCCTCTTTCCTACATACACACATCTCTCCTGCATACACACAACTCTACTACTATCACACACGCAATTTTCCGAAATACACACACAACTCTCCTCCATACACAAACACAGTTCTAACACATATAGCTTTTCTACAGCTTTGAAGTATGCACTCACACCTCTGTTACATACACGCACTGTTTTGCTACATACTTGTACACAGCTTTCTTACATACACCAACAGCTCTCTTATATACTCATGCAGCTACACACACACAAACACTTATATATATATATACATATATATATATATGTACACTCATCCATCGTATACATTACCACATCTTGAAATTCCTTCCAGGAATGTGACTGATCACATGACCTGAAAGGTTCAATGGCTAATCAACAACTTTGTTTGATTGGGACCCTATCCATGCCACCTCACATATCAGGAGTGTCGTTCTTCTTTTCATAAAGAGGTCCAAGGGCTAGTCTTGCAGAAGTTTTTTCAGCTACACAGGATGCGCAACATCCGTGCAAGTCCTGGTGACTTTCTCCCCTGCACTGCACCGATCAGATAGATCAGTGTGGGGCAGGAGAAAGGAGAACAGTTCTTTCAGTGATCATGAAGGATGCTGTCAGTGTTTTCCTCCATCAGAATAAGCAGCCTCTAGACTGTAAGAAACACACACATTTTAACATCATTTTGATTGTCTAAAATTTACTGCAGCTAAAAATTACATTTGGTTTACAATGCATTTTGCCAGATATGTTGTCACTTGTCAAAGCTAAGAATTTTACATGCTGGGTTTTTTTATGGCACATTTAGCACTGATAAGTTGTCACACTCTTGCTTAATATGTTAACATTCTGTCTGTAAACTGTATATGCATAGCTACCTTTTTGAAGCAATATTGAGATTTACTTAAGAACGTGGGGCCCAATAAATACCATCAATGGTGCCCAGTCCAAGAGATGGTGGATCCTATAGGTAAACACCACCTCATCATGCACTAAAACTTACTAAAAAAAAAAAAGATGTGAAGTTCACACATATAGAAGATGGACATTTTGTGAATACATATTACACGTATTGTAAAATAGATAGAGCTCATATGTAGAGTTTGTTTGATAAACTTTCCTACTACTTTGTCTAAATTAGAAGCAAATTGGTTGAACATTACTTCTACCTAAAATGGCAGAAAACGCACCTATCTTGGTGATGGACAGGACAGCTAGAGGGGATATGGAGGAGGCTGTTATTTTTTTTTTTAATAGGTGTACTTTCACCAATTTGCTGATAATTCATTGAAAGTAGATGATCGGTACAATTGCTGCCAATGCATTTTTTAAAGCTGTATTGTCATGAGTCAAATTTGATCATGTTAGGTTCTTGCATAGGTCCTATAGCATTGATAAGTTTCCACCCTCTTTCCTACATACACACATCTCTCCTGCATACACACAACTCTACTACTATCACACACGCAATTTTCCGAAATACACACACAACTCTCCTCCATACACAAACACAGTTCTAACACATATAGCTTTTCTACAGCTTTGAAGTATGCACTCACACCTCTGTTACATACACGCACTGTTTTGCTACATACTTGTACACAGCTTTCTTACATACACCAACAGCTCTCTTATATACTCATGCAGCTACACACACACAAACACTTATATATATATATATATATATATATGTACACTCATCCATCGTATACATTACCACATCTTGAAATTCCTTCCAGGAATGTGACTGATCACATGACCTGAAAGGTTCAATGGCTAATCAACAACTTTGTTTGATTGGGACCCTATCCATGCCACCTCACATATCAGGAGTGTCGTTCTTCTTTTCATAAAGAGGTCCAAGGGCTAGTCTTGCAGAAGTTTTTTCAGCTACACAGGATGCGCAACATCCGTGCAAGTCCTGGTGACTTTCTCCCCTGCACTGCACCGATCAGATAGATCAGTGTGGGGCAGGAGAAAGGAGAACAGTTCTTTCAGTGATCATGAAGGATGCTGTCAGTGTTTTCCTCCATCAGAATAAGCAGCCTCTAGACTGTAAGAAACACACACATTTTAACATCATTTTGATTGTCTAAAATTTACTGCAGCTAAAAATTACATTTGGTTTACAATGCATTTTGCCAGATATGTTGTCACTTGTCAAAGCTAAGAATTTTACATGCTGGGTTTTTTTATGGCACATTTAGCACTGATAAGTTGTCACACTCTTGCTTAATATGTTAACATTCTGTCTGTAAACTGTATATGCATAGCTACCTTTTTGAAGCAATATTGAGATTTACTTAAGAACGTGGGGCCCAATAAATACCATCAATGGTGCCCAGTCCAAGAGATGGTGGATCCTATAGGTAAACACCACCTCATCATGCACTAAAACTTACTAAAAAAAAAAAAGATGTGAAGTTCACACATATAGAAGATGGACATTTTGTGAATACATATTACACGTATTGTAAAATAGATAGAGCTCATATGTAGAGTTTGTTTGATAAACTTTCCTACTACTTTGTCTAAATTAGAAGCAAATTGGTTGAACATTACTTCTACCTAAAATGGCAGAAAACGCACCTATCTTGGTGATGGACAGGACAGCTAGAGGGGATATGGAGGAGGCTGTTATTTTTTTTTTTAATAGGTGTACTTTCACCAATTTGCTGATAATTCATTGAAAGTAGATGATCGGTACAATTGCTGCCAATGCATTTTTTAAAGCTGTATTGTCATGAGTCAAATTTGATCATGTTAGGTTCTTGCATAGGTCCTATAGCATTGATAAGTTTCCACCCTCTTTCCTACATACACACATCTCTCCTGCATACACACAACTCTACTACTATCACACACGCAATTTTCCGAAATACACACACAACTCTCCTCCATACACAAACACAGTTCTAACACATATAGCTTTTCTACAGCTTTGAAGTATGCACTCACACCTCTGTTACATACACGCACTGTTTTGCTACATACTTGTACACAGCTTTCTTACATACACCAACAGCTCTCTTATATACTCATGCAGCTACACACACACAAACACTTATATATATATATATATATATATATATATGTACACTCATCCATCGTATACATTACCACATCTTGAAATTCCTTCCAGGAATGTGACTGATCACATGACCTGAAAGGTTCAATGGCTAATCAACAACTTTGTTTGATTGGGACCCTATCCATGCCACCTCACATATCAGGAGTGTCGTTCTTCTTTTCATAAAGAGGTCCAAGGGCTAGTCTTGCAGAAGTTTTTTCAGCTACACAGGATGCGCAACATCCGTGCAAGTCCTGGTGACTTTCTCCCCTGCACTGCACCGATCAGATAGATCAGTGTGGGGCAGGAGAAAGGAGAACAGTTCTTTCAGTGATCATGAAGGATGCTGTCAGTGTTTTCCTCCATCAGAATAAGCAGCCTCTAGACTGTAAGAAACACACACATTTTAACATCATTTTGATTGTCTAAAATTTACTGCAGCTAAAAATTACATTTGGTTTACAATGCATTTTGCCAGATATGTTGTCACTTGTCAAAGCTAAGAATTTTACATGCTGGGTTTTTTTATGGCACATTTAGCACTGATAAGTTGTCACACTCTTGCTTAATATGTTAACATTCTGTCTGTAAACTGTATATGCATAGCTACCTTTTTGAAGCAATATTGAGATTTACTTAAGAACGTGGGGCCCAATAAATACCATCAATGGTGCCCAGTCCAAGAGATGGTGGATCCTATAGGTAAACACCACCTCATCATGCACTAAAACTTACTAAAAAAAAAAAAGATGTGAAGTTCACACATATAGAAGATGGACATTTTGTGAATACATATTACACGTATTGTAAAATAGATAGAGCTCATATGTAGAGTTTGTTTGATAAACTTTCCTACTACTTTGTCTAAATTAGAAGCAAATTGGTTGAACATTACTTCTACCTAAAATGGCAGAAAACGCACCTATCTTGGTGATGGACAGGACAGCTAGAGGGGATATGGAGGAGGCTGTTATTTTTTTTTTTAATAGGTGTACTTTCACCAATTTGCTGATAATTCATTGAAAGTAGATGATCGGTACAATTGCTGCCAATGCATTTTTTAAAGCTGTATTGTCATGAGTCAAATTTGATCATGTTAGGTTCTTGCATAGGTCCTATAGCATTGATAAGTTTCCACCCTCTTTCCTACATACACACATCTCTCCTGCATACACACAACTCTACTACTATCACACACGCAATTTTCCGAAATACACACACAACTCTCCTCCATACACAAACACAGTTCTAACACATATAGCTTTTCTACAGCTTTGAAGTATGCACTCACACCTCTGTTACATACACGCACTGTTTTGCTACATACTTGTACACAGCTTTCTTACATACACCAACAGCTCTCTTATATACTCATGCAGCTACACACACACAAACACTTATATATATATATATATATATATATATATGTACACTCATCCATCGTATACATTACCACATCTTGAAATTCCTTCCAGGAATGTGACTGATCACATGACCTGAAAGGTTCAATGGCTAATCAACAACTTTGTTTGATTGGGACCCTATCCATGCCACCTCACATATCAGGAGTGTCGTTCTTCTTTTCATAAAGAGGTCCAAGGGCTAGTCTTGCAGAAGTTTTTTCAGCTACACAGGATGCGCAACATCCGTGCAAGTCCTGGTGACTTTCTCCCCTGCACTGCACCGATCAGATAGATCAGTGTGGGGCAGGAGAAAGGAGAACAGTTCTTTCAGTGATCATGAAGGATGCTGTCAGTGTTTTCCTCCATCAGAATAAGCAGCCTCTAGACTGTAAGAAACACACACATTTTAACATCATTTTGATTGTCTAAAATTTACTGCAGCTAAAAATTACATTTGGTTTACAATGCATTTTGCCAGATATGTTGTCACTTGTCAAAGCTAAGAATTTTACATGCTGGGTTTTTTTATGGCACATTTAGCACTGATAAGTTGTCACACTCTTGCTTAATATGTTAACATTCTGTCTGTAAACTGTATATGCATAGCTACCTTTTTGAAGCAATATTGAGATTTACTTAAGAACGTGGGGCCCAATAAATACCATCAATGGTGCCCAGTCCAAGAGATGGTGGATCCTATAGGTAAACACCACCTCATCATGCACTAAAACTTACTAAAAAAAAAAAAGATGTGAAGTTCACACATATAGAAGATGGACATTTTGTGAATACATATTACACGTATTGTAAAATAGATAGAGCTCATATGTAGAGTTTGTTTGATAAACTTTCCTACTACTTTGTCTAAATTAGAAGCAAATTGGTTGAACATTACTTCTACCTAAAATGGCAGAAAACGCACCTATCTTGGTGATGGACAGGACAGCTAGAGGGGATATGGAGGAGGCTGTTATTTTTTTTTTTAATAGGTGTACTTTCACCAATTTGCTGATAATTCATTGAAAGTAGATGATCGGTACAATTGCTGCCAATGCATTTTTTAAAGCTGTATTGTCATGAGTCAAATTTGATCATGTTAGGTTCTTGCATAGGTCCTATAGCATTGATAAGTTTCCACCCTCTTTCCTACATACACACATCTCTCCTGCATACACACAACTCTACTACTATCACACACGCAATTTTCCGAAATACACACACAACTCTCCTCCATACACAAACACAGTTCTAACACATATAGCTTTTCTACAGCTTTGAAGTATGCACTCACACCTCTGTTACATACACGCACTGTTTTGCTACATACTTGTACACAGCTTTCTTACATACACCAACAGCTCTCTTATATACTCATGCAGCTCCACACACACAAACACTTATATATATATATATATATATATATATATATATATATGTACACTCATCCATCGTATACATTACCACATCTTGAAATTCCTTCCAGGAATGTGACTGATCACATGACCTGAAAGGTTCAATGGCTAATCAACAACTTTGTTTGATTGGGACCCTATCCATGCCACCTCACATATCAGGAGTGTCGTTCTTCTTTTCATAAAGAGGTCCAAGGGCTAGTCTTGCAGAAGTTTTTTCAGCTACACAGGATGCGCAACATCCGTGCAAGTCCTGGTGACTTTCTCCCCTGCACTGCACCGATCAGATAGATCAGTGTGGGGCAGGAGAAAGGAGAACAGTTCTTTCAGTGATCATGAAGGATGCTGTCAGTGTTTTCCTCCATCAGAATAAGCAGCCTCTAGACTGTAAGAAACACACACATTTTAACATCATTTTGATTGTCTAAAATTTACTGCAGCTAAAAATTACATTTGGTTTACAATGCATTTTGCCAGATATGTTGTCACTTGTCAAAGCTAAGAATTTTACATGCTGGGTTTTTTTATGGCACATTTAGCACTGATAAGTTGTCACACTCTTGCTTAATATGTTAACATTCTGTCTGTAAACTGTATATGCATAGCTACCTTTTTGAAGCAATATTGAGATTTACTTAAGAACGTGGGGCCCAATAAATACCATCAATGGTGCCCAGTCCAAGAGATGGTGGATCCTATAGGTAAACACCACCTCATCATGCACTAAAACTTACTAAAAAAAAAAAAAGATGTGAAGTTCACACATATAGAAGATGGACATTTTGTGAATACATATTACACGTATTGTAAAATAGATAGAGCTCATATGTAGAGTTTGTTTGATAAACTTTCCTACTACTTTGTCTAAATTAGAAGCAAATTGGTTGAACATTACTTCTACCTAAAATGGCAGAAAACGCACCTATCTTGGTGATGGACAGGACAGCTAGAGGGGATATGGAGGAGGCTGTTATTTTTTTTTTAATAGGTGTACTTTCACCAATTTGCTGATAATTCATTGAAAGTAGATGATCGGTACAATTGCTGCCAATGCATTTTTTAAAGCTGTATTGTCATGAGTCAAATTTGATCATGTTAGGTTCTTGCATAGGTCCTATAGCATTGATAAGTTTCCACCCTCTTTCCTACATACACACATCTCTCCTGCATACACACAACTCTACTACTATCACACACGCAATTTTCCGAAATACACACACAACTCTCCTCCATACACAAACACAGTTCTAACACATATAGCTTTTCTACAGCTTTGAAGTATGCACTCACACCTCTGTTACATACACGCACTGTTTTGCTACATACTTGTACACAGCTTTCTTACATACACCAACAGCTCTCTTATATACTCATGCAGCTCCACACACACAAACACTTATATATATATATATATATATATATATATATATATATATGTACACTCATCCATCGTATACATTACCACACCTTGAAATTCCTTCCAGGAATGTGACTGATCACATGACCTGAAAGGTTCAATGGCTAATCAACAACTTTGTTTGATTGGGACCCTATCCATGCCACCTCACATATCAGGAGTGTCGTTCTTCTTTTCATAAAGAGGTCCAAGGGCTAGTCTTGCAGAAGTTTTTTCAGCTACACAGGATGCGCAACATCCGTGCAAGTCCTGGTGACTTTCTCCCCTGCACTGCACCGATCAGATAGATCAGTGTGGGGCAGGAGAAAGGAGAACAGTTCTTTCAGTGATCATGAAGGATGCTGTCAGTGTTTTCCTCCATCAGAATAAGCAGCCTCTAGACTGTAAGAAACACACACATTTTAACATCATTTTGATTGTCTAAAATTTACTGCAGCTAAAAATTACATTTGGTTTACAATGCATTTTGCCAGATATGTTGTCACTTGTCAAAGCTAAGAATTTTACATGCTGGGTTTTTTTATGGCACATTTAGCACTGATAAGTTGTCACACTCTTGCTTAATATGTTAACATTCTGTCTGTAAACTGTATATGCATAGCTACCTTTTTGAAGCAATATTGAGATTTACTTAAGAACGTGGGGCCCAATAAATACCATCAATGGTGCCCAGTCCAAGAGATGGTGGATCCTATAGGTAAACACCACCTCATCATGCACTAAAACTTACTAAAAAAAAAAAAAGATGTGAAGTTCACACATATAGAAGATGGACATTTTGTGAATACATATTACACGTATTGTAAAATAGATAGAGCTCATATGTAGAGTTTGTTTGATAAACTTTCCTACTACTTTGTCTAAATTAGAAGCAAATTGGTTGAACATTACTTCTACCTAAAATGGCAGAAAACGCACCTATCTTGGTGATGGACAGGACAGCTAGAGGGGATATGGAGGAGGCTGTTATTTTTTTTTTAATAGGTGTACTTTCACCAATTTGCTGATAATTCATTGAAAGTAGATGATCGGTACAATTGCTGCCAATGCATTTTTTAAAGCTGTATTGTCATGAGTCAAATTTGATCATGTTAGGTTCTTGCATAGGTCCTATAGCATTGATAAGTTTCCACCCTCTTTCCTACATACACACATCTCTCCTGCATACACACAACTCTACTAC
This sequence comes from Phyllobates terribilis, assembly GCF_046119375.1. Taxonomy (NCBI): domain Eukaryota; kingdom Metazoa; phylum Chordata; class Amphibia; order Anura; family Dendrobatidae; genus Phyllobates; species Phyllobates terribilis. Next base: position 214,596 of record NW_027363938.1, read on the forward strand.
TATCACACACGCAATTTTCCGAAATACACACACAACTCTCCTCCATACACAAACACAGTTCTAACACATATAGCTTTTCTACAGCTTTGAAGTATGCACTCACACCTCTGTTACATACACGCACTGTTTTGCTACATACTTGTACACAGCTTTCTTACATACACCAACAGCTCTCTTATATACTCATGCAGCTCCACACACACAAACACTTATATATATATATATATATATATATATATATATATATGTACACTCATCCATCGTATACATTACCACATCTTGAAATTCCTTCCAGGAATGTGACTGATCACATGACCTGAAAGGTTCAATGGCTAATCAACAACTTTGTTTGATTGGGACCCTATCCATGCCACCTCACATATCAGGAGTGTCGTTCTTCTTTTCATAAAGAGGTCCAAGGGCTAGTCTTGCAGAAGTTTTTTCAGCTACACAGGATGCGCAACATCCGTGCAAGTCCTGGTGACTTTCTCCCCTGCACTGCACCGATCAGATAGATCAGTGTGGGGCAGGAGAAAGGAGAACAGTTCTTTCAGTGATCATGAAGGATGCTGTCAGTGTTTTCCTCCATCAGAATAAGCAGCCTCTAGACTGTAAGAAACACACACATTTTAACATCATTTTGATTGTCTAAAATTTACTGCAGCTAAAAATTACATTTGGTTTACAATGCATTTTGCCAGATATGTTGTCACTTGTCAAAGCTAAGAATTTTACATGCTGGGTTTTTTTATGGCACATTTAGCACTGATAAGTTGTCACACTCTTGCTTAATATGTTAACATTCTGTCTGTAAACTGTATATGCATAGCTACCTTTTTGAAGCAATATTGAGATTTACTTAAGAACGTGGGGCCCAATAAATACCATCAATGGTGCCCAGTCCAAGAGATGGTGGATCCTATAGGTAAACACCACCTCATCATGCACTAAAACTTACTAAAAAAAAAAAAAGATGTGAAGTTCACACATATAGAAGATGGACATTTTGTGAATACATATTACACGTATTGTAAAATAGATAGAGCTCATATGTAGAGTTTGTTTGATAAACTTTCCTACTACTTTGTCTAAATTAGAAGCAAATTGGTTGAACATTACTTCTACCTAAAATGGCAGAAAACGCACCTATCTTGGTGATGGACAGGACAGCTAGAGGGGATATGGAGGAGGCTGTTATTTTTTTTTTAATAGGTGTACTTTCACCAATTTGCTGATAATTCATTGAAAGTAGATGATCGGTACAATTGCTGCCAATGCATTTTTTAAAGCTGTATTGTCATGAGTCAAATTTGATCATGTTAGGTTCTTGCATAGGTCCTATAGCATTGATAAGTTTCCACCCTCTTTCCTACATACACACATCTCTCCTGCATACACACAACTCTACTACTATCACACACGCAATTTTCCGAAATACACACACAACTCTCCTCCATACACAAACACAGTTCTAACACATATAGCTTTTCTACAGCTTTGAAGTATGCACTCACACCTCTGTTACATACACGCACTGTTTTGCTACATACTTGTACACAGCTTTCTTACATACACCAACAGCTCTCTTATATACTCATGCAGCTCCACACACACAAACACTTATATATATATATATATATATATATATATATATATATATATGTACACTCATCCATCGTATACATTACCACACCTTGAAATTCCTTCCAGGAATGTGACTGATCACATGACCTGAAAGGTTCAATGGCTAATCAACAACTTTGTTTGATTGGGACCCTATCCATGCCACCTCACATATCAGGAGTGTCGTTCTTCTTTTCATAAAGAGGTCCAAGGGCTAGTCTTGCAGAAGTTTTTTCAGCTACACAGGATGCGCAACATCCGTGCAAGTCCTGGTGACTTTCTCCCCTGCACTGCACCGATCAGATAGATCAGTGTGGGGCAGGAGAAAGGAGAACAGTTCTTTCAGTGATCATGAAGGATGCTGTCAGTGTTTTCCTCCATCAGAATAAGCAGCCTCTAGACTGTAAGAAACACACACATTTTAACATCATTTTGATTGTCTAAAATTTACTGCAGCTAAAAATTACATTTGGTTTACAATGCATTTTGCCAGATATGTTGTCACTTGTCAAAGCTAAGAATTTTACATGCTGGGTTTTTTTATGGCACATTTAGCACTGATAAGTTGTCACACTCTTGCTTAATATGTTAACATTCTGTCTGTAAACTGTATATGCATAGCTACCTTTTTGAAGCAATATTGAGATTTACTTAAGAACGTGGGGCCCAATAAATACCATCAATGGTGCCCAGTCCAAGAGATGGTGGATCCTATAGGTAAACACCACCTCATCATGCACTAAAACTTACTAAAAAAAAAAAAAAGATGTGAAGTTCACACATATAGAAGATGGACATTTTGTGAATACATATTACACGTATTGTAAAATAGATAGAGCTCATATGTAGAGTTTGTTTGATAAACTTTCCTACTACTTTGTCTAAATTAGAAGCAAATTGGTTGAACATTACTTCTACCTAAAATGGCAGAAAACGCACCTATCTTGGTGATGGACAGGACAGCTAGAGGGGATATGGAGGAGGCTGTTATTTTTTTTTTAATAGGTGTACTTTCACCAATTTGCTGATAATTCATTGAAAGTAGATGATCGGTACAATTGCTGCCAATGCATTTTTTAAAGCTGTATTGTCATGAGTCAAATTTGATCATGTTAGGTTCTTGCATAGGTCCTATAGCATTGATAAGTTTCCACCCTCTTTCCTACATACACACATCTCTCCTGCATACACACAACTCTACTACTATCACACACGCAATTTTCCGAAATACACACACAACTCTCCTCCATACACAAACACAGTTCTAACACATATAGCTTTTCTACAGCTTTGAAGTATGCACTCACACCTCTGTTACATACACGCACTGTTTTGCTACATACTTGTACACAGCTTTCTTACATACACCAACAGCTCTCTTATATACTCATGCAGCTCCACACACACAAACACTTATATATATATATATATATATATATATATATATATATATATGTACACTCATCCATCGTATACATTACCACATCTTGAAATTCCTTCCAGGAATGTGACTGATCACATGACCTGAAAGGTTCAATGGCTAATCAACAACTTTGTTTGATTGGGACCCTATCCATGCCACCTCACATATCAGGAGTGTCGTTCTTCTTTTCATAAAGAGGTCCAAGGGCTAGTCTTGCAGAAGTTTTTTCAGCTACACAGGATGCGCAACATCCGTGCAAGTCCTGGTGACTTTCTCCCCTGCACTGCACCGATCAGATAGATCAGTGTGGGGCAGGAGAAAGGAGAACAGTTCTTTCAGTGATCATGAAGGATGCTGTCAGTGTTTTCCTCCATCAGAATAAGCAGCCTCTAGACTGTAAGAAACACACACATTTTAACATCATTTTGATTGTCTAAAATTTACTGCAGCTAAAAATTACTTTTGGTTTACAATGCATTTTGCCAGATATGTTGTCACTTGTCAAAGCTAAGAATTTTACATGCTGGGTTTTTTTATGGCACATTTAGCACTGATAAGTTGTCACACTCTTGCTTAATATGTTAACATTCTGTCTGTAAACTGTATATGCATAGCTACCTTTTTGAAGCAATATTGAGATTTACTTAAGAACGTGGGGCCCAATAAATACCATCAATGGTGCCCAGTCCAAGAGATGGTGGATCCTATAGGTAAACACCACCTCATCATGCACTAAAACTTACTAAAAAAAAAAAAGATGTGAAGTTCACACATATAGAAAATGGACATTTTGTGAATACATATTACACGTATTGTAAAATAGATAGAGCTCATATGTAGAGTTTGTTTGATAAACTTTCCTACTACTTTGTCTAAATTAGAAGCAAATTGGTTGAACATTACTTCTACCTAAAATGGCAGAAAACGCACCTATCTTGGTGATGGACAGGACAGCTAGAGGGGATATGGAGGAGGCTGTTATTTTTTTTTTTAATAGGTGTACTTTCACCAATTTGCTGATAATTCATTGAAAGTAGATGATCGGTACAATTGCTGCCAATGCATTTTTTAAAGCTGTATTGTCATGAGTCAAATTTGATCATGTTAGGTTCTTGCATAGGTCCTATAGCATTGATAAGTTTCCACCCTCTTTCCTACATACACACATCTCTCCTGCATACACACAACTCTACTACTATCACACACGCAATTTTCCGAAATACACACACAACTCTCCTCCATACACAAACACAGTTCTAACACATATAGCTTTTCTACAGCTTTGAAGTATGCACTCACACCTGTTACATACACGCACTGTTTTGCTACATACTTGTACACAGCTTTCTTACATACACCAACAGCTCTCTTATATACTCATGCAGCTCCACACACACAAACACTTATATATATATATATATATATATATATATGTACACTCATCCATCGTATACATTACCACATCTTGAAATTCCTTCCAGGAATGTGACTGATCACATGACCTGAAAGGTTCAATGGCTAATCAACAACTTTGTTTGATTGGGACCCTATCCATGCCACCTCACATATCAGGAGTGTCGTTCTTCTTTTCATAAAGAGGTCCAAGGGCTAGTCTTGCAGAAGTTTTTTCAGCTACACAGGATGCGCAACATCCGTGCAAGTCCTGGTGACTTTCTCCCCTGCACTGCACCGATCAGATAGATCAGTGTGGGGCAGGAGAAAGGAGAACAGTTCTTTCAGTGATCATGAAGGATGCTGTCAGTGTTTTCCTCCATCAGAATAAGCAGCCTCTAGACTGTAAGAAACACACACATTTTAACATCATTTTGATTGTCTAAAATTTACTGCAGCTAAAAATTACTTTTGGTTTACAATGCATTTTGCCAGATATGTTGTCACTTGTCAAAGCTAAGAATTTTACATGCTGGGTTTTTTTATGGCACATTTAGCACTGATAAGTTGTCACACTCTTGCTTAATATGTTAACATTCTGTCTGTAAACTGTATATGCATAGCTACCTTTTTGAAGCAATATTGAGATTTACTTAAGAACGTGGGGCCCAATAAATACCATCAATGGTGCCCAGTCCAAGAGATGGTGGATCCTATAGGTAAACACCACCTCATCATGCACTAAAACTTACTAAAAAAAAAAAAGATGTGAAGTTCACACATATAGAAAATGGACATTTTGTGAATACATATTACACGTATTGTAAAATAGATAGAGCTCATATGTAGAGTTTGTTTGATAAACTTTCCTACTACTTTGTCTAAATTAGAAGCAAATTGGTTGAACATTACTTCTACCTAAAATGGCAGAAAACGCACCTATCTTGGTGATGGACAGGACAGCTAGAGGGGATATGGAGGAGGCTGTTATTTTTTTTTTTAATAGGTGTACTTTCACCAATTTGCTGATAATTCATTGAAAGTAGATGATCGGTACAATTGCTGCCAATGCATTTTTTAAAGCTGTATTGTCATGAGTCAAATTTGATCATGTTAGGTTCTTGCATAGGTCCTATAGCATTGATAAGTTTCCACCCTCTTTCCTACATACACACATCTCTCCTGCATACACACAACTCTACTACTATCACACACGCAATTTTCCGAAATACACACACAACTCTCCTCCATACACAAACACAGTTCTAACACATATAGCTTTTCTACAGCTTTGAAGTATGCACTCACACCTGTTACATACACGCACTGTTTTGCTACATACTTGTACACAGCTTTCTTACATACACCAACAGCTCTCTTATATACTCATGCAGCTCCACACACACAAACACTTATATATATATATATATATATATATATATGTACACTCATCCATCGTATACATTACCACATCTTGAAATTCCTTCCAGGAATGTGACTGATCACATGACCTGAAAGGTTCAATGGCTAATCAACAACTTTGTTTGATTGGGACCCTATCCATGCCACCTCACATATCAGGAGTGTCGTTCTTCTTTTCATAAAGAGGTCCAAGGGCTAGTCTTGCAGAAGTTTTTTCAGCTACACAGGATGCGCAACATCCGTGCAAGTCCTGGTGACTTTCTCCCCTGCACTGCACCGATCAGATAGATCAGTGTGGGGCAGGAGAAAGGAGAACAGTTCTTTCAGTGATCATGAAGGATGCTGTCAGTGTTTTCCTCCATCAGAATAAGCAGCCTCTAGACTGTAAGAAACACACACATTTTAACATCATTTTGATTGTCTAAAATTTACTGCAGCTAAAAATTACATTTGGTTTACAATGCATTTTGCCAGATATGTTGTCACTTGTCAAAGCTAAGAATTTTACATGCTGGGTTTTTTTATGGCACATTTAGCACTGATAAGTTGTCACACTCTTGCTTAATATGTTAACATTCTGTCTGTAAACTGTATATGCATAGCTACCTTTTTGAAGCAATATTGAGATTTACTTAAGAACGTGGGGCCCAATAAATACCATCAATGGTGCCCAGTCCAAGAGATGGTGGATCCTATAGGTAAACACCACCTCATCATGCACTAAAACTTACTAAAAAAAAAAAAGATGTGAAGTTCACACATATAGAAAATGGACATTTTGTGAATACATATTACACGTATTGTAAAATAGATAGAGCTCATATGTAGAGTTTGTTTGATAAACTTTCCTACTACTTTGTCTAAATTAGAAGCAAATTGGTTGAACATTACTTCTACCTAAAATGGCAGAAAACGCACCTATCTTGGTGATGGACAGGACAGCTAGAGGGGATATGGAGGAGGCTGTTATTTTTTTTTTTAATAGGTGTACTTTCACCAATTTGCTGATAATTCATTGAAAGTAGATGATCGGTACAATTGCTGCCAATGCATTTTTTAAAGCTGTATTGTCATGAGTCAAATTTGATCATGTTAGGTTCTTGCATAGGTCCTATAGCATTGATAAGTTTCCACCCTCTTTCCTACATACACACATCTCTCCTGCATACACACAACTCTACTACTATCACACACGCAATTTTCCGAAATACACACACAACTCTCCTCCATACACAAACACAGTTCTAACACATATAGCTTTTCTACAGCTTTGAAGTATGCACTCACACCTGTTACATACACGCACTGTTTTGCTACATACTTGTACACAGCTTTCTTACATACACCAACAGCTCTCTTATATACTCATGCAGCTCCACACACACAAACACTTATATATATATATATATATATATATATATGTACACTCATCCATCGTATACATTACCACATCTTGAAATTCCTTCCAGGAATGTGACTGATCACATGACCTGAAAGGTTCAATGGCTAATCAACAACTTTGTTTGATTGGGACCCTATCCATGCCACCTCACATATCAGGAGTGTCGTTCTTCTTTTCATAAAGAGGTCCAAGGGCTAGTCTTGCAGAAGTTTTTTCAGCTACACAGGATGCGCAACATCCGTGCAAGTCCTGGTGACTTTCTCCCCTGCACTGCACCGATCAGATAGATCAGTGTGGGGCAGGAGAAAGGAGAACAGTTCTTTCAGTGATCATGAAGGATGCTGTCAGTGTTTTCCTCCATCAGAATAAGCAGCCTCTAGACTGTAAGAAACACACACATTTTAACATCATTTTGATTGTCTAAAATTTACTGCAGCTAAAAATTACATTTGGTTTACAATGCATTTTGCCAGATATGTTGTCACTTGTCAAAGCTAAGAATTTTACATGCTGGGTTTTTTTATGGCACATTTAGCACTGATAAGTTGTCACACTCTTGCTTAATATGTTAACATTCTGTCTGTAAACTGTATATGCATAGCTACCTTTTTGAAGCAATATTGAGATTTACTTAAGAACGTGGGGCCCAATAAATACCATCAATGGTGCCCAGTCCAAGAGATGGTGGATCCTATAGGTAAACACCACCTCATCATGCACTAAAACTTACTAAAAAAAAAAAAAGATGTGAAGTTCACACATATAGAAGATGGACATTTTGTGAATACATATTACACGTATTGTAAAATAGATAGAGCTCATATGTAGAGTTTGTTTGATGAACTTTCCTACTACTTTGTCTAAATTAGAAGCAAATTGGTTGAACATTACTTCTACCTAAAATGGCAGAAAACGCACCTATCTTGGTGATGGACAGGACAGCTAGAGGGGATATGGAGGAGGCTGTTATTTTTTTTTTAATAGGTGTACTTTCACCAATTTGCTGATAATTCATTGAAAGTAGATGATCGGTACAATTGCTGCCAATGCATTTTTTAAAGCTGTATTGTCATGAGTCAAATTTGATCATGTTAGGTTCTTGCATAGGTCCTATAGCATTGATAAGTTTCCACCCTCTTTCCTACATACACACATCTCTCCTGCATACACACAACTCTACTACTATCACACACGCAATTTTCCGAAATACACACACAACTCTCCTCCATACACAAACACAGTTCTAACACATATAGCTTTTCTACAGCTTTGAAGTATGCACTCACACCTCTGTTACATACACGCACTGTTTTGCTACATACTTGTACACAGCTTTCTTACATACACCAACAGCTCTCTTATATACTCATGCAGCTCCACACACACAAACACTTATATATATATATATATATATATATATATATATGTACACTCATCCATCGTATACATTACCACACCTTGAAATTCCTTCCAGGAATGTGACTGATCACATGACCTGAAAGGTTCAATGGCTAATCAACAACTTTGTTTGATTGGGACCCTATCCATGCCACCTCACATATCAGGAGTGTCGTTCTTCTTTTCATAAAGAGGTCCAAGGGCTAGTCTTGCAGAAGTTTTTTCAGCTACACAGGATGCGCAACATCCGTGCAAGTCCTGGTGACTTTCTCCCCTGCACTGCACCGATCAGATAGATCAGTGTGGGGCAGGAGAAAGGAGAACAGTTCTTTCAGTGATCATGAAGGATGCTGTCAGTGTTTTCCTCCATCAGAATAAGCAGCCTCTAGACTGTAAGAAACACACACATTTTAACATCATTTTGATTGTCTAAAATTTACTGCAGCTAAAAATTACATTTGGTTTACAATGCATTTTGCCAGATATGTTGTCACTTGTCAAAGCTAAGAATTTTACATGCTGGGTTTTTTTATGGCACATTTAGCACTGATAAGTTGTCACACTCTTGCTTAATATGTTAACATTCTGTCTGTAAACTGTATATGCATAGCTACCTTTTTGAAGCAATATTGAGATTTACTTAAGAACGTGGGGCCCAATAAATACCATCAATGGTGCCCAGTCCAAGAGATGGTGGATCCTATAGGTAAACACCACCTCATCATGCACTAAAACTTACTAAAAAAAAAAAAGATGTGAAGTTCACACATATAGAAGATGGACATTTTGTGAATACATATTACACGTATTGTAAAATAGATAGAGCTCATATGTAGAGTTTGTTTGATAAACTTTCCTACTACTTTGTCTAAATTAGAAGCAAATTGGTTGAACATTACTTCTACCTAAAATGGCAGAAAACGCACCTATCTTGGTGATGGACAGGACAGCTAGAGGGGATATGGAGGAGGCTGTTATTTTTTTTTTTAATAGGTGTACTTTCACCAATTTGCTGATAATTCATTGAAAGTAGATGATCGGTACAATTGCTGCCAATGCATTTTTTAAAGCTGTATTGTCATGAGTCAAATTTGATCATGTTAGGTTCTTGCATAGGTCCTATAGCATTGATAAGTTTCCACCCTCTTTCCTACATACACACATCTCTCCTGCATACACACAACTCTACTACTATCACACACGCAATTTTCCGAAATACACACACAACTCTCCTCCATACACAAACACAGTTCTAACACATATAGCTTTTCTACAGCTTTGAAGTATGCACTCACACCTGTTACATACACGCACTGTTTTGCTACATACTTGTACACAGCTTTCTTACATACACCAACAGCTCTCTTATATACTCATGCAGCTCCACACACACAAACACTTATATATATATATATATATATATATATATGTACACTCATCCATCGTATACATTACCACATCTTGAAATTCCTTCCAGGAATGTGACTGATCACATGACCTGAAAGGTTCAATGGCTAATCAACAACTTTGTTTGATTGGGACCCTATCCATGCCACCTCACATATCAGGAGTGTCGTTCTTCTTTTCATAAAGAGGTCCAAGGGCTAGTCTTGCAGAAGTTTTTTCAGCTACACAGGATGCGCAACATCCGTGCAAGTCCTGGTGACTTTCTCCCCTGCACTGCACCGATCAGATAGATCAGTGTGGGGCAGGAGAAAGGAGAACAGTTCTTTCAGTGATCATGAAGGATGCTGTCAGTGTTTTCCTCCATCAGAATAAGCAGCCTCTAGACTGTAAGAAACACACACATTTTAACATCATTTTGATTGTCTAAAATTTACTGCAGCTAAAAATTACATTTGGTTTACAATGCATTTTGCCAGATATGTTGTCACTTGTCAAAGCTAAGAATTTTACATGCTGGGTTTTTTTATGGCACATTTAGCACTGATAAGTTGTCACACTCTTGCTTAATATGTTAACATTCTGTCTGTAAACTGTATATGCATAGCTACCTTTTTGAAGCAATATTGAGATTTACTTAAGAACGTGGGGCCCAATAAATACCATCAATGGTGCCCAGTCCAAGAGATGGTGGATCCTATAGGTAAACACCACCTCATCATGCACTAAAACTTACTAAAAAAAAAAAAAGATGTGAAGTTCACACATATAGAAGATGGACATTTTGTGAATACATATTACACGTATTGTAAAATAGATAGAGCTCATATGTAGAGTTTGTTTGATAAACTTTCCTACTACTTTGTCTAAATTAGAAGCAAATTGGTTGAACATTACTTCTACCTAAAATGGCAGAAAACGCACCTATCTTGGTGATGGACAGGACAGCTAGAGGGGATATGGAGGAGGCTGTTATTTTTTTTTTAATAGGTGTACTTTCACCAATTTGCTGATAATTCATTGAAAGTAGATGATCGGTACAATTGCTGCCAATGCATTTTTTAAAGCTGTATTGTCATGAGTCAAATTTGATCATGTTAGGTTCTTGCATAGGTCCTATAGCATTGATAAGTTTCCACCCTCTTTCCTACATACACACATCTCTCCTGCATACACACAACTCTACTACTATCACACACGCAATTTTCCGAAATACACACACAACTCTCCTCCATACACAAACACAGTTCTAACACATATAGCTTTTCTACAGCTTTGAAGTATGCACTCACACCTCTGTTACATACACGCACTGTTTTGCTACATACTTGTACACAGCTTTCTTACATACACCAACAGCTCTCTTATATACTCATGCAGCTCCACACACACAAACACTTATATATATATATATATATATATATATATATATGTACACTCATCCATCGTATACATTACCACATCTTGAAATTCCTTCCAGGAATGTGACTGATCACATGACCTGAAAGGTTCAATGGCTAATCAACAACTTTGTTTGATTGGGACCCTATCCATGCCACCTCACATATCAGGAGTGTCGTTCTTCTTTTCATAAAGAGGTCCAAGGGCTAGTCTTGCAGAAGTTTTTTCAGCTACACAGGATGCGCAACATCCGTGCAAGTCCTGGTGACTTTCTCCCCTGCACTGCACCGATCAGATAGATCAGTGTGGGGCAGGAGAAAGGAGAACAGTTCTTTCAGTGATCATGAAGGATGCTGTCAGTGTTTTCCTCCATCAGAATAAGCAGCCTCTAGACTGTAAGAAACACACACATTTTAACATCATTTTGATTGTCTAAAATTTACTGCAGCTAAAAATTACATTTGGTTTACAATGCATTTTGCCAGATATGTTGTCACTTGTCAAAGCTAAGAATTTTACATGCTGGGTTTTTTTATGGCACATTTAGCACTGATAAGTTGTCACACTCTTGCTTAATATGTTAACATTCTGTCTGTAAACTGTATATGCATAGCTACCTTTTTGAAGCAATATTGAGATTTACTTAAGAACGTGGGGCCCAATAAATACCATCAATGGTGCCCAGTCCAAGAGATGGTGGATCCTATAGGTAAACACCACCTCATCATGCACTAAAACTTACTAAAAAAAAAAAAAGATGTGAAGTTCACACATATAGAAGATGGACATTTTGTGAATACATATTACACGTATTGTAAAATAGATAGAGCTCATATGTAGAGTTTGTTTGATAAACTTTCCTACTACTTTGTCTAAATTAGAAGCAAATTGGTTGAACATTACTTCTACCTAAAATGGCAGAAAACGCACCTATCTTGGTGATGGACAGGACAGCTAGAGGGGATATGGAGGAGGCTGTTATTTTTTTTTTAATAGGTGTACTTTCACCAATTTGCTGATAATTCATTGAAAGTAGATGATCGGTACAATTGCTGCCAATGCATTTTTTAAAGCTGTATTGTCATGAGTCAAATTTGATCATGTTAGGTTCTTGCATAGGTCCTATAGCATTGATAAGTTTCCACCCTCTTTCCTACATACACACATCTCTCCTGCATACACACAACTCTACTACTATCACACACGCAATTTTCCGAAATACACACACAACTCTCCTCCATACACAAACACAGTTCTAACACATATAGCTTTTCTACAGCTTTGAAGTATGCACTCACACCTCTGTTACATACACGCACTGTTTTGCTACATACTTGTACACAGCTTTCTTACATACACCAACAGCTCTCTTATATACTCATGCAGCTCCACACACACAAACACTTATATATATATATATATATATATATATATATATGTACACTCATCCATCGTATACATTACCACACCTTGAAATTCCTTCCAGGAATGTGACTGATCACATGACCTGAAAGGTTCAATGGCTAATCAACAACTTTGTTTGATTGGGACCCTATCCATGCCACCTCACATATCAGGAGTGTCGTTCTTCTTTTCATAAAGAGGTCCAAGGGCTAGTCTTGCAGAAGTTTTTTCAGCTACACAGGATGCGCAACATCCGTGCAAGTCCTGGTGACTTTCTCCCCTGCACTGCACCGATCAGATAGATCAGTGTGGGGCAGGAGAAAGGAGAACAGTTCTTTCAGTGATCATGAAGGATGCTGTCAGTGTTTTCCTCCATCAGAATAAGCAGCCTCTAGACTGTAAGAAACACACACATTTTAACATCATTTTGATTGTCTAAAATTTACTGCAGCTAAAAATTACATTTGGTTTACAATGCATTTTGCCAGATATGTTGTCACTTGTCAAAGCTAAGAATTTTACATGCTGGGTTTTTTTATGGCACATTTAGCACTGATAAGTTGTCACACTCTTGCTTAATATGTTAACATTCTGTCTGTAAACTGTATATGCATAGCTACCTTTTTGAAGCAATATTGAGATTTACTTAAGAACGTGGGGCCCAATAAATACCATCAATGGTGCCCAGTCCAAGAGATGGTGGATCCTATAGGTAAACACCACCTCATCATGCACTAAAACTTACTAAAAAAAAAAAAGATGTGAAGTTCACACATATAGAAGATGGACATTTTGTGAATGCATATTACACGTATTGTAAAATAGATAGAGCTCATATGTAGAGTTTGTTTGATAAACTTTCCTACTACTTTGTCTAAATTAGAAGCAAATTGGTTGAACATTACTTCTACCTAAAATGGCAGAAAACGCACCTATCTTGGTGATGGACAGGACAGCTAGAGGGGATATGGAGGAGGCTGTTATTTTTTTTTTAATAGGTGTACTTTCACCAATTTGCTGATAATTCATTGAAAGTAGATGATCGGTACAATTGCTGCCAATGCATTTTTTAAAGCTGTATTGTCATGAGTCAAATTTGATCATGTTAGGTTCTTGCATAGGTCCTATAGCATTGATAAGTTTCCACCCTCTTTCCTACATACACACATCTCTCCTGCATACACACAACTCTACTACTATCACACACGCAATTTTCCGAAATACACACACAACTCTCCTCCATACACAAACACAGTTCTAACACATATAGCTTTTCTACAGCTTTGAAGTATGCACTCACACCTCTGTTACATACACGCACTGTTTTGCTACATACTTGTACACAGCTTTCTTACATACACCAACAGCTCTCTTATATACTCATGCAGCTCCACACACACAAACACTTATATATATATATATATATATATATATATATATATGTACACTCATCCATCGTATACATTACCACATCTTGAAATTCCTTCCAGGAATGTGACTGATCACATGACCTGAAAGGTTCAATGGCTAATCAACAACTTTGTTTGATTGGGACCCTATCCATGCCACCTCACATATCAGGAGTGTCGTTCTTCTTTTCATAAAGAGGTCCAAGGGCTAGTCTTGCAGAAGTTTTTTCAGCTACACAGGATGCGCAACATCCGTGCAAGTCCTGGTGACTTTCTCCCCTGCACTGCACCGATCAGATAGATCAGTGTGGGGCAGGAGAAAGGAGAACAGTTCTTTCAGTGATCATGAAGGATGCTGTCAGTGTTTTCCTCCATCAGAATAAGCAGCCTCTAGACTGTAAGAAACACACACATTTTAACATCATTTTGATTGTCTAAAATTTACTGCAGCTAAAAATTACATTTGGTTTACAATGCATTTTGCCAGATATGTTGTCACTTGTCAAAGCTAAGAATTTTACATGCTGGGTTTTTTTATGGCACATTTAGCACTGATAAGTTGTCACACTCTTGCTTAATATGTTAACATTCTGTCTGTAAACTGTATATGCATAGCTACCTTTTTGAAGCAATATTGAGATTTACTTAAGAACGTGGGGCCCAATAAATACCATCAATGGTGCCCAGTCCAAGAGATGGTGGATCCTATAGGTAAACACCACCTCATCATGCACTAAAACTTACTAAAAAAAAAAAAGATGTGAAGTTCACACATATAGAAGATGGACATTTTGTGAATACATATTACACGTATTGTAAAATAGATAGAGCTCATATGTAGAGTTTGTTTGATAAACTTTCCTACTACTTTGTCTAAATTAGAAGCAAATTGGTTGAACATTACTTCTACCTAAAATGGCAGAAAACGCACCTATCTTGGTGATGGACAGGACAGCTAGAGGGGATATGGAGGAGGCTGTTATTTTTTTTTTAATAGGTGTACTTTCACCAATTTGCTGATAATTCATTGAAAGTAGATGATCGGTACAATTGCTGCCAATGCATTTTTTAAAGCTGTATTGTCATGAGTCAAATTTGATCATGTTAGGTTCTTGCATAGGTCCTATAGCATTGATAAGTTTCCACCCTCTTTCCTACATACACACATCTCTCCTGCATACACACAACTCTACTACTATCACACACGCAATTTTCCGAAATACACACACAACTCTCCTCCATACACAAACACAGTTCTAACACATATAGCTTTTCTACAGCTTTGAAGTATGCACTCACACCTCTGTTACATACACGCACTGTTTTGCTACATACTTGTACACAGCTTTCTTACATACACCAACAGCTCTCTTATATACTCATGCAGCTCCACACACACAAACACTTATATATATATATATATATATATATATATATATGTACACTCATCCATCGTATACATTACCACACCTTGAAATTCCTTCCAGGAATGTGACTGATCACATGACCTGAAAGGTTCAATGGCTAATCAACAACTTTGTTTGATTGGGACCCTATCCATGCCACCTCACATATCAGGAGTGTCGTTCTTCTTTTCATAAAGAGGTCCAAGGGCTAGTCTTGCAGAAGTTTTTTCAGCTACACAGGATGCGCAACATCCGTGCAAGTCCTGGTGACTTTCTCCCCTGCACTGCACCGATCAGATAGATCAGTGTGGGGCAGGAGAAAGGAGAACAGTTCTTTCAGTGATCATGAAGGATGCTGTCAGTGTTTTCCTCCATCAGAATAAGCAGCCTCTAGACTGTAAGAAACACACACATTTTAACATCATTTTGATTGTCTAAAATTTACTGCAGCTAAAAATTACATTTGGTTTACAATGCATTTTGCCAGATATGTTGTCACTTGTCAAAGCTAAGAATTTTACATGCTGGGTTTTTTTATGGCACATTTAGCACTGATAAGTTGTCACACTCTTGCTTAATATGTTAACATTCTGTCTGTAAACTGTATATGCATAGCTACCTTTTTGAAGCAATATTGAGATTTACTTAAGAACGTGGGGCCCAATAAATACCATCAATGGTGCCCAGTCCAAGAGATGGTGGATCCTATAGGTAAACACCACCTCATCATGCACTAAAACTTACTAAAAAAAAAAAAGATGTGAAGTTCACACATATAGAAGATGGACATTTTGTGAATGCATATTACACGTATTGTAAAATAGATAGAGCTCATATGTAGAGTTTGTTTGATAAACTTTCCTACTACTTTGTCTAAATTAGAAGCAAATTGGTTGAACATTACTTCTACCTAAAATGGCAGAAAACGCACCTATCTTGGTGATGGACAGGACAGCTAGAGGGGATATGGAGGAGGCTGTTATTTTTTTTTTAATAGGTGTACTTTCACCAATTTGCTGATAATTCATTGAAAGTAGATGATCGGTACAATTGCTGCCAATGCATTTTTTAAAGCTGTATTGTCATGAGTCAAATTTGATCATGTTAGGTTCTTGCATAGGTCCTATAGCATTGATAAGTTTCCACCCTCTTTCCTACATACACACATCTCTCCTGCATACACACAACTCTACTACTATCACACACGCAATTTTCCGAAATACACACACAACTCTCCTCCATACACAAACACAGTTCTAACACATATAGCTTTTCTACAGCTTTGAAGTATGCACTCACACCTCTGTTACATACACGCACTGTTTTGCTACATACTTGTACACAGCTTTCTTACATACACCAACAGCTCTCTTATATACTCATGCAGCTCCACACACACAAACACTTATATATATATATATATATATATATATATATATATGTACACTCATCCATCGTATACATTACCACATCTTGAAATTCCTTCCAGGAATGTGACTGATCACATGACCTGAAAGGTTCAATGGCTAATCAACAACTTTGTTTGATTGGGACCCTATCCATGCCACCTCACATATCAGGAGTGTCGTTCTTCTTTTCATAAAGAGGTCCAAGGGCTAGTCTTGCAGAAGTTTTTTCAGCTACACAGGATGCGCAACATCCGTGCAAGTCCTGGTGACTTTCTCCCCTGCACTGCACCGATCAGATAGATCAGTGTGGGGCAGGAGAAAGGAGAACAGTTCTTTCAGTGATCATGAAGGATGCTGTCAGTGTTTTCCTCCATCAGAATAAGCAGCCTCTAGACTGTAAGAAACACACACATTTTAACATCATTTTGATTGTCTAAAATTTACTGCAGCTAAAAATTACATTTGGTTTACAATGCATTTTGCCAGATATGTTGTCACTTGTCAAAGCTAAGAATTTTACATGCTGGGTTTTTTTATGGCACATTTAGCACTGATAAGTTGTCACACTCTTGCTTAATATGTTAACATTCTGTCTGTAAACTGTATATGCATAGCTACCTTTTTGAAGCAATATTGAGATTTACTTAAGAACGTGGGGCCCAATAAATACCATCAATGGTGCCCAGTCCAAGAGATGGTGGATCCTATAGGTAAACACCACCTCATCATGCACTAAAACTTACTAAAAAAAAAAAAGATGTGAAGTTCACACATATAGAAGATGGACATTTTGTGAATACATATTACACGTATTGTAAAATAGATAGAGCTCATATGTAGAGTTTGTTTGATAAACTTTCCTACTACTTTGTCTAAATTAGAAGCAAATTGGTTGAACATTACTTCTACCTAAAATGGCAGAAAACGCACCTATCTTGGTGATGGACAGGACAGCTAGAGGGGATATGGAGGAGGCTGTTATTTTTTTTTTAATAGGTGTACTTTCACCAATTTGCTGATAATTCATTGAAAGTAGATGATCGGTACAATTGCTGCCAATGCATTTTTTAAAGCTGTATTGTCATGAGTCAAATTTGATCATGTTAGGTTCTTGCATAGGTCCTATAGCATTGATAAGTTTCCACCCTCTTTCCTACATACACACATCTCTCCTGCATACACACAACTCTACTACTATCACACACGCAATTTTCCGAAATACACACACAACTCTCCTCCATACACAAACACAGTTCTAACACATATAGCTTTTCTACAGCTTTGAAGTATGCACTCACACCTCTGTTACATACACGCACTGTTTTGCTACATACTTGTACACAGCTTTCTTACATACACCAACAGCTCTCTTATATACTCATGCAGCTCCACACACACAAACACTTATATATATATATATATATATATATATATATGTACACTCATCCATCGTATACATTACCACACCTTGAAATTCCTTCCAGGAATGTGACTGATCACATGACCTGAAAGGTTCAATGGCTAATCAACAACTTTGTTTGATTGGGACCCTATCCATGCCACCTCACATATCAGGAGTGTCGTTCTTCTTTTCATAAAGAGGTCCAAGGGCTAGTCTTGCAGAAGTTTTTTCAGCTACACAGGATGCGCAACATCCGTGCAAGTCCTGGTGACTTTCTCCCCTGCACTGCACCGATCAGATAGATCAGTGTGGGGCAGGAGAAAGGAGAACAGTTCTTTCAGTGATCATGAAGGATGCTGTCAGTGTTTTCCTCCATCAGAATAAGCAGCCTCTAGACTGTAAGAAACACACACATTTTAACATCATTTTGATTGTCTAAAATTTACTGCAGCTAAAAATTACATTTGGTTTACAATGCATTTTGCCAGATATGTTGTCACTTGTCAAAGCTAAGAATTTTACATGCTGGGTTTTTTTATGGCACATTTAGCACTGATAAGTTGTCACACTCTTGCTTAATATGTTAACATTCTGTCTGTAAACTGTATATGCATAGCTACCTTTTTGAAGCAATATTGAGATTTACTTAAGAACGTGGGGCCCAATAAATACCATCAATGGTGCCCAGTCCAAGAGATGGTGGATCCTATAGGTAAACACCACCTCATCATGCACTAAAACTTACTAAAAAAAAAAAAGATGTGAAGTTCACACATATAGAAGATGGACATTTTGTGAATACATATTACACGTATTGTAAAATAGATAGAGCTCATATGTAGAGTTTGTTTGATAAACTTTCCTACTACTTTGTCTAAATTAGAAGCAAATTGGTTGAACATTACTTCTACCTAAAATGGCAGAAAACGCACCTATCTTGGTGATGGACAGGACAGCTAGAGGGGATATGGAGGAGGCTGTTATTTTTTTTTTTAATAGGTGTACTTTCACCAATTTGCTGATAATTCATTGAAAGTAGATGATCGGTACAATTGCTGCCAATGCATTTTTTAAAGCTGTATTGTCATGAGTCAAATTTGATCATGTTAGGTTCTTGCATAGGTCCTATAGCATTGATAAGTTTCCACCCTCTTTCCTACATACACACATCTCTCCTGCATACACACAACTCTACTACTATCACACACGCAATTTTCCGAAATACACACACAACTCTCCTCCATACACAAACACAGTTCTAACACATATAGCTTTTCTACAGCTTTGAAGTATGCACTCACACCTGTTACATACACGCACTGTTTTGCTACATACTTGTACACAGCTTTCTTACATACACCAACAGCTCTCTTATATACTCATGCAGCTCCACACACACAAACACTTATATATATATATATATATATATATATATGTACACTCATCCATCGTATACATTACCACATCTTGAAATTCCTTCCAGGAATGTGACTGATCACATGACCTGAAAGGTTCAATGGCTAATCAACAACTTTGTTTGATTGGGACCCTATCCATGCCACCTCACATATCAGGAGTGTCGTTCTTCTTTTCATAAAGAGGTCCAAGGGCTAGTCTTGCAGAAGTTTTTTCAGCTACACAGGATGCGCAACATCCGTGCAAGTCCTGGTGACTTTCTCCCCTGCACTGCACCGATCAGATAGATCAGTGTGGGGCAGGAGAAAGGAGAACAGTTCTTTCAGTGATCATGAAGGATGCTGTCAGTGTTTTCCTCCATCAGAATAAGCAGCCTCTAGACTGTAAGAAACACACACATTTTAACATCATTTTGATTGTCTAAAATTTACTGCAGCTAAAAATTACATTTGGTTTACAATGCATTTTGCCAGATATGTTGTCACTTGTCAAAGCTAAGAATTTTACATGCTGGGTTTTTTTATGGCACATTTAGCACTGATAAGTTGTCACACTCTTGCTTAATATGTTAACATTCTGTCTGTAAACTGTATATGCATAGCTACCTTTTTGAAGCAATATTGAGATTTACTTAAGAACGTGGGGCCCAATAAATACCATCAATGGTGCCCAGTCCAAGAGATGGTGGATCCTATAGGTAAACACCACCTCATCATGCACTAAAACTTACTAAAAAAAAAAAAAGATGTGAAGTTCACACATATAGAAGATGGACATTTTGTGAATACATATTACACGTATTGTAAAATAGATAGAGCTCATATGTAGAGTTTGTTTGATAAACTTTCCTACTACTTTGTCTAAATTAGAAGCAAATTGGTTGAACATTACTTCTACCTAAAATGGCAGAAAACGCACCTATCTTGGTGATGGACAGGACAGCTAGAGGGGATATGGAGGAGGCTGTTATTTTTTTTTTAATAGGTGTACTTTCACCAATTTGCTGATAATTCATTGAAAGTAGATGATCGGTACAATTGCTGCCAATGCATTTTTTAAAGCTGTATTGTCATGAGTCAAATTTGATCATGTTAGGTTCTTGCATAGGTCCTATAGCATTGATAAGTTTCCACCCTCTTTCCTACATACACACATCTCTCCTGCATACACACAACTCTACTACTATCACACACGCAATTTTCCGAAATACACACACAACTCTCCTCCATACACAAACACAGTTCTAACACATATAGCTTTTCTACAGCTTTGAAGTATGCACTCACACCTCTGTTACATACACGCACTGTTTTGCTACATACTTGTACACAGCTTTCTTACATACACCAACAGCTCTCTTATATACTCATGCAGCTCCACACACACAAACACTTATATATATATATATATATATATATATATATATATGTACACTCATCCATCGTATACATTACCACATCTTGAAATTCCTTCCAGGAATGTGACTGATCACATGACCTGAAAGGTTCAATGGCTAATCAACAACTTTGTTTGATTGGGACCCTATCCATGCCACCTCACATATCAGGAGTGTCGTTCTTCTTTTCATAAAGAGGTCCAAGGGCTAGTCTTGCAGAAGTTTTTTCAGCTACACAGGATGCGCAACATCCGTGCAAGTCCTGGTGACTTTCTCCCCTGCACTGCACCGATCAGATAGATCAGTGTGGGGCAGGAGAAAGGAGAACAGTTCTTTCAGTGATCATGAAGGATGCTGTCAGTGTTTTCCTCCATCAGAATAAGCAGCCTCTAGACTGTAAGAAACACACACATTTTAACATCATTTTGATTGTCTAAAATTTACTGCAGCTAAAAATTACATTTGGTTTACAATGCATTTTGCCAGATATGTTGTCACTTGTCAAAGCTAAGAATTTTACATGCTGGGTTTTTTTATGGCACATTTAGCACTGATAAGTTGTCACACTCTTGCTTAATATGTTAACATTCTGTCTGTAAACTGTATATGCATAGCTACCTTTTTGAAGCAATATTGAGATTTACTTAAGAACGTGGGGCCCAATAAATACCATCAATGGTGCCCAGTCCAAGAGATGGTGGATCCTATAGGTAAACACCACCTCATCATGCACTAAAACTTACTAAAAAAAAAAAAAGATGTGAAGTTCACACATATAGAAGATGGACATTTTGTGAATACATATTACACGTATTGTAAAATAGATAGAGCTCATATGTAGAGTTTGTTTGATAAACTTTCCTACTACTTTGTCTAAATTAGAAGCAAATTGGTTGAACATTACTTCTACCTAAAATGGCAGAAAACGCACCTATCTTGGTGATGGACAGGACAGCTAGAGGGGATATGGAGGAGGCTGTTATTTTTTTTTTAATAGGTGTACTTTCACCAATTTGCTGATAATTCATTGAAAGTAGATGATCGGTACAATTGCTGCCAATGCATTTTTTAAAGCTGTATTGTCATGAGTCAAATTTGATCATGTTAGGTTCTTGCATAGGTCCTATAGCATTGATAAGTTTCCACCCTCTTTCCTACATACACACATCTCTCCTGCATACACACAACTCTACTACTATCACACACGCAATTTTCCGAAATACACACACAACTCTCCTCCATACACAAACACAGTTCTAACACATATAGCTTTTCTACAGCTTTGAAGTATGCACTCACACCTCTGTTACATACACGCACTGTTTTGCTACATACTTGTACACAGCTTTCTTACATACACCAACAGCTCTCTTATATACTCATGCAGCTCCACACACACAAACACTTATATATATATATATATATATATATATATATATGTACACTCATCCATCGTATACATTACCACACCTTGAAATTCCTTCCAGGAATGTGACTGATCACATGACCTGAAAGGTTCAATGGCTAATCAACAACTTTGTTTGATTGGGACCCTATCCATGCCACCTCACATATCAGGAGTGTCGTTCTTCTTTTCATAAAGAGGTCCAAGGGCTAGTCTTGCAGAAGTTTTTTCAGCTACACAGGATGCGCAACATCCGTGCAAGTCCTGGTGACTTTCTCCCCTGCACTGCACCGATCAGATAGATCAGTGTGGGGCAGGAGAAAGGAGAACAGTTCTTTCAGTGATCATGAAGGATGCTGTCAGTGTTTTCCTCCATCAGAATAAGCAGCCTCTAGACTGTAAGAAACACACACATTTTAACATCATTTTGATTGTCTAAAATTTACTGCAGCTAAAAATTACATTTGGTTTACAATGCATTTTGCCAGATATGTTGTCACTTGTCAAAGCTAAGAATTTTACATGCTGGGTTTTTTTATGGCACATTTAGCACTGATAAGTTGTCACACTCTTGCTTAATATGTTAACATTCTGTCTGTAAACTGTATATGCATAGCTACCTTTTTGAAGCAATATTGAGATTTACTTAAGAACGTGGGGCCCAATAAATACCATCAATGGTGCCCAGTCCAAGAGATGGTGGATCCTATAGGTAAACACCACCTCATCATGCACTAAAACTTACTAAAAAAAAAAAAGATGTGAAGTTCACACATATAGAAGATGGACATTTTGTGAATGCATATTACACGTATTGTAAAATAGATAGAGCTCATATGTAGAGTTTGTTTGATAAACTTTCCTACTACTTTGTCTAAATTAGAAGCAAATTGGTTGAACATTACTTCTACCTAAAATGGCAGAAAACGCACCTATCTTGGTGATGGACAGGACAGCTAGAGGGGATATGGAGGAGGCTGTTATTTTTTTTTTAATAGGTGTACTTTCACCAATTTGCTGATAATTCATTGAAAGTAGATGATCGGTACAATTGCTGCCAATGCATTTTTTAAAGCTGTATTGTCATGAGTCAAATTTGATCATGTTAGGTTCTTGCATAGGTCCTATAGCATTGATAAGTTTCCACCCTCTTTCCTACATACACACATCTCTCCTGCATACACACAACTCTACTACTATCACACACGCAATTTTCCGAAATACACACACAACTCTCCTCCATACACAAACACAGTTCTAACACATATAGCTTTTCTACAGCTTTGAAGTATGCACTCACACCTCTGTTACATACACGCACTGTTTTGCTACATACTTGTACACAGCTTTCTTACATACACCAACAGCTCTCTTATATACTCATGCAGCTCCACACACACAAACACTATATATATATATATATATATATATATATATATATGTACACTCATCCATCGTATACATTACCACATCTTGAAATTCCTTCCAGGAATGTGACTGATCACATGACCTGAAAGGTTCAATGGCTAATCAACAACTTTGTTTGATTGGGACCCTATCCATGCCACCTCACATATCAGGAGTGTCGTTCTTCTTTTCATAAAGAGGTCCAAGGGCTAGTCTTGCAGAAGTTTTTTCAGCTACACAGGATGCGCAACATCCGTGCAAGTCCTGGTGACTTTCTCCCCTGCACTGCACCGATCAGATAGATCAGTGTGGGGCAGGAGAAAGGAGAACAGTTCTTTCAGTGATCATGAAGGATGCTGTCAGTGTTTTCCTCCATCAGAATAAGCAGCCTCTAGACTGTAAGAAACACACACATTTTAACATCATTTTGATTGTCTAAAATTTACTGCAGCTAAAAATTACATTTGGTTTACAATGCATTTTGCCAGATATGTTGTCACTTGTCAAAGCTAAGAATTTTACATGCTGGGTTTTTTTTATGGCACATTTAGCACTGATAAGTTGTCACACTCTTGCTTAATATGTTAACATTCTGTCTGTAAACTGTATATGCATAGCTACCTTTTTGAAGCAATATTGAGATTTACTTAAGAACGTGGGGCCCAATAAATACCATCAATGGTGCCCAGTCCAAGAGATGGTGGATCCTATAGGTAAACACCACCTCATCATGCACTAAAACTTACTAAAAAAAAAAAAGATGTGAAGTTCACACATATAGAAGATGGACATTTTGTGAATACATATTACACGTATTGTAAAATAGATAGAGCTCATATGTAGAGTTTGTTTGATAAACTTTCCTACTACTTTGTCTAAATTAGAAGCAAATTGGTTGAACATTACTTCTACCTAAAATGGCAGAAAACGCACCTATCTTGGTGATGGACAGGACAGCTAGAGGGGATATGGAGGAGGCTGTTATTTTTTTTTTAATAGGTGTACTTTCACCAATTTGCTGATAATTCATTGAAAGTAGATGATCGGTACAATTGCTGCCAATGCATTTTTTAAAGCTGTATTGTCATGAGTCAAATTTGATCATGTTAGGTTCTTGCATAGGTCCTATAGCATTGATAAGTTTCCACCCTCTTTCCTACATACACACATCTCTCCTGCATACACACAACTCTACTACTATCACACACGCAATTTTCCGAAATACACACACAACTCTCCTCCATACACAAACACAGTTCTAACACATATAGCTTTTCTACAGCTTTGAAGTATGCACTCACACCTCTGTTACATACACGCACTGTTTTGCTACATACTTGTACACAGCTTTCTTACATACACCAACAGCTCTCTTATATACTCATGCAGCTCCACACACACAAACACTTATATATATATATATATATATATATATATATATGTACACTCATCCATCGTATACATTACCACATCTTGAAATTCCTTCCAGGAATGTGACTGATCACATGACCTGAAAGGTTCAATGGCTAATCAACAACTTTGTTTGATTGGGACCCTATCCATGCCACCTCACATATCAGGAGTGTCGTTCTTCTTTTCATAAAGAGGTCCAAGGGCTAGTCTTGCAGAAGTTTTTTCAGCTACACAGGATGCGCAACATCCGTGCAAGTCCTGGTGACTTTCTCCCCTGCACTGCACCGATCAGATAGATCAGTGTGGGGCAGGAGAAAGGAGAACAGTTCTTTCAGTGATCATGAAGGATGCTGTCAGTGTTTTCCTCCATCAGAATAAGCAGCCTCTAGACTGTAAGAAACACACACATTTTAACATCATTTTGATTGTCTAAAATTTACTGCAGCTAAAAATTACATTTGGTTTACAATGCATTTTGCCAGATATGTTGTCACTTGTCAAAGCTTAGAATTTTACATGCTGGGTTTTTTTATGGCACATTTAGCACTGATAAGTTGTCACACTCTTGCTTAATATGTTAACATTCTGTCTGTAAACTGTATATGCATAGCTACCTTTTTGAAGCAATATTGAGATTTACTTAAGAACGTGGGGCCCAATAAATACCATCAATGGTGCCCAGTCCAAGAGATGGTGGATCCTATAGGTAAACACCACCTCATCATGCACTAAAACTTACTAAAAAAAAAAAAGATGTGAAGTTCACACATATAGAAGATGGACATTTTGTGAATACATATTACACGTATTGTAAAATAGATAGAGCTCATATGTAGAGTTTGTTTGATAAACTTTCCTACTACTTTGTCTAAATTAGAAGCAAATTGGTTGAACATTACTTCTACCTAAAATGGCAGAAAACGCACCTATCTTGGTGATGGACAGGACAGCTAGAGGGGATATGGAGGAGGCTGTTATTTTTTTTTTTAATAGGTGTACTTTCACCAATTTGCTGATAATTCATTGAAAGTAGATGATCGGTACAATTGCTGCCAATGCATTTTTTAAAGCTGTATTGTCATGAGTCAAATTTGATCATGTTAGGTTCTTGCATAGGTCCTATAGCATTGATAAGTTTCCACCCTCTTTCCTACATACACACATCTCTCCTGCATACACACAACTCTACTACTATCACACACGCAATTTTCCGAAATACACACACAACTCTCCTCCATACACAAACACAGTTCTAACACATATAGCTTTTCTACAGCTTTGAAGTATGCACTCACACCTCTGTTACATACACGCACTGTTTTGCTACATACTTGTACACAGCTTTCTTACATACACCAACAGCTCTCTTATATACTCATGCAGCTCCACACACACAAACACTTATATATATATATATATATATATATATATATGTACACTCATCCATCGTATACATTACCACATCTTGAAATTCCTTCCAGGAATGTGACTGATCACATGACCTGAAAGGTTCAATGGCTAATCAACAACTTTGTTTGATTGGGACCCTATCCATGCCACCTCACATATCAGGAGTGTCGTTCTTCTTTTCATAAAGAGGTCCAAGGGCTAGTCTTGCAGAAGTTTTTTCAGCTACACAGGATGCGCAACATCCGTGCAAGTCCTGGTGACTTTCTCCCCTGCACTGCACCGATCAGATAGATCAGTGTGGGGCAGGAGAAAGGAGAACAGTTCTTTCAGTGATCATGAAGGATGCTGTCAGTGTTTTCCTCCATCAGAATAAGCAGCCTCTAGACTGTAAGAAACACACACATTTTAACATCATTTTGATTGTCTAAAATTTACTGCAGCTAAAAATTACATTTGGTTTACAATGCATTTTGCCAGATATGTTGTCACTTGTCAAAGCTAAGAATTTTACATGCTGGGTTTTTTTATGGCACATTTAGCACTGATAAGTTGTCACACTCTTGCTTAATATGTTAACATTCTGTCTGTAAACTGTATATGCATAGCTACCTTTTTGAAGCAATATTGAGATTTACTTAAGAACGTGGGGCCCAATAAATACCATCAATGGTGCCCAGTCCAAGAGATGGTGGATCCTATAGGTAAACACCACCTCATCATGCACTAAAACTTACTAAAAAAAAAAAAGATGTGAAGTTCACACATATAGAAGATGGACATTTTGTGAATACATATTACACGTATTGTAAAATAGATAGAGCTCATATGTAGAGTTTGTTTGATAAACTTTCCTACTACTTTGTCTAAATTAGAAGCAAATTGGTTGAACATTACTTCTACCTAAA
Source organism: Phyllobates terribilis (assembly GCF_046119375.1). Lineage (NCBI taxonomy): Eukaryota > Metazoa > Chordata > Amphibia > Anura > Dendrobatidae > Phyllobates > Phyllobates terribilis. The sequence continues at coordinate 242,443 of NW_027363938.1, forward strand.
ATGGCAGAAAACGCACCTATCTTGGTGATGGACAGGACAGCTAGAGGGGATATGGAGGAGGCTGTTATTTTTTTTTTAATAGGTGTACTTTCACCAATTTGCTGATAATTCATTGAAAGTAGATGATCGGTACAATTGCTGCCAATGCATTTTTTAAAGCTGTATTGTCATGAGTCAAATTTGATCATGTTAGGTTCTTGCATAGGTCCTATAGCATTGATAAGTTTCCACCCTCTTTCCTACATACACACATCTCTCCTGCATACACACAACTCTACTACTATCACACACGCAATTTTCCGAAATACACACACAACTCTCCTCCATACACAAACACAGTTCTAACACATATAGCTTTTCTACAGCTTTGAAGTATGCACTCACACCTGTTACATACACGCACTGTTTTGCTACATACTTGTACACAGCTTTCTTACATACACCAACAGCTCTCTTATATACTCATGCAGCTCCACACACACAAACACTTATATATATATATATATATATATATATATATATATATGTACACTCATCCATCGTATACATTACCACATCTTGAAATTCCTTCCAGGAATGTGACTGATCACATGACCTGAAAGGTTCAATGGCTAATCAACAACTTTGTTTGATTGGGACCCTATCCATGCCACCTCACATATCAGGAGTGTCGTTCTTCTTTTCATAAAGAGGTCCAAGGGCTAGTCTTGCAGAAGTTTTTTCAGCTACACAGGATGCGCAACATCCGTGCAAGTCCTGGTGACTTTCTCCCCTGCACTGCACCGATCAGATAGATCAGTGTGGGGCAGGAGAAAGGAGAACAGTTCTTTCAGTGATCATGAAGGATGCTGTCAGTGTTTTCCTCCATCAGAATAAGCAGCCTCTAGACTGTAAGAAACACACACATTTTAACATCATTTTGATTGTCTAAAATTTACTGCAGCTAAAAATTACATTTGGTTTACAATGCATTTTGCCAGATATGTTGTCACTTGTCAAAGCTAAGAATTTTACATGCTGGGTTTTTTTATGGCACATTTAGCACTGATAAGTTGTCACACTCTTGCTTAATATGTTAACATTCTGTCTGTAAACTGTATATGCATAGCTACCTTTTTGAAGCAATATTGAGATTTACTTAAGAACGTGGGGCCCAATAAATACCATCAATGGTGCCCAGTCCAAGAGATGGTGGATCCTATAGGTAAACACCACCTCATCATGCACTAAAACTTACTAAAAAAAAAAAAGATGTGAAGTTCACACATATAGAAGATGGACATTTTGTGAATACATATTACACGTATTGTAAAATAGATAGAGCTCATATGTAGAGTTTGTTTGATAAACTTTCCTACTACTTTGTCTAAATTAGAAGCAAATTGGTTGAACATTACTTCTACCTAAAATGGCAGAAAACGCACCTATCTTGGTGATGGACAGGACAGCTAGAGGGGATATGGAGGAGGCTGTTATTTTTTTTTTAATAGGTGTACTTTCACCAATTTGCTGATAATTCATTGAAAGTAGATGATCGGTACAATTGCTGCCAATGCATTTTTTAAAGCTGTATTGTCATGAGTCAAATTTGATCATGTTAGGTTCTTGCATAGGTCCTATAGCATTGATAAGTTTCCACCCTCTTTCCTACATACACACATCTCTCCTGCATACACACAACTCTACTACTATCACACACGCAATTTTCCGAAATACACACACAACTCTCCTCCATACACAAACACAGTTCTAACACATATAGCTTTTCTACAGCTTTGAAGTATGCACTCACACCTCTGTTACATACACGCACTGTTTTGCTACATACTTGTACACAGCTTTCTTACATACACCAACAGCTCTCTTATATACTCATGCAGCTCCACACACACAAACACTTATATATATATATATATATATATATATATATATATATGTACACTCATCCATCGTATACATTACCACATCTTGAAATTCCTTCCAGGAATGTGACTGATCACATGACCTGAAAGGTTCAATGGCTAATCAACAACTTTGTTTGATTGGGACCCTATCCATGCCACCTCACATATCAGGAGTGTCGTTCTTCTTTTCATAAAGAGGTCCAAGGGCTAGTCTTGCAGAAGTTTTTTCAGCTACACAGGATGCGCAACATCCGTGCAAGTCCTGGTGACTTTCTCCCCTGCACTGCACCGATCAGATAGATCAGTGTGGGGCAGGAGAAAGGAGAACAGTTCTTTCAGTGATCATGAAGGATGCTGTCAGTGTTTTCCTCCATCAGAATAAGCAGCCTCTAGACTGTAAGAAACACACACATTTTAACATCATTTTGATTGTCTAAAATTTACTGCAGCTAAAAATTACATTTGGTTTACAATGCATTTTGCCAGATATGTTGTCACTTGTCAAAGCTTAGAATTTTACATGCTGGGTTTTTTTATGGCACATTTAGCACTGATAAGTTGTCACACTCTTGCTTAATATGTTAACATTCTGTCTGTAAACTGTATATGCATAGCTACCTTTTTGAAGCAATATTGAGATTTACTTAAGAACGTGGGGCCCAATAAATACCATCAATGGTGCCCAGTCCAAGAGATGGTGGATCCTATAGGTAAACACCACCTCATCATGCACTAAAACTTACTAAAAAAAAAAAAGATGTGAAGTTCACACATATAGAAGATGGACATTTTGTGAATACATATTACACGTATTGTAAAATAGATAGAGCTCATATGTAGAGTTTGTTTGATAAACTTTCCTACTACTTTGTCTAAATTAGAAGCAAATTGGTTGAACATTACTTCTACCTAAAATGGCAGAAAACGCACCTATCTTGGTGATGGACAGGACAGCTAGAGGGGATATGGAGGAGGCTGTTATTTTTTTTTTTAATAGGTGTACTTTCACCAATTTGCTGATAATTCATTGAAAGTAGATGATCGGTACAATTGCTGCCAATGCATTTTTTAAAGCTGTATTGTCATGAGTCAAATTTGATCATGTTAGGTTCTTGCATAGGTCCTATAGCATTGATAAGTTTCCACCCTCTTTCCTACATACACACATCTCTCCTGCATACACACAACTCTACTACTATCACACACGCAATTTTCCGAAATACACACACAACTCTCCTCCATACACAAACACAGTTCTAACACATATAGCTTTTCTACAGCTTTGAAGTATGCACTCACACCTCTGTTACATACACGCACTGTTTTGCTACATACTTGTACACAGCTTTCTTACATACACCAACAGCTCTCTTATATACTCATGCAGCTCCACACACACAAACACTTATATATATATATATATATATATATATATATGTACACTCATCCATCGTATACATTACCACATCTTGAAATTCCTTCCAGGAATGTGACTGATCACATGACCTGAAAGGTTCAATGGCTAATCAACAACTTTGTTTGATTGGGACCCTATCCATGCCACCTCACATATCAGGAGTGTCGTTCTTCTTTTCATAAAGAGGTCCAAGGGCTAGTCTTGCAGAAGTTTTTTCAGCTACACAGGATGCGCAACATCCGTGCAAGTCCTGGTGACTTTCTCCCCTGCACTGCACCGATCAGATAGATCAGTGTGGGGCAGGAGAAAGGAGAACAGTTCTTTCAGTGATCATGAAGGATGCTGTCAGTGTTTTCCTCCATCAGAATAAGCAGCCTCTAGACTGTAAGAAACACACACATTTTAACATCATTTTGATTGTCTAAAATTTACTGCAGCTAAAAATTACATTTGGTTTACAATGCATTTTGCCAGATATGTTGTCACTTGTCAAAGCTTAGAATTTTACATGCTGGGTTTTTTTATGGCACATTTAGCACTGATAAGTTGTCACACTCTTGCTTAATATGTTAACATTCTGTCTGTAAACTGTATATGCATAGCTACCTTTTTGAAGCAATATTGAGATTTACTTAAGAACGTGGGGCCCAATAAATACCATCAATGGTGCCCAGTCCAAGAGATGGTGGATCCTATAGGTAAACACCACCTCATCATGCACTAAAACTTACTAAAAAAAAAAAAGATGTGAAGTTCACACATATAGAAGATGGACATTTTGTGAATACATATTACACGTATTGTAAAATAGATAGAGCTCATATGTAGAGTTTGTTTGATAAACTTTCCTACTACTTTGTCTAAATTAGAAGCAAATTGGTTGAACATTACTTCTACCTAAAATGGCAGAAAACGCACCTATCTTGGTGATGGACAGGACAGCTAGAGGGGATATGGAGGAGGCTGTTATTTTTTTTTTTAATAGGTGTACTTTCACCAATTTGCTGATAATTCATTGAAAGTAGATGATCGGTACAATTGCTGCCAATGCATTTTTTAAAGCTGTATTGTCATGAGTCAAATTTGATCATGTTAGGTTCTTGCATAGGTCCTATAGCATTGATAAGTTTCCACCCTCTTTCCTACATACACACATCTCTCCTGCATACACACAACTCTACTACTATCACACACGCAATTTTCCGAAATACACACACAACTCTCCTCCATACACAAACACAGTTCTAACACATATAGCTTTTCTACAGCTTTGAAGTATGCACTCACACCTCTGTTACATACACGCACTGTTTTGCTACATACTTGTACACAGCTTTCTTACATACACCAACAGCTCTCTTATATACTCATGCAGCTCCACACACACAAACACTTATATATATATATATATATATATATATATGTACACTCATCCATCGTATACATTACCACATCTTGAAATTCCTTCCAGGAATGTGACTGATCACATGACCTGAAAGGTTCAATGGCTAATCAACAACTTTGTTTGATTGGGACCCTATCCATGCCACCTCACATATCAGGAGTGTCGTTCTTCTTTTCATAAAGAGGTCCAAGGGCTAGTCTTGCAGAAGTTTTTTCAGCTACACAGGATGCGCAACATCCGTGCAAGTCCTGGTGACTTTCTCCCCTGCACTGCACCGATCAGATAGATCAGTGTGGGGCAGGAGAAAGGAGAACAGTTCTTTCAGTGATCATGAAGGATGCTGTCAGTGTTTTCCTCCATCAGAATAAGCAGCCTCTAGACTGTAAGAAACACACACATTTTAACATCATTTTGATTGTCTAAAATTTACTGCAGCTAAAAATTACATTTGGTTTACAATGCATTTTGCCAGATATGTTGTCACTTGTCAAAGCTTAGAATTTTACATGCTGGGTTTTTTTATGGCACATTTAGCACTGATAAGTTGTCACACTCTTGCTTAATATGTTAACATTCTGTCTGTAAACTGTATATGCATAGCTACCTTTTTGAAGCAATATTGAGATTTACTTAAGAACGTGGGGCCCAATAAATACCATCAATGGTGCCCAGTCCAAGAGATGGTGGATCCTATAGGTAAACACCACCTCATCATGCACTAAAACTTACTAAAAAAAAAAAAGATGTGAAGTTCACACATATAGAAGATGGACATTTTGTGAATACATATTACACGTATTGTAAAATAGATAGAGCTCATATGTAGAGTTTGTTTGATAAACTTTCCTACTACTTTGTCTAAATTAGAAGCAAATTGGTTGAACATTACTTCTACCTAAAATGGCAGAAAACGCACCTATCTTGGTGATGGACAGGACAGCTAGAGGGGATATGGAGGAGGCTGTTATTTTTTTTTTTAATAGGTGTACTTTCACCAATTTGCTGATAATTCATTGAAAGTAGATGATCGGTACAATTGCTGCCAATGCATTTTTTAAAGCTGTATTGTCATGAGTCAAATTTGATCATGTTAGGTTCTTGCATAGGTCCTATAGCATTGATAAGTTTCCACCCTCTTTCCTACATACACACATCTCTCCTGCATACACACAACTCTACTACTATCACACACGCAATTTTCCGAAATACACACACAACTCTCCTCCATACACAAACACAGTTCTAACACATATAGCTTTTCTACAGCTTTGAAGTATGCACTCACACCTCTGTTACATACACGCACTGTTTTGCTACATACTTGTACACAGCTTTCTTACATACACCAACAGCTCTCTTATATACTCATGCAGCTCCACACACACAAACACTTATATATATATATATATATATATATATATATGTACACTCATCCATCGTATACATTACCACATCTTGAAATTCCTTCCAGGAATGTGACTGATCACATGACCTGAAAGGTTCAATGGCTAATCAACAACTTTGTTTGATTGGGACCCTATCCATGCCACCTCACATATCAGGAGTGTCGTTCTTCTTTTCATAAAGAGGTCCAAGGGCTAGTCTTGCAGAAGTTTTTTCAGCTACACAGGATGCGCAACATCCGTGCAAGTCCTGGTGACTTTCTCCCCTGCACTGCACCGATCAGATAGATCAGTGTGGGGCAGGAGAAAGGAGAACAGTTCTTTCAGTGATCATGAAGGATGCTGTCAGTGTTTTCCTCCATCAGAATAAGCAGCCTCTAGACTGTAAGAAACACACACATTTTAACATCATTTTGATTGTCTAAAATTTACTGCAGCTAAAAATTACATTTGGTTTACAATGCATTTTGCCAGATATGTTGTCACTTGTCAAAGCTTAGAATTTTACATGCTGGGTTTTTTTATGGCACATTTAGCACTGATAAGTTGTCACACTCTTGCTTAATATGTTAACATTCTGTCTGTAAACTGTATATGCATAGCTACCTTTTTGAAGCAATATTGAGATTTACTTAAGAACGTGGGGCCCAATAAATACCATCAATGGTGCCCAGTCCAAGAGATGGTGGATCCTATAGGTAAACACCACCTCATCATGCACTAAAACTTACTAAAAAAAAAAAAGATGTGAAGTTCACACATATAGAAGATGGACATTTTGTGAATACATATTACACGTATTGTAAAATAGATAGAGCTCATATGTAGAGTTTGTTTGATAAACTTTCCTACTACTTTGTCTAAATTAGAAGCAAATTGGTTGAACATTACTTCTACCTAAAATGGCAGAAAACGCACCTATCTTGGTGATGGACAGGACAGCTAGAGGGGATATGGAGGAGGCTGTTATTTTTTTTTTTAATAGGTGTACTTTCACCAATTTGCTGATAATTCATTGAAAGTAGATGATCGGTACAATTGCTGCCAATGCATTTTTTAAAGCTGTATTGTCATGAGTCAAATTTGATCATGTTAGGTTCTTGCATAGGTCCTATAGCATTGATAAGTTTCCACCCTCTTTCCTACATACACACATCTCTCCTGCATACACACAACTCTACTACTATCACACACGCAATTTTCCGAAATACACACACAACTCTCCTCCATACACAAACACAGTTCTAACACATATAGCTTTTCTACAGCTTTGAAGTATGCACTCACACCTCTGTTACATACACGCACTGTTTTGCTACATACTTGTACACAGCTTTCTTACATACACCAACAGCTCTCTTATATACTCATGCAGCTCCACACACACAAACACTTATATATATATATATATATATATATATATGTACACTCATCCATCGTATACATTACCACATCTTGAAATTCCTTCCAGGAATGTGACTGATCACATGACCTGAAAGGTTCAATGGCTAATCAACAACTTTGTTTGATTGGGACCCTATCCATGCCACCTCACATATCAGGAGTGTCGTTCTTCTTTTCATAAAGAGGTCCAAGGGCTAGTCTTGCAGAAGTTTTTTCAGCTACACAGGATGCGCAACATCCGTGCAAGTCCTGGTGACTTTCTCCCCTGCACTGCACCGATCAGATAGATCAGTGTGGGGCAGGAGAAAGGAGAACAGTTCTTTCAGTGATCATGAAGGATGCTGTCAGTGTTTTCCTCCATCAGAATAAGCAGCCTCTAGACTGTAAGAAACACACACATTTTAACATCATTTTGATTGTCTAAAATTTACTGCAGCTAAAAATTACATTTGGTTTACAATGCATTTTGCCAGATATGTTGTCACTTGTCAAAGCTTAGAATTTTACATGCTGGGTTTTTTTATGGCACATTTAGCACTGATAAGTTGTCACACTCTTGCTTAATATGTTAACATTCTGTCTGTAAACTGTATATGCATAGCTACCTTTTTGAAGCAATATTGAGATTTACTTAAGAACGTGGGGCCCAATAAATACCATCAATGGTGCCCAGTCCAAGAGATGGTGGATCCTATAGGTAAACACCACCTCATCATGCACTAAAACTTACTAAAAAAAAAAAAGATGTGAAGTTCACACATATAGAAGATGGACATTTTGTGAATACATATTACACGTATTGTAAAATAGATAGAGCTCATATGTAGAGTTTGTTTGATAAACTTTCCTACTACTTTGTCTAAATTAGAAGCAAATTGGTTGAACATTACTTCTACCTAAAATGGCAGAAAACGCACCTATCTTGGTGATGGACAGGACAGCTAGAGGGGATATGGAGGAGGCTGTTATTTTTTTTTTTAATAGGTGTACTTTCACCAATTTGCTGATAATTCATTGAAAGTAGATGATCGGTACAATTGCTGCCAATGCATTTTTTAAAGCTGTATTGTCATGAGTCAAATTTGATCATGTTAGGTTCTTGCATAGGTCCTATAGCATTGATAAGTTTCCACCCTCTTTCCTACATACACACATCTCTCCTGCATACACACAACTCTACTACTATCACACACGCAATTTTCCGAAATACACACACAACTCTCCTCCATACACAAACACAGTTCTAACACATATAGCTTTTCTACAGCTTTGAAGTATGCACTCACACCTCTGTTACATACACGCACTGTTTTGCTACATACTTGTACACAGCTTTCTTACATACACCAACAGCTCTCTTATATACTCATGCAGCTCCACACACACAAACACTTATATATATATATATATATATATATATGTACACTCATCCATCGTATACATTACCACATCTTGAAATTCCTTCCAGGAATGTGACTGATCACATGACCTGAAAGGTTCAATGGCTAATCAACAACTTTGTTTGATTGGGACCCTATCCATGCCACCTCACATATCAGGAGTGTCGTTCTTCTTTTCATAAAGAGGTCCAAGGGCTAGTCTTGCAGAAGTTTTTTCAGCTACACAGGATGCGCAACATCCGTGCAAGTCCTGGTGACTTTCTCCCCTGCACTGCACCGATCAGATAGATCAGTGTGGGGCAGGAGAAAGGAGAACAGTTCTTTCAGTGATCATGAAGGATGCTGTCAGTGTTTTCCTCCATCAGAATAAGCAGCCTCTAGACTGTAAGAAACACACACATTTTAACATCATTTTGATTGTCTAAAATTTACTGCAGCTAAAAATTACATTTGGTTTACAATGCATTTTGCCAGATATGTTGTCACTTGTCAAAGCTTAGAATTTTACATGCTGGGTTTTTTTATGGCACATTTAGCACTGATAAGTTGTCACACTCTTGCTTAATATGTTAACATTCTGTCTGTAAACTGTATATGCATAGCTACCTTTTTGAAGCAATATTGAGATTTACTTAAGAACGTGGGGCCCAATAAATACCATCAATGGTGCCCAGTCCAAGAGATGGTGGATCCTATAGGTAAACACCACCTCATCATGCACTAAAACTTACTAAAAAAAAAAAAGATGTGAAGTTCACACATATAGAAGATGGACATTTTGTGAATACATATTACACGTATTGTAAAATAGATAGAGCTCATATGTAGAGTTTGTTTGATAAACTTTCCTACTACTTTGTCTAAATTAGAAGCAAATTGGTTGAACATTACTTCTACCTAAAATGGCAGAAAACGCACCTATCTTGGTGATGGACAGGACAGCTAGAGGGGATATGGAGGAGGCTGTTATTTTTTTTTTTAATAGGTGTACTTTCACCAATTTGCTGATAATTCATTGAAAGTAGATGATCGGTACAATTGCTGCCAATGCATTTTTTAAAGCTGTATTGTCATGAGTCAAATTTGATCATGTTAGGTTCTTGCATAGGTCCTATAGCATTGATAAGTTTCCACCCTCTTTCCTACATACACACATCTCTCCTGCATACACACAACTCTACTACTATCACACACGCAATTTTCCGAAATACACACACAACTCTCCTCCATACACAAACACAGTTCTAACACATATAGCTTTTCTACAGCTTTGAAGTATGCACTCACACCTCTGTTACATACACGCACTGTTTTGCTACATACTTGTACACAGCTTTCTTACATACACCAACAGCTCTCTTATATACTCATGCAGCTCCACACACACAAACACTTATATATATATATATATATATATATATATGTACACTCATCCATCGTATACATTACCACATCTTGAAATTCCTTCCAGGAATGTGACTGATCACATGACCTGAAAGGTTCAATGGCTAATCAACAACTTTGTTTGATTGGGACCCTATCCATGCCACCTCACATATCAGGAGTGTCGTTCTTCTTTTCATAAAGAGGTCCAAGGGCTAGTCTTGCAGAAGTTTTTTCAGCTACACAGGATGCGCAACATCCGTGCAAGTCCTGGTGACTTTCTCCCCTGCACTGCACCGATCAGATAGATCAGTGTGGGGCAGGAGAAAGGAGAACAGTTCTTTCAGTGATCATGAAGGATGCTGTCAGTGTTTTCCTCCATCAGAATAAGCAGCCTCTAGACTGTAAGAAACACACACATTTTAACATCATTTTGATTGTCTAAAATTTACTGCAGCTAAAAATTACATTTGGTTTACAATGCATTTTGCCAGATATGTTGTCACTTGTCAAAGCTAAGAATTTTACATGCTGGGTTTTTTTATGGCACATTTAGCACTGATAAGTTGTCACACTCTTGCTTAATATGTTAACATTCTGTCTGTAAACTGTATATGCATAGCTACCTTTTTGAAGCAATATTGAGATTTACTTAAGAACGTGGGGCCCAATAAATACCATCAATGGTGCCCAGTCCAAGAGATGGTGGATCCTATAGGTAAACACCACCTCATCATGCACTAAAACTTACTAAAAAAAAAAAAGATGTGAAGTTCACACATATAGAAGATGGACATTTTGTGAATACATATTACACGTATTGTAAAATAGATAGAGCTCATATGTAGAGTTTGTTTGATAAACTTTCCTACTACTTTGTCTAAATTAGAAGCAAATTGGTTGAACATTACTTCTACCTAAAATGGCAGAAAACGCACCTATCTTGGTGATGGACAGGACAGCTAGAGGGGATATGGAGGAGGCTGTTATTTTTTTTTTAATAGGTGTACTTTCACCAATTTGCTGATAATTCATTGAAAGTAGATGATCGGTACAATTGCTGCCAATGCATTTTTTAAAGCTGTATTGTCATGAGTCAAATTTGATCATGTTAGGTTCTTGCATAGGTCCTATAGCATTGATAAGTTTCCACCCTCTTTCCTACATACACACATCTCTCCTGCATACACACAACTCTACTACTATCACACACGCAATTTTCCGAAATACACACACAACTCTCCTCCATACACAAACACAGTTCTAACACATATAGCTTTTCTACAGCTTTGAAGTATGCACTCACACCTCTGTTACATACACGCACTGTTTTGCTACATACTTGTACACAGCTTTCTTACATACACCAACAGCTCTCTTATATACTCATGCAGCTCCACACACACAAACACTTATATATATATATATATATATATATATATGTACACTCATCCATCGTATACATTACCACATCTTGAAATTCCTTCCAGGAATGTGACTGATCACATGACCTGAAAGGTTCAATGGCTAATCAACAACTTTGTTTGATTGGGACCCTATCCATGCCACCTCACATATCAGGAGTGTCGTTCTTCTTTTCATAAAGAGGTCCAAGGGCTAGTCTTGCAGAAGTTTTTTCAGCTACACAGGATGCGCAACATCCGTGCAAGTCCTGGTGACTTTCTCCCCTGCACTGCACCGATCAGATAGATCAGTGTGGGGCAGGAGAAAGGAGAACAGTTCTTTCAGTGATCATGAAGGATGCTGTCAGTGTTTTCCTCCATCAGAATAAGCAGCCTCTAGACTGTAAGAAACACACACATTTTAACATCATTTTGATTGTCTAAAATTTACTGCAGCTAAAAATTACATTTGGTTTACAATGCATTTTGCCAGATATGTTGTCACTTGTCAAAGCTAAGAATTTTACATGCTGGGTTTTTTTATGGCACATTTAGCACTGATAAGTTGTCACACTCTTGCTTAATATGTTAACATTCTGTCTGTAAACTGTATATGCATAGCTACCTTTTTGAAGCAATATTGAGATTTACTTAAGAACGTGGGGCCCAATAAATACCATCAATGGTGCCCAGTCCAAGAGATGGTGGATCCTATAGGTAAACACCACCTCATCATGCACTAAAACTTACTAAAAAAAAAAAAGATGTGAAGTTCACACATATAGAAGATGGACATTTTGTGAATACATATTACACGTATTGTAAAATAGATAGAGCTCATATGTAGAGTTTGTTTGATAAACTTTCCTACTACTTTGTCTAAATTAGAAGCAAATTGGTTGAACATTACTTCTACCTAAAATGGCAGAAAACGCACCTATCTTGGTGATGGACAGGACAGCTAGAGGGGATATGGAGGAGGCTGTTATTTTTTTTTTAATAGGTGTACTTTCACCAATTTGCTGATAATTCATTGAAAGTAGATGATCGGTACAATTGCTGCCAATGCATTTTTTAAAGCTGTATTGTCATGAGTCAAATTTGATCATGTTAGGTTCTTGCATAGGTCCTATAGCATTGATAAGTTTCCACCCTCTTTCCTACATACACACATCTCTCCTGCATACACACAACTCTACTACTATCACACACGCAATTTTCCGAAATACACACACAACTCTCCTCCATACACAAACACAGTTCTAACACATATAGCTTTTCTACAGCTTTGAAGTATGCACTCACACCTCTGTTACATACACGCACTGTTTTGCTACATACTTGTACACAGCTTTCTTACATACACCAACAGCTCTCTTATATACTCATGCAGCTCCACACACACAAACACTTATATATATATATATATATATATATATATATATGTACACTCATCCATCGTATACATTACCACATCTTGAAATTCCTTCCAGGAATGTGACTGATCACATGACCTGAAAGGTTCAATGGCTAATCAACAACTTTGTTTGATTGGGACCCTATCCATGCCACCTCACATATCAGGAGTGTCGTTCTTCTTTTCATAAAGAGGTCCAAGGGCTAGTCTTGCAGAAGTTTTTTCAGCTACACAGGATGCGCAACATCCGTGCAAGTCCTGGTGACTTTCTCCCCTGCACTGCACCGATCAGATAGATCAGTGTGGGGCAGGAGAAAGGAGAACAGTTCTTTCAGTGATCATGAAGGATGCTGTCAGTGTTTTCCTCCATCAGAATAAGCAGCCTCTAGACTGTAAGAAACACACACATTTTAACATCATTTTGATTGTCTAAAATTTACTTCAGCTAAAAATTACATTTGGTTTACAATGCATTTTGCCAGATATGTTGTCACTTGTCAAAGCTTAGAATTTTACATGCTGGGTTTTTTTATGGCACATTTAGCACTGATAAGTTGTCACACTCTTGCTTAATATGTTAACATTCTGTCTGTAAACTGTATATGCATAGCTACCTTTTTGAAGCAATATTGAGATTTACTTAAGAACGTGGGGCCCAATAAATACCATCAATGGTGCCCAGTCCAAGAGATGGTGGATCCTATAGGTAAACACCACCTCATCATGCACTAAAACTTACTAAAAAAAAAAAAGATGTGAAGTTCACACATATAGAAGATGGACATTTTGTGAATACATATTACACGTATTGTAAAATAGATAGAGCTCATATGTAGAGTTTGTTTGATAAACTTTCCTACTACTTTGTCTAAATTAGAAGCAAATTGGTTGAACATTACTTCTACCTAAAATGGCAGAAAACGCACCTATCTTGGTGATGGACAGGACAGCTAGAGGGGATATGGAGGAGGCTGTTATTTTTTTTTTTAATAGGTGTACTTTCACCAATTTGCTGATAATTCATTGAAAGTAGATGATCGGTACAATTGCTGCCAATGCATTTTTTAAAGCTGTATTGTCATGAGTCAAATTTGATCATGTTAGGTTCTTGCATAGGTCCTATAGCATTGATAAGTTTCCACCCTCTTTCCTACATACACACATCTCTCCTGCATACACACAACTCTACTACTATCACACACGCAATTTTCCGAAATACACACACAACTCTCCTCCATACACAAACACAGTTCTAACACATATAGCTTTTCTACAGCTTTGAAGTATGCACTCACACCTCTGTTACATACACGCACTGTTTTGCTACATACTTGTACACAGCTTTCTTACATACACCAACAGCTCTCTTATATAGTCATGCAGCTCCACACACACAAACACTTATATATATATATATATATATATATATATATATATGTACACTCATCCATCGTATACATTACCACATCTTGAAATTCCTTCCAGGAATGTGACTGATCACATGACCTGAAAGGTTCAATGGCTAATCAACAACTTTGTTTGATTGGGACCCTATCCATGCCACCTCACATATCAGGAGTGTCGTTCTTCTTTTCATAAAGAGGTCCAAGGGCTAGTCTTGCAGAAGTTTTTTCAGCTACACAGGATGCGCAACATCCGTGCAAGTCCTGGTGACTTTCTCCCCTGCACTGCACCGATCAGATAGATCAGTGTGGGGCAGGAGAAAGGAGAACAGTTCTTTCAGTGATCATGAAGGATGCTGTCAGTGTTTTCCTCCATCAGAATAAGCAGCCTCTAGACTGTAAGAAACACACACATTTTAACATCATTTTGATTGTCTAAAATTTACTGCAGCTAAAAATTACATTTGGTTTACAATGCATTTTGCCAGATATGTTGTCACTTGTCAAAGCTAAGAATTTTACATGCTGGGTTTTTTTATGGCACATTTAGCACTGATAAGTTGTCACACTCTTGCTTAATATGTTAACATTCTGTCTGTAAACTGTATATGCATAGCTACCTTTTTGAAGCAATATTGAGATTTACTTAAGAACGTGGGGCCCAATAAATACCATCAATGGTGCCCAGTCCAAGAGATGGTGGATCCTATAGGTAAACACCACCTCATCATGCACTAAAACTTACTAAAAAAAAAAAAGATGTGAAGTTCACACATATAGAAAATGGACATTTTGTGAATACATATTACACGTATTGTAAAATAGATAGAGCTCATATGTAGAGTTTGTTTGATAAACTTTCCTACTACTTTGTCTAAATTAGAAGCAAATTGGTTGAACATTACTTCTACCTAAAATGGCAGAAAACGCACCTATCTTGGTGATGGACAGGACAGCTAGAGGGGATATGGAGGAGGCTGTTATTTTTTTTTTTAATAGGTGTACTTTCACCAATTTGCTGATAATTCATTGAAAGTAGATGATCGGTACAATTGCTGCCAATGCATTTTTTAAAGCTGTATTGTCATGAGTCAAATTTGATCATGTTAGGTTCTTGCATAGGTCCTATAGCATTGATAAGTTTCACCCTCTTTCCTACATACACACATCTCTCCTGCATACACACAACTCTACTACTATCACACACGCAATTTTCCGAAATACACACACAACTCTCCTCCATACACAAACACAGTTCTAACACATATAGCTTTTCTACAGCTTTGAAGTATGCACTCACACCTCTGTTACATACACGCACTGTTTTGCTACATACTTGTACACAGCTTTCTTACATACACCAACAGCTCTCTTATATACTCATGCAGCTCCACACACACAAACACTTATATATATATATATATATATATATATATATATATATATGTACACTCATCCATCGTATACATTACCACATCTTGAAATTCCTTCCAGGAATGTGACTGATCACATGACCTGAAAGGTTCAATGGCTAATCAACAACTTTGTTTGATTGGGACCCTATCCATGCCACCTCACATATCAGGAGTGTCGTTCTTCTTTTCATAAAGAGGTCCAAGGGCTAGTCTTGCAGAAGTTTTTTCAGCTACACAGGATGCGCAACATCCGTGCAAGTCCTGGTGACTTTCTCCCCTGCACTGCACCGATCAGATAGATCAGTGTGGGGCAGGAGAAAGGAGAACAGTTCTTTCAGTGATCATGAAGGATGCTGTCAGTGTTTTCCTCCATCAGAATAAGCAGCCTCTAGACTGTAAGAAACACACACATTTTAACATCATTTTGATTGTCTAAAATTTACTGCAGCTAAAAATTACATTTGGTTTACAATGCATTTTGCCAGATATGTTGTCACTTGTCAAAGCTTAGAATTTTACATGCTGGGTTTTTTTATGGCACATTTAGCACTGATAAGTTGTCACACTCTTGCTTAATATGTTAACATTCTGTCTGTAAACTGTATATGCATAGCTACCTTTTTGAAGCAATATTGAGATTTACTTAAGAACGTGGGGCCCAATAAATACCATCAATGGTGCCCAGTCCAAGAGATGGTGGATCCTATAGGTAAACACCACCTCATCATGCACTAAAACTTACTAAAAAAAAAAAAGATGTGAAGTTCACACATATAGAAGATGGACATTTTGTGAATACATATTACACGTATTGTAAAATAGATAGAGCTCATATGTAGAGTTTGTTTGATAAACTTTCCTACTACTTTGTCTAAATTAGAAGCAAATTGGTTGAACATTACTTCTACCTAAAATGGCAGAAAACGCACCTATCTTGGTGATGGACAGGACAGCTAGAGGGGATATGGAGGAGGCTGTTATTTTTTTTTTTAATAGGTGTACTTTCACCAATTTGCTGATAATTCATTGAAAGTAGATGATCGGTACAATTGCTGCCAATGCATTTTTTAAAGCTGTATTGTCATGAGTCAAATTTGATCATGTTAGGTTCTTGCATAGGTCCTATAGCATTGATAAGTTTCCACCCTCTTTCCTACATACACACATCTCTCCTGCATACACACAACTCTACTACTATCACACACGCAATTTTCCGAAATACACACACAACTCTCCTCCATACACAAACACAGTTCTAACACATATAGCTTTTCTACAGCTTTGAAGTATGCACTCACACCTCTGTTACATACACGCACTGTTTTGCTACATACTTGTACACAGCTTTCTTACATACACCAACAGCTCTCTTATATACTCATGCAGCTCCACACACACAAACACTTATATATATATATATATATATATATATATATATGTACACTCATCCATCGTATACATTACCACATCTTGAAATTCCTTCCAGGAATGTGACTGATCACATGACCTGAAAGGTTCAATGGCTAATCAACAACTTTGTTTGATTGGGACCCTATCCATGCCACCTCACATATCAGGAGTGTCGTTCTTCTTTTCATAAAGAGGTCCAAGGGCTAGTCTTGCAGAAGTTTTTTCAGCTACACAGGATGCGCAACATCCGTGCAAGTCCTGGTGACTTTCTCCCCTGCACTGCACCGATCAGATAGATCAGTGTGGGGCAGGAGAAAGGAGAACAGTTCTTTCAGTGATCATGAAGGATGCTGTCAGTGTTTTCCTCCATCAGAATAAGCAGCCTCTAGACTGTAAGAAACACACACATTTTAACATCATTTTGATTGTCTAAAATTTACTGCAGCTAAAAATTACATTTGGTTTACAATGCATTTTGCCAGATATGTTGTCACTTGTCAAAGCTTAGAATTTTACATGCTGGGTTTTTTTATGGCACATTTAGCACTGATAAGTTGTCACACTCTTGCTTAATATGTTAACATTCTGTCTGTAAACTGTATATGCATAGCTACCTTTTTGAAGCAATATTGAGATTTACTTAAGAACGTGGGGCCCAATAAATACCATCAATGGTGCCCAGTCCAAGAGATGGTGGATCCTATAGGTAAACACCACCTCATCATGCACTAAAACTTACTAAAAAAAAAAAAGATGTGAAGTTCACACATATAGAAGATGGACATTTTGTGAATACATATTACACGTATTGTAAAATAGATAGAGCTCATATGTAGAGTTTGTTTGATAAACTTTCCTACTACTTTGTCTAAATTAGAAGCAAATTGGTTGAACATTACTTCTACCTAAAATGGCAGAAAACGCACCTATCTTGGTGATGGACAGGACAGCTAGAGGGGATATGGAGGAGGCTGTTATTTTTTTTTTTAATAGGTGTACTTTCACCAATTTGCTGATAATTCATTGAAAGTAGATGATCGGTACAATTGCTGCCAATGCATTTTTTAAAGCTGTATTGTCATGAGTCAAATTTGATCATGTTAGGTTCTTGCATAGGTCCTATAGCATTGATAAGTTTCCACCCTCTTTCCTACATACACACATCTCTCCTGCATACACACAACTCTACTACTATCACACACGCAATTTTCCGAAATACACACACAACTCTCCTCCATACACAAACACAGTTCTAACACATATAGCTTTTCTACAGCTTTGAAGTATGCACTCACACCTCTGTTACATACACGCACTGTTTTGCTACATACTTGTACACAGCTTTCTTACATACACCAACAGCTCTCTTATATACTCATGCAGCTCCACACACACAAACACTTATATATATATATATATATATATATATATATGTACACTCATCCATCGTATACATTACCACATCTTGAAATTCCTTCCAGGAATGTGACTGATCACATGACCTGAAAGGTTCAATGGCTAATCAACAACTTTGTTTGATTGGGACCCTATCCATGCCACCTCACATATCAGGAGTGTCGTTCTTCTTTTCATAAAGAGGTCCAAGGGCTAGTCTTGCAGAAGTTTTTTCAGCTACACAGGATGCGCAACATCCGTGCAAGTCCTGGTGACTTTCTCCCCTGCACTGCACCGATCAGATAGATCAGTGTGGGGCAGGAGAAAGGAGAACAGTTCTTTCAGTGATCATGAAGGATGCTGTCAGTGTTTTCCTCCATCAGAATAAGCAGCCTCTAGACTGTAAGAAACACACACATTTTAACATCATTTTGATTGTCTAAAATTTACTGCAGCTAAAAATTACATTTGGTTTACAATGCATTTTGCCAGATATGTTGTCACTTGTCAAAGCTTAGAATTTTACATGCTGGGTTTTTTTATGGCACATTTAGCACTGATAAGTTGTCACACTCTTGCTTAATATGTTAACATTCTGTCTGTAAACTGTATATGCATAGCTACCTTTTTGAAGCAATATTGAGATTTACTTAAGAACGTGGGGCCCAATAAATACCATCAATGGTGCCCAGTCCAAGAGATGGTGGATCCTATAGGTAAACACCACCTCATCATGCACTAAAACTTACTAAAAAAAAAAAAGATGTGAAGTTCACACATATAGAAGATGGACATTTTGTGAATACATATTACACGTATTGTAAAATAGATAGAGCTCATATGTAGAGTTTGTTTGATAAACTTTCCTACTACTTTGTCTAAATTAGAAGCAAATTGGTTGAACATTACTTCTACCTAAAATGGCAGAAAACGCACCTATCTTGGTGATGGACAGGACAGCTAGAGGGGATATGGAGGAGGCTGTTATTTTTTTTTTTAATAGGTGTACTTTCACCAATTTGCTGATAATTCATTGAAAGTAGATGATCGGTACAATTGCTGCCAATGCATTTTTTAAAGCTGTATTGTCATGAGTCAAATTTGATCATGTTAGGTTCTTGCATAGGTCCTATAGCATTGATAAGTTTCCACCCTCTTTCCTACATACACACATCTCTCCTGCATACACACAACTCTACTACTATCACACACGCAATTTTCCGAAATACACACACAACTCTCCTCCATACACAAACACAGTTCTAACACATATAGCTTTTCTACAGCTTTGAAGTATGCACTCACACCTCTGTTACATACACGCACTGTTTTGCTACATACTTGTACACAGCTTTCTTACATACACCAACAGCTCTCTTATATACTCATGCAGCTCCACACACACAAACACTTATATATATATATATATATATATATATATATATATATATATATGTACACTCATCCATCGTATACATTACCACATCTTGAAATTCCTTCCAGGAATGTGACTGATCACATGACCTGAAAGGTTCAATGGCTAATCAACAACTTTGTTTGATTGGGACCCTATCCATGCCACCTCACATATCAGGAGTGTCGTTCTTCTTTTCATAAAGAGGTCCAAGGGCTAGTCTTGCAGAAGTTTTTTCAGCTACACAGGATGCGCAACATCCGTGCAAGTCCTGGTGACTTTCTCCCCTGCACTGCACCGATCAGATAGATCAGTGTGGGGCAGGAGAAAGGAGAACAGTTCTTTCAGTGATCATGAAGGATGCTGTCAGTGTTTTCCTCCATCAGAATAAGCAGCCTCTAGACTGTAAGAAACACACACATTTTAACATCATTTTGATTGTCTAAAATTTACTGCAGCTAAAAATTACATTTGGTTTACAATGCATTTTGCCAGATATGTTGTCACTTGTCAAAGCTAAGAATTTTACATGCTGGGTTTTTTTATGGCACATTTAGCACTGATAAGTTGTCACACTCTTGCTTAATATGTTAACATTCTGTCTGTAAACTGTATATGCATAGCTACCTTTTTGAAGCAATATTGAGATTTACTTAAGAACGTGGGGCCCAATAAATACCATCAATGGTGCCCAGTCCAAGAGATGGTGGATCCTATAGGTAAACACCACCTCATCATGCACTAAAACTTACTAAAAAAAAAAAAGATGTGAAGTTCACACATATAGAAAATGGACATTTTGTGAATACATATTACACGTATTGTAAAATAGATAGAGCTCATATGTAGAGTTTGTTTGATAAACTTTCCTACTACTTTGTCTAAATTAGAAGCAAATTGGTTGAACATTACTTCTACCTAAAATGGCAGAAAACGCACCTATCTTGGTGATGGACAGGACAGCTAGAGGGGATATGGAGGAGGCTGTTATTTTTTTTTTAATAGGTGTACTTTCACCAATTTGCTGATAATTCATTGAAAGTAGATGATCGGTACAATTGCTGCCAATGCATTTTTTAAAGCTGTATTGTCATGAGTCAAATTTGATCATGTTAGGTTCTTGCATAGGTCCTATAGCATTGATAAGTTTCCACCCTCTTTCCTACATACACACATCTCTCCTGCATACACACAACTCTACTACTATCACACACGCAATTTTCCGAAATACACACACAACTCTCCTCCATACACAAACACAGTTCTAACACATATAGCTTTTCTACAGCTTTGAAGTATGCACTCACACCTCTGTTACATACACGCACTGTTTTGCTACATACTTGTACACAGCTTTCTTACATACACCAACAGCTCTCTTATATACTCATGCAGCTCCACACACACAAACACTTATATATATATATATATATATATATATATATATATATATATGTACACTCATCCATCGTATACATTACCACACCTTGAAATTCCTTCCAGGAATGTGACTGATCACATGACCTGAAAGGTTCAATGGCTAATCAACAACTTTGTTTGATTGGGACCCTATCCATGCCACCTCACATATCAGGAGTGTCGTTCTTCTTTTCATAAAGAGGTCCAAGGGCTAGTCTTGCAGAAGTTTTTTCAGCTACACAGGATGCGCAACATCCGTGCAAGTCCTGGTGACTTTCTCCCCTGCACTGCACCGATCAGATAGATCAGTGTGGGGCAGGAGAAAGGAGAACAGTTCTTTCAGTGATCATGAAGGATGCTGTCAGTGTTTTCCTCCATCAGAATAAGCAGCCTCTAGACTGTAAGAAACACACACATTTTAACATCATTTTGATTGTCTAAAATTTACTGCAGCTAAAAATTACATTTGGTTTACAATGCATTTTGCCAGATATGTTGTCACTTGTCAAAGCTAAGAATTTTACATGCTGGGTTTTTTTATGGCACATTTAGCACTGATAAGTTGTCACACTCTTGCTTAATATGTTAACATTCTGTCTGTAAACTGTATATGCATAGCTACCTTTTTGAAGCAATATTGAGATTTACTTAAGAACGTGGGGCCCAATAAATACCATCAATGGTGCCCAGTCCAAGAGATGGTGGATCCTATAGGTAAACACCACCTCATCATGCACTAAAACTTACTAAAAAAAAAAAAGATGTGAAGTTCACACATATAGAAGATGGACATTTTGTGAATACATATTACACGTATTGTAAAATAGATAGAGCTCATATGTAGAGTTTGTTTGATAAACTTTCCTACTACTTTGTCTAAATTAGAAGCAAATTGGTTGAACATTACTTCTACCTAAAATGGCAGAAAACGCACCTATCTTGGTGATGGACAGGACAGCTAGAGGGGATATGGAGGAGGCTGTTATTTTTTTTTTTAATAGGTGTACTTTCACCAATTTGCTGATAATTCATTGAAAGTAGATGATCGGTACAATTGCTGCCAATGCATTTTTTAAAGCTGTATTGTCATGAGTCAAATTTGATCATGTTAGGTTCTTGCATAGGTCCTATAGCATTGATAAGTTTCCACCCTCTTTCCTACATACACACATCTCTCCTGCATACACACAACTCTACTACTATCACACACGCAATTTTCCGAAATACACACACAACTCTCCTCCATACACAAACACAGTTCTAACACATATAGCTTTTCTACAGCTTTGAAGTATGCACTCACACCTCTGTTACATACACGCACTGTTTTGCTACATACTTGTACACAGCTTTCTTACATACACCAACAGCTCTCTTATATACTCATGCAGCTCCACACACACAAACACTTATATATATATATATATATATATATATATATATATGTACACTCATCCATCGTATACATTACCACATCTTGAAATTCCTTCCAGGAATGTGACTGATCACATGACCTGAAAGGTTCAATGGCTAATCAACAACTTTGTTTGATTGGGACCCTATCCATGCCACCTCACATATCAGGAGTGTCGTTCTTCTTTTCATAAAGAGGTCCAAGGGCTAGTCTTGCAGAAGTTTTTTCAGCTACACAGGATGCGCAACATCCGTGCAAGTCCTGGTGACTTTCTCCCCTGCACTGCACCGATCAGATAGATCAGTGTGGGGCAGGAGAAAGGAGAACAGTTCTTTCAGTGATCATGAAGGATGCTGTCAGTGTTTTCCTCCATCAGAATAAGCAGCCTCTAGACTGTAAGAAACACACACATTTTAACATCATTTTGATTGTCTAAAATTTACTGCAGCTAAAAATTACATTTGGTTTACAATGCATTTTGCCAGATATGTTGTCACTTGTCAAAGCTAAGAATTTTACATGCTGGGTTTTTTTATGGCACATTTAGCACTGATAAGTTGTCACACTCTTGCTTAATATGTTAACATTCTGTCTGTAAACTGTATATGCATAGCTACCTTTTTGAAGCAATATTGAGATTTACTTAAGAACGTGGGGCCCAATAAATACCATCAATGGTGCCCAGTCCAAGAGATGGTGGATCCTATAGGTAAACACCACCTCATCATGCACTAAAACTTACTAAAAAAAAAAAAGATGTGAAGTTCACACATATAGAAGATGGACATTTTGTGAATACATATTACACGTATTGTAAAATAGATAGAGCTCATATGTAGAGTTTGTTTGATAAACTTTCCTACTACTTTGTCTAAATTAGAAGCAAATTGGTTGAACATTACTTCTACCTAAAATGGCAGAAAACGCACCTATCTTGGTGATGGACAGGACAGCTAGAGGGGATATGGAGGAGGCTGTTATTTTTTTTTTTAATAGGTGTACTTTCACCAATTTGCTGATAATTCATTGAAAGTAGATGATCGGTACAATTGCTGCCAATGCATTTTTTAAAGCTGTATTGTCATGAGTCAAATTTGATCATGTTAGGTTCTTGCATAGGTCCTATAGCATTGATAAGTTTCCACCCTCTTTCCTACATACACACATCTCTCCTGCATACACACAACTCTACTACTATCACACACGCAATTTTCCGAAATACACACACAACTCTCCTCCATACACAAACACAGTTCTAACACATATAGCTTTTCTACAGCTTTGAAGTATGCACTCACACCTCTGTTACATACACGCACTGTTTTGCTACATACTTGTACACAGCTTTCTTACATACACCAACAGCTCTCTTAAATACTCATGCAGCTCCACACACACAAACACTTATATATATATATATATATATATATATATATATATGTACACTCATCCATCGTATACATTACCACATCTTGAAATTCCTTCCAGGAATGTGACTGATCACATGACCTGAAAGGTTCAATGGCTAATCAACAACTTTGTTTGATTGGGACCCTATCCATGCCACCTCACATATCAGGAGTGTCGTTCTTCTTTTCATAAAGAGGTCCAAGGGCTAGTCTTGCAGAAGTTTTTTCAGCTACACAGGATGCGCAACATCCGTGCAAGTCCTGGTGACTTTCTCCCCTGCACTGCACCGATCAGATAGATCAGTGTGGGGCAGGAGAAAGGAGAACAGTTCTTTCAGTGATCATGAAGGATGCTGTCAGTGTTTTCCTCCATCAGAATAAGCAGCCTCTAGACTGTAAGAAACACACACATTTTAACATCATTTTGATTGTCTAAAATTTACTGCAGCTAAAAATTACATTTGGTTTACAATGCATTTTGCCAGATATGTTGTCACTTGTCAAAGCTAAGAATTTTACATGCTGGGTTTTTTTATGGCACATTTAGCACTGATAAGTTGTCACACTCTTGCTTAATATGTTAACATTCTGTCTGTAAACTGTATATGCATAGCTACCTTTTTGAAGCAATATTGAGATTTACTTAAGAACGTGGGGCCCAATAAATACCATCAATGGTGCCCAGTCCAAGAGATGGTGGATCCTATAGGTAAACACCACCTCATCATGCACTAAAACTTACTAAAAAAAAAAAAGATGTGAAGTTCACACATATAGAAGATGGACATTTTGTGAATACATATTACACGTATTGTAAAATAGATAGAGCTCATATGTAGAGTTTGTTTGATAAACTTTCCTACTACTTTGTCTAAATTAGAAGCAAATTGGTTGAACATTACTTCTACCTAAAATGGCAGAAAACGCACCTATCTTGGTGATGGACAGGACAGCTAGAGGGGATATGGAGGAGGCTGTTATTTTTTTTTTTAATAGGTGTACTTTCACCAATTTGCTGATAATTCATTGAAAGTAGATGATCGGTACAATTGCTGCCAATGCATTTTTAAAGCTGTATTGTCATGAGTCAAATTTGATCATGTTAGGTTCTTGCATAGGTCCTATAGCATTGATAAGTTTCCACCCTCTTTCCTACATACACACATCTCTCCTGCATACACACAACTCTACTACTATCACACACGCAATTTTCCGAAATACACACACAACTCTCCTCCATACACAAACACAGTTCTAACACATATAGCTTTTCTACAGCTTTGAAGTATGCACTCACACCTCTGTTACATACACGCACTGTTTTGCTACATACTTGTACACAGCTTTCTTACATACACCAACAGCTCTCTTATATACTCATGCAGCTCCACACACACAAACACTTATATATATATATATATATGTACACTCATCCATCGTATACATTACCACATCTTGAAATTCCTTCCAGGAATGTGACTGATCACATGACCTGAAAGGTTCAATGGCTAATCAACAACTTTGTTTGATTGGGACCCTATCCATGCCACCTCACATATCAGGAGTGTCGTTCTTCTTTTCATAAAGAGGTCCAAGGGCTAGTCTTGCAGAAGTTTTTTCAGCTACACAGGATGCGCAACATCCGTGCAAGTCCTGGTGACTTTCTCCCCTGCACTGCACCGATCAGATAGATCAGTGTGGGGCAGGAGAAAGGAGAACAGTTCTTTCAGTGATCATGAAGGATGCTGTCAGTGTTTTCCTCCATCAGAATAAGCAGCCTCTAGACTGTAAGAAACACACACATTTTAACATCATTTTGATTGTCTAAAATTTACTGCAGCTAAAAATTACATTTGGTTTACAATGCATTTTGCCAGATATGTTGTCACTTGTCAAAGCTAAGAATTTTACATGCTGGGTTTTTTTATGGCACATTTAGCACTGATAAGTTGTCACACTCTTGCTTAATATGTTAACATTCTGTCTGTAAACTGTATATGCATAGCTACCTTTTTGAAGCAATATTGAGATTTACTTAAGAACGTGGGGCCCAATAAATACCATCAATGGTGCCCAGTCCAAGAGATGGTGGATCCTATAGGTAAACACCACCTCATCATGCACTAAAACTTACTAAAAAAAAAAAAGATGTGAAGTTCACACATATAGAAGATGGACATTTTGTGAATACATATTACACGTATTGTAAAATAGATAGAGCTCATATGTAGAGTTTGTTTGATAAACTTTCCTACTACTTTGTCTAAATTAGAAGCAAATTGGTTGAACATTACTTCTACCTAAAATGGCAGAAAACGCACCTATCTTGGTGATGGACAGGACAGCTAGAGGGGATATGGAGGAGGCTGTTATTTTTTTTTTTAATAGGTGTACTTTCACCAATTTGCTGATAATTCATTGAAAGTAGATGATCGGTACAATTGCTGCCAATGCATTTTTTAAAGCTGTATTGTCATGAGTCAAATTTGATCATGTTAGGTTCTTGCATAGGTCCTATAGCATTGATAAGTTTCCACCCTCTTTCCTACATACACACATCTCTCCTGCATACACACAACTCTACTACTATCACACACGCAATTTTCCGAAATACACACACAACTCTCCTCCATACACAAACACAGTTCTAACACATATAGCTTTTCTACAGCTTTGAAGTATGCACTCACACCTCTGTTACATACACGCACTGTTTTGCTACATACTTGTACACAGCTTTCTTACATACACCAACAGCTCTCTTAAATACTCATGCAGCTCCACACACACAAACACTTATATATATATATATATATATATATATATATATATATGTACACTCATCCATCGTATACATTACCACATCTTGAAATTCCTTCCAGGAATGTGACTGATCACATGACCTGAAAGGTTCAATGGCTAATCAACAACTTTGTTTGATTGGGACCCTATCCATGCCACCTCACATATCAGGAGTGTCGTTCTTCTTTTCATAAAGAGGTCCAAGGGCTAGTCTTGCAGAAGTTTTTTCAGCTACACAGGATGCGCAACATCCGTGCAAGTCCTGGTGACTTTCTCCCCTGCACTGCACCGATCAGATAGATCAGTGTGGGGCAGGAGAAAGGAGAACAGTTCTTTCAGTGATCATGAAGGATGCTGTCAGTGTTTTCCTCCATCAGAATAAGCAGCCTCTAGACTGTAAGAAACACACACATTTTAACATCATTTTGATTGTCTAAAATTTACTGCAGCTAAAAATTACATTTGGTTTACAATGCATTTTGCCAGATATGTTGTCACTTGTCAAAGCTAAGAATTTTACATGCTGGGTTTTTTTATGGCACATTTAGCACTGATAAGTTGTCACACTCTTGCTTAATATGTTAACATTCTGTCTGTAAACTGTATATGCATAGCTACCTTTTTGAAGCAATATTGAGATTTACTTAAGAACGTGGGGCCCAATAAATACCATCAATGGTGCCCAGTCCAAGAGATGGTGGATCCTATAGGTAAACACCACCTCATCATGCACTAAAACTTACTAAAAAAAAAAAAGATGTGAAGTTCACACATATAGAAGATGGACATTTTGTGAATACATATTACACGTATTGTAAAATAGATAGAGCTCATATGTAGAGTTTGTTTGATAAACTTTCCTACTACTTTGTCTAAATTAGAAGCAAATTGGTTGAACATTACTTCTACCTAAAATGGCAGAAAACGCACCTATCTTGGTGATGGACAGGACAGCTAGAGGGGATATGGAGGAGG
The DNA here is from genome assembly GCF_046119375.1 of Phyllobates terribilis. Taxonomy (NCBI): domain Eukaryota; kingdom Metazoa; phylum Chordata; class Amphibia; order Anura; family Dendrobatidae; genus Phyllobates; species Phyllobates terribilis. Next base: position 270,635 of record NW_027363938.1, read on the forward strand.
CTGTTATTTTTTTTTTTAATAGGTGTACTTTCACCAATTTGCTGATAATTCATTGAAAGTAGATGATCGGTACAATTGCTGCCAATGCATTTTTAAAGCTGTATTGTCATGAGTCAAATTTGATCATGTTAGGTTCTTGCATAGGTCCTATAGCATTGATAAGTTTCCACCCTCTTTCCTACATACACACATCTCTCCTGCATACACACAACTCTACTACTATCACACACGCAATTTTCCGAAATACACACACAACTCTCCTCCATACACAAACACAGTTCTAACACATATAGCTTTTCTACAGCTTTGAAGTATGCACTCACACCTCTGTTACATACACGCACTGTTTTGCTACATACTTGTACACAGCTTTCTTACATACACCAACAGCTCTCTTATATACTCATGCAGCTCCACACACACAAACACTTATATATATATATATATATATATATATATATATATATGTACACTCATCCATCGTATACATTACCACATCTTGAAATTCCTTCCAGGAATGTGACTGATCACATGACCTGAAAGGTTCAATGGCTAATCAACAACTTTGTTTGATTGGGACCCTATCCATGCCACCTCACATATCAGGAGTGTCATTCTTCTTTTCATAAAGAGGTCCAAGGGCTAGTCTTGCAGAAGTTTTTTCAGCTACACAGGATGCGCAACATCCGTGCAAGTCCTGGTGACTTTCTCCCCTGCACTGCACCGATCAGATAGATCAGTGTGGGGCAGGAGAAAGGAGAACAGTTCTTTCAGTGATCATGAAGGATGCTGTCAGTGTTTTCCTCCATCAGAATAAGCAGCCTCTAGACTGTAAGAAACACACACATTTTAACATCATTTTGATTGTCTAAAATTTACTGCAGCTAAAAATTACATTTGGTTTACAATGCATTTTGCCAGATATGTTGTCACTTGTCAAAGCTAAGAATTTTACATGCTGGGTTTTTTTATGGCACATTTAGCACTGATAAGTTGTCACACTCTTGCTTAATATGTTAACATTCTGTCTGTAAACTGTATATGCATAGCTACCTTTTTGAAGCAATATTGAGATTTACTTAAGAACGTGGGGCCCAATAAATACCATCAATGGTGCCCAGTCCAAGAGATGGTGGATCCTATAGGTAAACACCACCTCATCATGCACTAAAACTTACTAAAAAAAAAAAAGATGTGAAGTTCACACATATAGAAGATGGACATTTTGTGAATACATATTACACGTATTGTAAAATAGATAGAGCTCATATGTAGAGTTTGTTTGATAAACTTTCCTACTACTTTGTCTAAATTAGAAGCAAATTGGTTGAACATTACTTCTACCTAAAATGGCAGAAAACGCACCTATCTTGGTGATGGACAGGACAGCTAGAGGGGATATGGAGGAGGCTGTTATTTTTTTTTTAATAGGTGTACTTTCACCAATTTGCTGATAATTCATTGAAAGTAGATGATCGGTACAATTGCTGCCAATGCATTTTTTAAAGCTGTATTGTCATGAGTCAAATTTGATCATGTTAGGTTCTTGCATAGGTCCTATAGCATTGATAAGTTTCCACCCTCTTTCCTACATACACACATCTCTCCTGCATACACACAACTCTACTACTATCACACACGCAATTTTCCGAAATACACACACAACTCTCCTCCATACACAAACACAGTTCTAACACATATAGCTTTTCTACAGCTTTGAAGTATGCACTCACACCTCTGTTACATACACGCACTGTTTTGCTACATACTTGTACACAGCTTTCTTACATACACCAACAGCTCTCTTATATACTCATGCAGCTCCACACACACAAACACTTATATATATATATATATATATATATATATATATATATGTACACTCATCCATCGTATACATTACCACATCTTGAAATTCCTTCCAGGAATGTGACTGATCACATGACCTGAAAGGTTCAATGGCTAATCAACAACTTTGTTTGATTGGGACCCTATCCATGCCACCTCACATATCAGGAGTGTCGTTCTTCTTTTCATAAAGAGGTCCAAGGGCTAGTCTTGCAGAAGTTTTTTCAGCTACACAGGATGCGCAACATCCGTGCAAGTCCTGGTGACTTTCTCCCCTGCACTGCACCGATCAGATAGATCAGTGTGGGGCAGGAGAAAGGAGAACAGTTCTTTCAGTGATCATGAAGGATGCTGTCAGTGTTTTCCTCCATCAGAATAAGCAGCCTCTAGACTGTAAGAAACACACACATTTTAACATCATTTTGATTGTCTAAAATTTACTGCAGCTAAAAATTACATTTGGTTTACAATGCATTTTGCCAGATATGTTGTCACTTGTCAAAGCTTAGAATTTTACATGCTGGGTTTTTTTATGGCACATTTAGCACTGATAAGTTGTCACACTCTTGCTTAATATGTTAACATTCTGTCTGTAAACTGTATATGCATAGCTACCTTTTTGAAGCAATATTGAGATTTACTTAAGAACGTGGGGCCCAATAAATACCATCAATGGTGCCCAGTCCAAGAGATGGTGGATCCTATAGGTAAACACCACCTCATCATGCACTAAAACTTACTAAAAAAAAAAAAGATGTGAAGTTCACACATATAGAAGATGGACATTTTGTGAATACATATTACACGTATTGTAAAATAGATAGAGCTCATATGTAGAGTTTGTTTGATAAACTTTCCTACTACTTTGTCTAAATTAGAAGCAAATTGGTTGAACATTACTTCTACCTAAAATGGCAGAAAATGCACCTATCTTGGTGATGGACAGGACAGCTAGAGGGGATATGGAGGAGGCTGTTATTTTTTTTTTTAATAGGTGTACTTTCACCAATTTGCTGATAATTCATTGAAAGTAGATGATCGGTACAATTGCTGCCAATGCATTTTTTAAAGCTGTATTGTCATGAGTCAAATTTGATCATGTTAGGTTCTTGCATAGGTCCTATAGCATTGATAAGTTTCCACCCTCTTTCCTACATACACACATCTCTCCTGCATACACACAACTCTACTACTATCACACACGCAATTTTCCGAAATACACACACAACTCTCCTCCATACACAAACACAGTTCTAACACATATAGCTTTTCTACAGCTTTGAAGTATGCACTCACACCTCTGTTACATACACGCACTGTTTTGCTACATACTTGTACACAGCTTTCTTACATACACCAACAGCTCTCTTATATACTCATGCAGCTCCACACACACAAACACTTATATATATATATATATATATATATATATATATATGTACACTCATCCATCGTATACATTACCACATCTTGAAATTCCTTCCAGGAATGTGACTGATCACATGACCTGAAAGGTTCAATGGCTAATCAACAACTTTGTTTGATTGGGACCCTATCCATGCCACCTCACATATCAGGAGTGTCGTTCTTCTTTTCATAAAGAGGTCCAAGGGCTAGTCTTGCAGAAGTTTTTTCAGCTACACAGGATGCGCAACATCCGTGCAAGTCCTGGTGACTTTCTCCCCTGCACTGCACCGATCAGATAGATCAGTGTGGGGCAGGAGAAAGGAGAACAGTTCTTTCAGTGATCATGAAGGATGCTGTCAGTGTTTTCCTCCATCAGAATAAGCAGCCTCTAGACTGTAAGAAACACACACATTTTAACATCATTTTGATTGTCTAAAATTTACTGCAGCTAAAAATTACATTTGGTTTACAATGCATTTTGCCAGATATGTTGTCACTTGTCAAAGCTAAGAATTTTACATGCTGGGTTTTTTTATGGCACATTTAGCACTGATAAGTTGTCACACTCTTGCTTAATATGTTAACATTCTGTCTGTAAACTGTATGTGCATAGCTACCTTTTTGAAGCAATATTGAGATTTACTTAAGAACGTGGGGCCCAATAAATACCATCAATGGTGCCCAGTCCAAGAGATGGTGGATCCTATAGGTAAACACCACCTCATCATGCACTAAAACTTACTAAAAAAAAAAAAGATGTGAAGTTCACACATATAGAAGATGGACATTTTGTGAATACATATTACACGTATTGTAAAATAGATAGAGCTCATATGTAGAGTTTGTTTGATAAACTTTCCTACTACTTTGTCTAAATTAGAAGCAAATTGGTTGAACATTACTTCTACCTAAAATGGCAGAAAATGCACCTATCTTGGTGATGGACAGGACAGCTAGAGGGGATATGGAGGAGGCTGTTATTTTTTTTTTTAATAGGTGTACTTTCACCAATTTGCTGATAATTCATTGAAAGTAGATGATCGGTACAATTGCTGCCAATGCATTTTTTAAAGCTGTATTGTCATGAGTCAAATTTGATCATGTTAGGTTCTTGCATAGGTCCTATAGCATTGATAAGTTTCCACCCTCTTTCCTACATACACACATCTCTCCTGCATACACACAACTCTACTACTATCACACACGCAATTTTCCGAAATACACACACAACTCTCCTCCATACACAAACACAGTTCTAACACATATAGCTTTTCTACAGCTTTGAAGTATGCACTCACACCTCTGTTACATACACGCACTGTTTTGCTACATACTTGTACACAGCTTTCTTACATACACCAACAGCTCTCTTATATACTCATGCAGCTCCACACACACAAACACTTATATATATATATATATATATATATATATATATATATGTACACTCATCCATCGTATACATTACCACATCTTGAAATTCCTTCCAGGAATGTGACTGATCACATGACCTGAAAGGTTCAATGGCTAATCAACAACTTTGTTTGATTGGGACCCTATCCATGCCACCTCACATATCAGGAGTGTCGTTCTTCTTTTCATAAAGAGGTCCAAGGGCTAGTCTTGCAGAAGTTTTTTCAGCTACACAGGATGCGCAACATCCGTGCAAGTCCTGGTGACTTTCTCCCCTGCACTGCACCGATCAGATAGATCAGTGTGGGGCAGGAGAAAGGAGAACAGTTCTTTCAGTGATCATGAAGGATGCTGTCAGTGTTTTCCTCCATCAGAATAAGCAGCCTCTAGACTGTAAGAAACACACACATTTTAACATCATTTTGATTGTCTAAAATTTACTGCAGCTAAAAATTACATTTGGTTTACAATGCATTTTGCCAGATATGTTGTCACTTGTCAAAGCTAAGAATTTTACATGCTGGGTTTTTTTATGGCACATTTAGCACTGATAAGTTGTCACACTCTTGCTTAATATGTTAACATTCTGTCTGTAAACTGTATATGCATAGCTACCTTTTTGAAGCAATATTGAGATTTACTTAAGAACGTGGGGCCCAATAAATACCATCAATGGTGCCCAGTCCAAGAGATGGTGGATCCTATAGGTAAACACCACCTCATCATGCACTAAAACTTACTAAAAAAAAAAAAGATGTGAAGTTCACACATATAGAAGATGGACATTTTGTGAATACATATTACACGTATTGTAAAATAGATAGAGCTCATATGTAGAGTTTGTTTGATAAACTTTCCTACTACTTTGTCTAAATTAGAAGCAAATTGGTTGAACATTACTTCTACCTAAAATGGCAGAAAACGCACCTATCTTGGTGATGGACAGGACAGCTAGAGGGGATATGGAGGAGGCTGTTATTTTTTTTTTAATAGGTGTACTTTCACCAATTTGCTGATAATTCATTGAAAGTAGATGATCGGTACAATTGCTGCCAATGCATTTTTTAAAGCTGTATTGTCATGAGTCAAATTTGATCATGTTAGGTTCTTGCATAGGTCCTATAGCATTGATAAGTTTCCACCCTCTTTCCTACATACACACATCTCTCCTGCATACACACAACTCTACTACTATCACACACGCAATTTTCCGAAATACACACACAACTCTCCTCCATACACAAACACAGTTCTAACACATATAGCTTTTCTACAGCTTTGAAGTATGCACTCACACCTCTGTTACATACACGCACTGTTTTGCTACATACTTGTACACAGCTTTCTTACATACACCAACAGCTCTCTTATATACTCATGCAGCTCCACACACACAAACACTTATATATATATATATATATATATATATATATATGTACACTCATCCATCGTATACATTACCACATCTTGAAATTCCTTCCAGGAATGTGACTGATCACATGACCTGAAAGGTTCAATGGCTAATCAACAACTTTGTTTGATTGGGACCCTATCCATGCCACCTCACATATCAGGAGTGTCGTTCTTCTTTTCATAAAGAGGTCCAAGGGCTAGTCTTGCAGAAGTTTTTTCAGCTACACAGGATGCGCAACATCCGTGCAAGTCCTGGTGACTTTCTCCCCTGCACTGCACCGATCAGATAGATCAGTGTGGGGCAGGAGAAAGGAGAACAGTTCTTTCAGTGATCATGAAGGATGCTGTCAGTGTTTTCCTCCATCAGAATAAGCAGCCTCTAGACTGTAAGAAACACACACATTTTAACATCATTTTGATTGTCTAAAATTTACTGCAGCTAAAAATTACATTTGGTTTACAATGCATTTTGCCAGATATGTTGTCACTTGTCAAAGCTTAGAATTTTACATGCTGGGTTTTTTTATGGCACATTTAGCACTGATAAGTTGTCACACTCTTGCTTAATATGTTAACATTCTGTCTGTAAACTGTATATGCATAGCTACCTTTTTGAAGCAATATTGAGATTTACTTAAGAACGTGGGGCCCAATAAATACCATCAATGGTGCCCAGTCCAAGAGATGGTGGATCCTATAGGTAAACACCACCTCATCATGCACTAAAACTTACTAAAAAAAAAAAAGATGTGAAGTTCACACATATAGAAGATGGACATTTTGTGAATACATATTACACGTATTGTAAAATAGATAGAGCTCATATGTAGAGTTTGTTTGATAAACTTTCCTACTACTTTGTCTAAATTAGAAGCAAATTGGTTGAACATTACTTCTACCTAAAATGGCAGAAAATGCACCTATCTTGGTGATGGACAGGACAGCTAGAGGGGATATGGAGGAGGCTGTTATTTTTTTTTTTAATAGGTGTACTTTCACCAATTTGCTGATAATTCATTGAAAGTAGATGATCGGTACAATTGCTGCCAATGCATTTTTTAAAGCTGTATTGTCATGAGTCAAATTTGATCATGTTAGGTTCTTGCATAGGTCCTATAGCATTGATAAGTTTCCACCCTCTTTCCTACATACACACATCTCTCCTGCATACACACAACTCTACTACTATCACACACGCAATTTTCCGAAATACACACACAACTCTCCTCCATACACAAACACAGTTCTAACACATATAGCTTTTCTACAGCTTTGAAGTATGCACTCACACCTCTGTTACATACACGCACTGTTTTGCTACATACTTGTACACAGCTTTCTTACATACACCAACAGCTCTCTTAAATACTCATGCAGCTCCACACACACAAACACTTATATATATATATATATATATATATATATATATGTACACTCATCCATCGTATACATTACCACATCTTGAAATTCCTTCCAGGAATGTGACTGATCACATGACCTGAAAGGTTCAATGGCTAATCAACAACTTTGTTTGATTGGGACCCTATCCATGCCACCTCACATATCAGGAGTGTCGTTCTTCTTTTCATAAAGAGGTCCAAGGGCTAGTCTTGCAGAAGTTTTTTCAGCTACACAGGATGCGCAACATCCGTGCAAGTCCTGGTGACTTTCTCCCCTGCACTGCACCGATCAGATAGATCAGTGTGGGGCAGGAGAAAGGAGAACAGTTCTTTCAGTGATCATGAAGGATGCTGTCAGTGTTTTCCTCCATCAGAATAAGCAGCCTCTAGACTGTAAGAAACACACACATTTTAACATCATTTTGATTGTCTAAAATTTACTGCAGCTAAAAATTACATTTGGTTTACAATGCATTTTGCCAGATATGTTGTCACTTGTCAAAGCTAAGAATTTTACATGCTGGGTTTTTTTATGGCACATTTAGCACTGATAAGTTGTCACACTCTTGCTTAATATGTTAACATTCTGTCTGTAAACTGTATATGCATAGCTACCTTTTTGAAGCAATATTGAGATTTACTTAAGAACGTGGGGCCCAATAAATACCATCAATGGTGCCCAGTCCAAGAGATGGTGGATCCTATAGGTAAACACCACCTCATCATGCACTAAAACTTACTAAAAAAAAAAAAGATGTGAAGTTCACACATATAGAAGATGGACATTTTGTGAATACATATTACACGTATTGTAAAATAGATAGAGCTCATATGTAGAGTTTGTTTGATAAACTTTCCTACTACTTTGTCTAAATTAGAAGCAAATTGGTTGAACATTACTTCTACCTAAAATGGCAGAAAACGCACCTATCTTGGTGATGGACAGGACAGCTAGAGGGGATATGGAGGAGGCTGTTATTTTTTTTTTAATAGGTGTACTTTCACCAATTTGCTGATAATTCATTGAAAGTAGATGATCGGTACAATTGCTGCCAATGCATTTTTTAAAGCTGTATTGTCATGAGTCAAATTTGATCATGTTAGGTTCTTGCATAGGTCCTATAGCATTGATAAGTTTCCACCCTCTTTCCTACATACACACATCTCTCCTGCATACACACAACTCTACTACTATCACACACGCAATTTTCCGAAATACACACACAACTCTCCTCCATACACAAACACAGTTCTAACACATATAGCTTTTCTACAGCTTTGAAGTATGCACTCACACCTCTGTTACATACACGCACTGTTTTGCTACATACTTGTACACAGCTTTCTTACATACACCAACAGCTCTCTTATATACTCATGCAGCTCCACACACACAAACACTTATATATATATATATATATATATATATATATATGTACACTCATCCATCGTATACATTACCACATCTTGAAATTCCTTCCAGGAATGTGACTGATCACATGACCTGAAAGGTTCAATGGCTAATCAACAACTTTGTTTGATTGGGACCCTATCCATGCCACCTCACATATCAGGAGTGTCGTTCTTCTTTTCATAAAGAGGTCCAAGGGCTAGTCTTGCAGAAGTTTTTTCAGCTACACAGGATGCGCAACATCCGTGCAAGTCCTGGTGACTTTCTCCCCTGCACTGCACCGATCAGATAGATCAGTGTGGGGCAGGAGAAAGGAGAACAGTTCTTTCAGTGATCATGAAGGATGCTGTCAGTGTTTTCCTCCATCAGAATAAGCAGCCTCTAGACTGTAAGAAACACACACATTTTAACATCATTTTGATTGTCTAAAATTTACTGCAGCTAAAAATTACATTTGGTTTACAATGCATTTTGCCAGATATGTTGTCACTTGTCAAAGCTTAGAATTTTACATGCTGGGTTTTTTTATGGCACATTTAGCACTGATAAGTTGTCACACTCTTGCTTAATATGTTAACATTCTGTCTGTAAACTGTATATGCATAGCTACCTTTTTGAAGCAATATTGAGATTTACTTAAGAACGTGGGGCCCAATAAATACCATCAATGGTGCCCAGTCCAAGAGATGGTGGATCCTATAGGTAAACACCACCTCATCATGCACTAAAACTTACTAAAAAAAAAAAAGATGTGAAGTTCACACATATAGAAGATGGACATTTTGTGAATACATATTACACGTATTGTAAAATAGATAGAGCTCATATGTAGAGTTTGTTTGATAAACTTTCCTACTACTTTGTCTAAATTAGAAGCAAATTGGTTGAACATTACTTCTACCTAAAATGGCAGAAAATGCACCTATCTTGGTGATGGACAGGACAGCTAGAGGGGATATGGAGGAGGCTGTTATTTTTTTTTTTAATAGGTGTACTTTCACCAATTTGCTGATAATTCATTGAAAGTAGATGATCGGTACAATTGCTGCCAATGCATTTTTTAAAGCTGTATTGTCATGAGTCAAATTTGATCATGTTAGGTTCTTGCATAGGTCCTATAGCATTGATAAGTTTCCACCCTCTTTCCTACATACACACATCTCTCCTGCATACACACAACTCTACTACTATCACACACGCAATTTTCCGAAATACACACACAACTCTCCTCCATACACAAACACAGTTCTAACACATATAGCTTTTCTACAGCTTTGAAGTATGCACTCACACCTCTGTTACATACACGCACTGTTTTGCTACATACTTGTACACAGCTTTCTTACATACACCAACAGCTCTCTTAAATACTCATGCAGCTCCACACACACAAACACTTATATATATATATATATATATATATATATATATATGTACACTCATCCATCGTATACATTACCACATCTTGAAATTCCTTCCAGGAATGTGACTGATCACATGACCTGAAAGGTTCAATGGCTAATCAACAACTTTGTTTGATTGGGACCCTATCCATGCCACCTCACATATCAGGAGTGTCGTTCTTCTTTTCATAAAGAGGTCCAAGGGCTAGTCTTGCAGAAGTTTTTTCAGCTACACAGGATGCGCAACATCCGTGCAAGTCCTGGTGACTTTCTCCCCTGCACTGCACCGATCAGATAGATCAGTGTGGGGCAGGAGAAAGGAGAACAGTTCTTTCAGTGATCATGAAGGATGCTGTCAGTGTTTTCCTCCATCAGAATAAGCAGCCTCTAGACTGTAAGAAACACACACATTTTAACATCATTTTGATTGTCTAAAATTTACTGCAGCTAAAAATTACATTTGGTTTACAATGCATTTTGCCAGATATGTTGTCACTTGTCAAAGCTAAGAATTTTACATGCTGGGTTTTTTTATGGCACATTTAGCACTGATAAGTTGTCACACTCTTGCTTAATATGTTAACATTCTGTCTGTAAACTGTATATGCATAGCTACCTTTTTGAAGCAATATTGAGATTTACTTAAGAACGTGGGGCCCAATAAATACCATCAATGGTGCCCAGTCCAAGAGATGGTGGATCCTATAGGTAAACACCACCTCATCATGCACTAAAACTTACTAAAAAAAAAAAAGATGTGAAGTTCACACATATAGAAGATGGACATTTTGTGAATACATATTACACGTATTGTAAAATAGATAGAGCTCATATGTAGAGTTTGTTTGATAAACTTTCCTACTACTTTGTCTAAATTAGAAGCAAATTGGTTGAACATTACTTCTACCTAAAATGGCAGAAAACGCACCTATCTTGGTGATGGACAGGACAGCTAGAGGGGATATGGAGGAGGCTGTTATTTTTTTTTTAATAGGTGTACTTTCACCAATTTGCTGATAATTCATTGAAAGTAGATGATCGGTACAATTGCTGCCAATGCATTTTTTAAAGCTGTATTGTCATGAGTCAAATTTGATCATGTTAGGTTCTTGCATAGGTCCTATAGCATTGATAAGTTTCCACCCTCTTTCCTACATACACACATCTCTCCTGCATACACACAACTCTACTACTATCACACACGCAATTTTCCGAAATACACACACAACTCTCCTCCATACACAAACACAGTTCTAACACATATAGCTTTTCTACAGCTTTGAAGTATGCACTCACACCTCTGTTACATACACGCACTGTTTTGCTACATACTTGTACACAGCTTTCTTACATACACCAACAGCTCTCTTATATACTCATGCAGCTCCACACACACAAACACTTATATATATATATATATATATATATATATATATGTACACTCATCCATCGTATACATTACCACATCTTGAAATTCCTTCCAGGAATGTGACTGATCACATGACCTGAAAGGTTCAATGGCTAATCAACAACTTTGTTTGATTGGGACCCTATCCATGCCACCTCACATATCAGGAGTGTCGTTCTTCTTTTCATAAAGAGGTCCAAGGGCTAGTCTTGCAGAAGTTTTTTCAGCTACACAGGATGCGCAACATCCGTGCAAGTCCTGGTGACTTTCTCCCCTGCACTGCACCGATCAGATAGATCAGTGTGGGGCAGGAGAAAGGAGAACAGTTCTTTCAGTGATCATGAAGGATGCTGTCAGTGTTTTCCTCCATCAGAATAAGCAGCCTCTAGACTGTAAGAAACACACACATTTTAACATCATTTTGATTGTCTAAAATTTACTGCAGCTAAAAATTACATTTGGTTTACAATGCATTTTGCCAGATATGTTGTCACTTGTCAAAGCTAAGAATTTTACATGCTGGGTTTTTTTATGGCACATTTAGCACTGATAAGTTGTCACACTCTTGCTTAATATGTTAACATTCTGTCTGTAAACTGTATATGCATAGCTACCTTTTTGAAGCAATATTGAGATTTACTTAAGAACGTGGGGCCCAATAAATACCATCAATGGTGCCCAGTCCAAGAGATGGTGGATCCTATAGGTAAACACCACCTCATCATGCACTAAAACTTACTAAAAAAAAAAAAGATGTGAAGTTCACACATATAGAAGATGGACATTTTGTGAATACATATTACACGTATTGTAAAATAGATAGAGCTCATATGTAGAGTTTGTTTGATAAACTTTCCTACTACTTTGTCTAAATTAGAAGCAAATTGGTTGAACATTACTTCTACCTAAAATGGCAGAAAACGCACCTATCTTGGTGATGGACAGGACAGCTAGAGGGGATATGGAGGAGGCTGTTATTTTTTTTTTAATAGGTGTACTTTCACCAATTTGCTGATAATTCATTGAAAGTAGATGATCGGTACAATTGCTGCCAATGCATTTTTTAAAGCTGTATTGTCATGAGTCAAATTTGATCATGTTAGGTTCTTGCATAGGTCCTATAGCATTGATAAGTTTCCACCCTCTTTCCTACATACACACATCTCTCCTGCATACACACAACTCTACTACTATCACACACGCAATTTTCCGAAATACACACACAACTCTCCTCCATACACAAACACAGTTCTAACACATATAGCTTTTCTACAGCTTTGAAGTATGCACTCACACCTCTGTTACATACACGCACTGTTTTGCTACATACTTGTACACAGCTTTCTTACATACACCAACAGCTCTCTTATATACTCATGCAGCTCCACACACACAAACACTTATATATATATATATATATGTATATATATATGTACACTCATCCATCGTATACATTACCACATCTTGAAATTCCTTCCAGGAATGTGACTGATCACATGACCTGAAAGGTTCAATGGCTAATCAACAACTTTGTTTGATTGGGACCCTATCCATGCCACCTCACATATCAGGAGTGTCGTTCTTCTTTTCATAAAGAGGTCCAAGGGCTAGTCTTGCAGAAGTTTTTTCAGCTACACAGGATGCGCAACATCCGTGCAAGTCCTGGTGACTTTCTCCCCTGCACTGCACCGATCAGATAGATCAGTGTGGGGCAGGAGAAAGGAGAACAGTTCTTTCAGTGATCATGAAGGATGCTGTCAGTGTTTTCCTCCATCAGAATAAGCAGCCTCTAGACTGTAAGAAACACACACATTTTAACATCATTTTGATTGTCTAAAATTTACTGCAGCTAAAAATTACATTTGGTTTACAATGCATTTTGCCAGATATGTTGTCACTTGTCAAAGCTTAGAATTTTACATGCTGGGTTTTTTTATGGCACATTTAGCACTGATAAGTTGTCACACTCTTGCTTAATATGTTAACATTCTGTCTGTAAACTGTATATGCATAGCTACCTTTTTGAAGCAATATTGAGATTTACTTAAGAACGTGGGGCCCAATAAATACCATCAATGGTGCCCAGTCCAAGAGATGGTGGATCCTATAGGTAAACACCACCTCATCATGCACTAAAACTTACTAAAAAAAAAAAAGATGTGAAGTTCACACATATAGAAGATGGACATTTTGTGAATACATATTACACGTATTGTAAAATAGATAGAGCTCATATGTAGAGTTTGTTTGATAAACTTTCCTACTACTTTGTCTAAATTAGAAGCAAATTGGTTGAACATTACTTCTACCTAAAATGGCAGAAAACGCACCTATCTTGGTGATGGACAGGACAGCTAGAGGGGATATGGAGGAGGCTGTTATTTTTTTTTTTAATAGGTGTACTTTCACCAATTTGCTGATAATTCATTGAAAGTAGATGATCGGTACAATTGCTGCCAATGCATTTTTTAAAGCTGTATTGTCATGAGTCAAATTTGATCATGTTAGGTTCTTGCATAGGTCCTATAGCATTGATAAGTTTCCACCCTCTTTCCTACATACACACATCTCTCCTGCATACACACAACTCTACTACTATCACACACGCAATTTTCCGAAATACACACACAACTCTCCTCCATACACAAACACAGTTCTAACACATATAGCTTTTCTACAGCTTTGAAGTATGCACTCACACCTCTGTTACATACACGCACTGTTTTGCTACATACTTGTACACAGCTTTCTTACATACACCAACAGCTCTCTTATATACTCATGCAGCTCCACACACACAAACACTTATATATATATATATATATATATGTACACTCATCCATCGTATACATTACCACATCTTGAAATTCCTTCCAGGAATGTGACTGATCACATGACCTGAAAGGTTCAATGGCTAATCAACAACTTTGTTTGATTGGGACCCTATCCATGCCACCTCACATATCAGGAGTGTCGTTCTTCTTTTCATAAAGAGGTCCAAGGGCTAGTCTTGCAGAAGTTTTTTCAGCTACACAGGATGCGCAACATCCGTGCAAGTCCTGGTGACTTTCTCCCCTGCACTGCACCGATCAGATAGATCAGTGTGGGGCAGGAGAAAGGAGAACAGTTCTTTCAGTGATCATGAAGGATGCTGTCAGTGTTTTCCTCCATCAGAATAAGCAGCCTCTAGACTGTAAGAAACACACACATTTTAACATCATTTTGATTGTCTAAAATTTACTGCAGCTAAAAATTACATTTGGTTTACAATGCATTTTGCCAGATATGTTGTCACTTGTCAAAGCTTAGAATTTTACATGCTGGGTTTTTTTATGGCACATTTAGCACTGATAAGTTGTCACACTCTTGCTTAATATGTTAACATTCTGTCTGTAAACTGTATATGCATAGCTACCTTTTTGAAGCAATATTGAGATTTACTTAAGAACGTGGGGCCCAATAAATACCATCAATGGTGCCCAGTCCAAGAGATGGTGGATCCTATAGGTAAACACCACCTCATCATGCACTAAAACTTACTAAAAAAAAAAAAGATGTGAAGTTCACACATATAGAAGATGGACATTTTGTGAATACATATTACACGTATTGTAAAATAGATAGAGCTCATATGTAGAGTTTGTTTGATAAACTTTCCTACTACTTTGTCTAAATTAGAAGCAAATTGGTTGAACATTACTTCTACCTAAAATGGCAGAAAACGCACCTATCTTGGTGATGGACAGGACAGCTAGAGGGGATATGGAGGAGGCTGTTATTTTTTTTTTTAATAGGTGTACTTTCACCAATTTGCTGATAATTCATTGAAAGTAGATGATCGGTACAATTGCTGCCAATGCATTTTTTAAAGCTGTATTGTCATGAGTCAAATTTGATCATGTTAGGTTCTTGCATAGGTCCTATAGCATTGATAAGTTTCCACCCTCTTTCCTACATACACACATCTCTCCTGCATACACACAACTCTACTACTATCACACACGCAATTTTCCGAAATACACACACAACTCTCCTCCATACACAAACACAGTTCTAACACATATAGCTTTTCTACAGCTTTGAAGTATGCACTCACACCTCTGTTACATACACGCACTGTTTTGCTACATACTTGTACACAGCTTTCTTACATACACCAACAGCTCTCTTATATACTCATGCAGCTCCACACACACAAACACTTATATATATATATATATATATATGTACACTCATCCATCGTATACATTACCACATCTTGAAATTCCTTCCAGGAATGTGACTGATCACATGACCTGAAAGGTTCAATGGCTAATCAACAACTTTGTTTGATTGGGACCCTATCCATGCCACCTCACATATCAGGAGTGTCGTTCTTCTTTTCATAAAGAGGTCCAAGGGCTAGTCTTGCAGAAGTTTTTTCAGCTACACAGGATGCGCAACATCCGTGCAAGTCCTGGTGACTTTCTCCCCTGCACTGCACCGATCAGATAGATCAGTGTGGGGCAGGAGAAAGGAGAACAGTTCTTTCAGTGATCATGAAGGATGCTGTCAGTGTTTTCCTCCATCAGAATAAGCAGCCTCTAGACTGTAAGAAACACACACATTTTAACATCATTTTGATTGTCTAAAATTTACTGCAGCTAAAAATTACATTTGGTTTACAATGCATTTTGCCAGATATGTTGTCACTTGTCAAAGCTTAGAATTTTACATGCTGGGTTTTTTTATGGCACATTTAGCACTGATAAGTTGTCACACTCTTGCTTAATATGTTAACATTCTGTCTGTAAACTGTATATGCATAGCTACCTTTTTGAAGCAATATTGAGATTTACTTAAGAACGTGGGGCCCAATAAATACCATCAATGGTGCCCAGTCCAAGAGATGGTGGATCCTATAGGTAAACACCACCTCATCATGCACTAAAACTTACTAAAAAAAAAAAAGATGTGAAGTTCACACATATAGAAAATGGACATTTTGTGAATACATATTACACGTATTGTAAAATAGATAGAGCTCATATGTAGAGTTTGTTTGATAAACTTTCCTACTACTTTGTCTAAATTAGAAGCAAATTGGTTGAACATTACTTCTACCTAAAATGGCAGAAAACGCACCTATCTTGGTGATGGACAGGACAGCTAGAGGGGATATGGAGGAGGCTGTTATTTTTTTTTTTAATAGGTGTACTTTCACCAATTTGCTGATAATTCATTGAAAGTAGATGATCGGTACAATTGCTGCCAATGCATTTTTTAAAGCTGTATTGTCATGAGTCAAATTTGATCATGTTAGGTTCTTGCATAGGTCCTATAGCATTGATAAGTTTCCACCCTCTTTCCTACATACACACATCTCTCCTGCATACACACAACTCTACTACTATCACACACGCAATTTTCCGAAATACACACACAACTCTCCTCCATACACAAACACAGTTCTAACACATATAGCTTTTCTACAGCTTTGAAGTATGCACTCACACCTCTGTTACATACACGCACTGTTTTGCTACATACTTGTACACAGCTTTCTTACATACACCAACAGCTCTCTTATATACTCATGCAGCTCCACACACACAAACACTTATATATATATATATATATATATATATATATGTACACTCATCCATCGTATACATTACCACATCTTGAAATTCCTTCCAGGAATGTGACTGATCACATGACCTGAAAGGTTCAATGGCTAATCAACAACTTTGTTTGATTGGGACCCTATCCATGCCACCTCACATATCAGGAGTGTCGTTCTTCTTTTCATAAAGAGGTCCAAGGGCTAGTCTTGCAGAAGTTTTTTCAGCTACACAGGATGCGCAACATCCGTGCAAGTCCTGGTGACTTTCTCCCCTGCACTGCACCGATCAGATAGATCAGTGTGGGGCAGGAGAAAGGAGAACAGTTCTTTCAGTGATCATGAAGGATGCTGTCAGTGTTTTCCTCCATCAGAATAAGCAGCCTCTAGACTGTAAGAAACACACACATTTTAACATCATTTTGATTGTCTAAAATTTACTGCAGCTAAAAATTACATTTGGTTTACAATGCATTTTGCCAGATATGTTGTCACTTGTCAAAGCTAAGAATTTTACATGCTGGGTTTTTTTATGGCACATTTAGCACTGATAAGTTGTCACACTCTTGCTTAATATGTTAACATTCTGTCTGTAAACTGTATATGCATAGCTACCTTTTTGAAGCAATATTGAGATTTACTTAAGAACGTGGGGCCCAATAAATACCATCAATGGTGCCCAGTCCAAGAGATGGTGGATCCTATAGGTAAACACCACCTCATCATGCACTAAAACTTACTAAAAAAAAAAAAGATGTGAAGTTCACACATATAGAAGATGGACATTTTGTGAATACATATTACACGTATTGTAAAATAGATAGAGCTCATATGTAGAGTTTGTTTGATAAACTTTCCTACTACTTTGTCTAAATTAGAAGCAAATTGGTTGAACATTACTTCTACCTAAAATGGCAGAAAACGCACCTATCTTGGTGATGGACAGGACAGCTAGAGGGGATATGGAGGAGGCTGTTATTTTTTTTTTAATAGGTGTACTTTCACCAATTTGCTGATAATTCATTGAAAGTAGATGATCGGTACAATTGCTGCCAATGCATTTTTTAAAGCTGTATTGTCATGAGTCAAATTTGATCATGTTAGGTTCTTGCATAGGTCCTATAGCATTGATAAGTTTCCACCCTCTTTCCTACATACACACATCTCTCCTGCATACACACAACTCTACTACTATCACACACGCAATTTTCCGAAATACACACACAACTCTCCTCCATACACAAACACAGTTCTAACACATATAGCTTTTCTACAGCTTTGAAGTATGCACTCACACCTCTGTTACATACACGCACTGTTTTGCTACATACTTGTACACAGCTTTCTTACATACACCAACAGCTCTCTTATATACTCATGCAGCTCCACACACACAAACACTTATATATATATATATATATGTATATATATATGTACACTCATCCATCGTATACATTACCACATCTTGAAATTCCTTCCAGGAATGTGACTGATCACATGACCTGAAAGGTTCAATGGCTAATCAACAACTTTGTTTGATTGGGACCCTATCCATGCCACCTCACATATCAGGAGTGTCGTTCTTCTTTTCATAAAGAGGTCCAAGGGCTAGTCTTGCAGAAGTTTTTTCAGCTACACAGGATGCGCAACATCCGTGCAAGTCCTGGTGACTTTCTCCCCTGCACTGCACCGATCAGATAGATCAGTGTGGGGCAGGAGAAAGGAGAACAGTTCTTTCAGTGATCATGAAGGATGCTGTCAGTGTTTTCCTCCATCAGAATAAGCAGCCTCTAGACTGTAAGAAACACACACATTTTAACATCATTTTGATTGTCTAAAATTTACTGCAGCTAAAAATTACATTTGGTTTACAATGCATTTTGCCAGATATGTTGTCACTTGTCAAAGCTTAGAATTTTACATGCTGGGTTTTTTTATGGCACATTTAGCACTGATAAGTTGTCACACTCTTGCTTAATATGTTAACATTCTGTCTGTAAACTGTATATGCATAGCTACCTTTTTGAAGCAATATTGAGATTTACTTAAGAACGTGGGGCCCAATAAATACCATCAATGGTGCCCAGTCCAAGAGATGGTGGATCCTATAGGTAAACACCACCTCATCATGCACTAAAACTTACTAAAAAAAAAAAAGATGTGAAGTTCACACATATAGAAGATGGACATTTTGTGAATACATATTACACGTATTGTAAAATAGATAGAGCTCATATGTAGAGTTTGTTTGATAAACTTTCCTACTACTTTGTCTAAATTAGAAGCAAATTGGTTGAACATTACTTCTACCTAAAATGGCAGAAAACGCACCTATCTTGGTGATGGACAGGACAGCTAGAGGGGATATGGAGGAGGCTGTTATTTTTTTTTTTAATAGGTGTACTTTCACCAATTTGCTGATAATTCATTGAAAGTAGATGATCGGTACAATTGCTGCCAATGCATTTTTTAAAGCTGTATTGTCATGAGTCAAATTTGATCATGTTAGGTTCTTGCATAGGTCCTATAGCATTGATAAGTTTCCACCCTCTTTCCTACATACACACATCTCTCCTGCATACACACAACTCTACTACTATCACACACGCAATTTTCCGAAATACACACACAACTCTCCTCCATACACAAACACAGTTCTAACACATATAGCTTTTCTACAGCTTTGAAGTATGCACTCACACCTCTGTTACATACACGCACTGTTTTGCTACATACTTGTACACAGCTTTCTTACATACACCAACAGCTCTCTTATATACTCATGCAGCTCCACACACACAAACACTTATATATATATATATATATATATGTACACTCATCCATCGTATACATTACCACATCTTGAAATTCCTTCCAGGAATGTGACTGATCACATGACCTGAAAGGTTCAATGGCTAATCAACAACTTTGTTTGATTGGGACCCTATCCATGCCACCTCACATATCAGGAGTGTCGTTCTTCTTTTCATAAAGAGGTCCAAGGGCTAGTCTTGCAGAAGTTTTTTCAGCTACACAGGATGCGCAACATCCGTGCAAGTCCTGGTGACTTTCTCCCCTGCACTGCACCGATCAGATAGATCAGTGTGGGGCAGGAGAAAGGAGAACAGTTCTTTCAGTGATCATGAAGGATGCTGTCAGTGTTTTCCTCCATCAGAATAAGCAGCCTCTAGACTGTAAGAAACACACACATTTTAACATCATTTTGATTGTCTAAAATTTACTGCAGCTAAAAATTACATTTGGTTTACAATGCATTTTGCCAGATATGTTGTCACTTGTCAAAGCTTAGAATTTTACATGCTGGGTTTTTTTATGGCACATTTAGCACTGATAAGTTGTCACACTCTTGCTTAATATGTTAACATTCTGTCTGTAAACTGTATATGCATAGCTACCTTTTTGAAGCAATATTGAGATTTACTTAAGAACGTGGGGCCCAATAAATACCATCAATGGTGCCCAGTCCAAGAGATGGTGGATCCTATAGGTAAACACCACCTCATCATGCACTAAAACTTACTAAAAAAAAAAAAGATGTGAAGTTCACACATATAGAAGATGGACATTTTGTGAATACATATTACACGTATTGTAAAATAGATAGAGCTCATATGTAGAGTTTGTTTGATAAACTTTCCTACTACTTTGTCTAAATTAGAAGCAAATTGGTTGAACATTACTTCTACCTAAAATGGCAGAAAACGCACCTATCTTGGTGATGGACAGGACAGCTAGAGGGGATATGGAGGAGGCTGTTATTTTTTTTTTTAATAGGTGTACTTTCACCAATTTGCTGATAATTCATTGAAAGTAGATGATCGGTACAATTGCTGCCAATGCATTTTTTAAAGCTGTATTGTCATGAGTCAAATTTGATCATGTTAGGTTCTTGCATAGGTCCTATAGCATTGATAAGTTTCCACCCTCTTTCCTACATACACACATCTCTCCTGCATACACACAACTCTACTACTATCACACACGCAATTTTCCGAAATACACACACAACTCTCCTCCATACACAAACACAGTTCTAACACATATAGCTTTTCTACAGCTTTGAAGTATGCACTCACACCTCTGTTACATACACGCACTGTTTTGCTACATACTTGTACACAGCTTTCTTACATACACCAACAGCTCTCTTATATACTCATGCAGCTCCACACACACAAACACTTATATATATATATATATATATATGTACACTCATCCATCGTATACATTACCACATCTTGAAATTCCTTCCAGGAATGTGACTGATCACATGACCTGAAAGGTTCAATGGCTAATCAACAACTTTGTTTGATTGGGACCCTATCCATGCCACCTCACATATCAGGAGTGTCGTTCTTCTTTTCATAAAGAGGTCCAAGGGCTAGTCTTGCAGAAGTTTTTTCAGCTACACAGGATGCGCAACATCCGTGCAAGTCCTGGTGACTTTCTCCCCTGCACTGCACCGATCAGATAGATCAGTGTGGGGCAGGAGAAAGGAGAACAGTTCTTTCAGTGATCATGAAGGATGCTGTCAGTGTTTTCCTCCATCAGAATAAGCAGCCTCTAGACTGTAAGAAACACACACATTTTAACATCATTTTGATTGTCTAAAATTTACTGCAGCTAAAAATTACATTTGGTTTACAATGCATTTTGCCAGATATGTTGTCACTTGTCAAAGCTTAGAATTTTACATGCTGGGTTTTTTTATGGCACATTTAGCACTGATAAGTTGTCACACTCTTGCTTAATATGTTAACATTCTGTCTGTAAACTGTATATGCATAGCTACCTTTTTGAAGCAATATTGAGATTTACTTAAGAACGTGGGGCCCAATAAATACCATCAATGGTGCCCAGTCCAAGAGATGGTGGATCCTATAGGTAAACACCACCTCATCATGCACTAAAACTTACTAAAAAAAAAAAAGATGTGAAGTTCACACATATAGAAAATGGACATTTTGTGAATACATATTACACGTATTGTAAAATAGATAGAGCTCATATGTAGAGTTTGTTTGATAAACTTTCCTACTACTTTGTCTAAATTAGAAGCAAATTGGTTGAACATTACTTCTACCTAAAATGGCAGAAAACGCACCTATCTTGGTGATGGACAGGACAGCTAGAGGGGATATGGAGGAGGCTGTTATTTTTTTTTTTAATAGGTGTACTTTCACCAATTTGCTGATAATTCATTGAAAGTAGATGATCGGTACAATTGCTGCCAATGCATTTTTTAAAGCTGTATTGTCATGAGTCAAATTTGATCATGTTAGGTTCTTGCATAGGTCCTATAGCATTGATAAGTTTCCACCCTCTTTCCTACATACACACATCTCTCCTGCATACACACAACTCTACTACTATCACACACGCAATTTTCCGAAATACACACACAACTCTCCTCCATACACAAACACAGTTCTAACACATATAGCTTTTCTACAGCTTTGAAGTATGCACTCACACCTCTGTTACATACACGCACTGTTTTGCTACATACTTGTACACAGCTTTCTTACATACACCAACAGCTCTCTTATATACTCATGCAGCTCCACACACACAAACACTTATATATATATATATATATATATATATATATGTACACTCATCCATCGTATACATTACCACATCTTGAAATTCCTTCCAGGAATGTGACTGATCACATGACCTGAAAGGTTCAATGGCTAATCAACAACTTTGTTTGATTGGGACCCTATCCATGCCACCTCACATATCAGGAGTGTCGTTCTTCTTTTCATAAAGAGGTCCAAGGGCTAGTCTTGCAGAAGTTTTTTCAGCTACACAGGATGCGCAACATCCGTGCAAGTCCTGGTGACTTTCTCCCCTGCACTGCACCGATCAGATAGATCAGTGTGGGGCAGGAGAAAGGAGAACAGTTCTTTCAGTGATCATGAAGGATGCTGTCAGTGTTTTCCTCCATCAGAATAAGCAGCCTCTAGACTGTAAGAAACACACACATTTTAACATCATTTTGATTGTCTAAAATTTACTGCAGCTAAAAATTACATTTGGTTTACAATGCATTTTGCCAGATATGTTGTCACTTGTCAAAGCTTAGAATTTTACATGCTGGGTTTTTTTATGGCACATTTAGCACTGATAAGTTGTCACACTCTTGCTTAATATGTTAACATTCTGTCTGTAAACTGTATATGCATAGCTACCTTTTTGAAGCAATATTGAGATTTACTTAAGAACGTGGGGCCCAATAAATACCATCAATGGTGCCCAGTCCAAGAGATGGTGGATCCTATAGGTAAACACCACCTCATCATGCACTAAAACTTACTAAAAAAAAAAAAGATGTGAAGTTCACACATATAGAAGATGGACATTTTGTGAATACATATTACACGTATTGTAAAATAGATAGAGCTCATATGTAGAGTTTGTTTGATAAACTTTCCTACTACTTTGTCTAAATTAGAAGCAAATTGGTTGAACATTACTTCTACCTAAAATGGCAGAAAACGCACCTATCTTGGTGATGGACAGGACAGCTAGAGGGGATATGGAGGAGGCTGTTATTTTTTTTTTAATAGGTGTACTTTCACCAATTTGCTGATAATTCATTGAAAGTAGATGATCGGTACAATTGCTGCCAATGCATTTTTTAAAGCTGTATTGTCATGAGTCAAATTTGATCATGTTAGGTTCTTGCATAGGTCCTATAGCATTGATAAGTTTCCACCCTCTTTCCTACATACACACATCTCTCCTGCATACACACAACTCTACTACTATCACACACGCAATTTTCCGAAATACACACACAACTCTCCTCCATACACAAACACAGTTCTAACACATATAGCTTTTCTACAGCTTTGAAGTATGCACTCACACCTGTTACATACACGCACTGTTTTGCTACATACTTGTACACAGCTTTCTTACATACACCAACAGCTCTCTTATATACTCATGCAGCTCCACACACACAAACACTTATATATATATATATATATATATATATATATATATATGTACACTCATCCATCGTATACATTACCACATCTTGAAATTCCTTCCAGGAATGTGACTGATCACATGACCTGAAAGGTTCAATGGCTAATCAACAACTTTGTTTGATTGGGACCCTATCCATGCCACCTCACATATCAGGAGTGTCGTTCTTCTTTTCATAAAGAGGTCCAAGGGCTAGTCTTGCAGAAGTTTTTTCAGCTACACAGGATGCGCAACATCCGTGCAAGTCCTGGTGACTTTCTCCCCTGCACTGCACCGATCAGATAGATCAGTGTGGGGCAGGAGAAAGGAGAACAGTTCTTTCAGTGATCATGAAGGATGCTGTCAGTGTTTTCCTCCATCAGAATAAGCAGCCTCTAGACTGTAAGAAACACACACATTTTAACATCATTTTGATTGTCTAAAATTTACTGCAGCTAAAAATTACATTTGGTTTACAATGCATTTTGCCAGATATGTTGTCACTTGTCAAAGCTAAGAATTTTACATGCTGGGTTTTTTTATGGCACATTTAGCACTGATAAGTTGTCACACTCTTGCTTAATATGTTAACATTCTGTCTGTAAACTGTATATGCATAGCTACCTTTTTGAAGCAATATTGAGATTTACTTAAGAACGTGGGGCCCAATAAATACCATCAATGGTGCCCAGTCCAAGAGATGGTGGATCCTATAGGTAAACACCACCTCATCATGCACTAAAACTTACTAAAAAAAAAAAAGATGTGAAGTTCACACATATAGAAGATGGACATTTTGTGAATACATATTACACGTATTGTAAAATAGATAGAGCTCATATGTAGAGTTTGTTTGATAAACTTTCCTACTACTTTGTCTAAATTAGAAGCAAATTGGTTGAACATTACTTCTACCTAAAATGGCAGAAAACGCACCTATCTTGGTGATGGACAGGACAGCTAGAGGGGATATGGAGGAGGCTGTTATTTTTTTTTTAATAGGTGTACTTTCACCAATTTGCTGATAATTCATTGAAAGTAGATGATCGGTACAATTGCTGCCAATGCATTTTTTAAAGCTGTATTGTCATGAGTCAAATTTGATCATGTTAGGTTCTTGCATAGGTCCTATAGCATTGATAAGTTTCCACCCTCTTTCCTACATACACACATCTCTCCTGCATACACACAACTCTACTACTATCACACACGCAATTTTCCGAAATACACACACAACTCTCCTCCATACACAAACACAGTTCTAACACATATAGCTTTTCTACAGCTTTGAAGTATGCACTCACACCTCTGTTACATACACGCACTGTTTTGCTACATACTTGTACACAGCTTTCTTACATACACCAACAGCTCTCTTATATACTCATGCAGCTCCACACACACAAACACTTATATATATATATATATATATATATATATATATGTACACTCATCCATCGTATACATTACCACATCTTGAAATTCCTTCCAGGAATGTGACTGATCACATGACCTGAAAGGTTCAATGGCTAATCAACAACTTTGTTTGATTGGGACCCTATCCATGCCACCTCACATATCAGGAGTGTCGTTCTTCTTTTCATAAAGAGGTCCAAGGGCTAGTCTTGCAGAAGTTTTTTCAGCTACACAGGATGCGCAACATCCGTGCAAGTCCTGGTGACTTTCTCCCCTGCACTGCACCGATCAGATAGATCAGTGTGGGGCAGGAGAAAGGAGAACAGTTCTTTCAGTGATCATGAAGGATGCTGTCAGTGTTTTCCTCCATCAGAATAAGCAGCCTCTAGACTGTAAGAAACACACACATTTTAACATCATTTTGATTGTCTAAAATTTACTGCAGCTAAAAATTACATTTGGTTTACAATGCATTTTGCCAGATATGTTGTCACTTGTCAAAGCTAAGAATTTTACATGCTGGGTTTTTTTATGGCACATTTAGCACTGATAAGTTGTCACACTCTTGCTTAATATGTTAACATTCTGTCTGTAAACTGTATATGCATAGCTACCTTTTTGAAGCAATATTGAGATTTACTTAAGAACGTGGGGCCCAATAAATACCATCAATGGTGCCCAGTCCAAGAGATGGTGGATCCTATAGGTAAACACCACCTCATCATGCACTAAAACTTACTAAAAAAAAAAAAGATGTGAAGTTCACACATATAGAAAATGGACATTTTGTGAATACATATTACACGTATTGTAAAATAGATAGAGCTCATATGTAGAGTTTGTTTGATAAACTTTCCTACTACTTTGTCTAAATTAGAAGCAAATTGGTTGAACATTACTTCTACCTAAAATGGCAGAAAACGCACCTATCTTGGTGATGGACAGGACAGCTAGAGGGGATATGGAGGAGGCATGTAATTTTTTTTTTTAATAGGTGTACTTTCACCAATTTGCTGATAATTCATTGAAAGTAGATGATCGGTACAATTGCTGCCAATGCATTTTTTAAAGCTGTATTGTCATGAGTCAAATTTGATCATGTTAGGTTCTTGCATAGGTCCTATAGCATTGATAAGTTTCCACCCTCTTTCCTACATACACACATCTCTCCTGCATACACACAACTCTACTACTATCACACACGCAATTTTCCGAAATACACACACAACTCTCCTCCATACACAAACACAGTTCTAACACATATAGCTTTTCTACAGCTTTGAAGTATGCACTCACACCTCTGTTACATACACGCACTGTTTTGCTACATACTTGTACACAGCTTTCTTACATACACCAACAGCTCTCTTATATACTCATGCAGCTCCACACACACAAACACTTATATATATATATATATATATATATATGTACACTCATCCATCGTATACATTACCACATCTTGAAATTCCTTCCAGGAATGTGACTGATCACATGACCTGAAAGGTTCAATGGCTAATCAACAACTTTGTTTGATTGGGACCCTATCCATGCCACCTCACATATCAGGAGTGTCGTTCTTCTTTTCATAAAGAGGTCCAAGGGCTAGTCTTGCAGAAGTTTTTTCAGCTACACAGGATGCGCAACATCCGTGCAAGTCCTGGTGACTTTCTCCCCTGCACTGCACCGATCAGATAGATCAGTGTGGGGCAGGAGAAAGGAGAACAGTTCTTTCAGTGATCATGAAGGATGCTGTCAGTGTTTTCCTCCATCAGAATAAGCAGCCTCTAGACTGTAAGAAACACACACATTTTAACATCATTTTGATTGTCTAAAATTTACTGCAGCTAAAAATTACATTTGGTTTACAATGCATTTTGCCAGATATGTTGTCACTTGTCAAAGCTTAGAATTTTACATGCTGGGTTTTTTTATGGCACATTTAGCACTGATAAGTTGTCACACTCTTGCTTAATATGTTAACATTCTGTCTGTAAACTGTATATGCATAGCTACCTTTTTGAAGCAATATTGAGATTTACTTAAGAACGTGGGGCCCAATAAATACCATCAATGGTGCCCAGTCCAAGAGATGGTGGATCCTATAGGTAAACACCACCTCATCATGCACTAAAACTTACTAAAAAAAAAAAAGATGTGAAGTTCACACATATAGAAGATGGACATTTTGTGAATACATATTACACGTATTGTAAAATAGATAGAGCTCATATGTAGAGTTTGTTTGATAAACTTTCCTACTACTTTGTCTAAATTAGAAGCAAATTGGTTGAACATTACTTCTACCTAAAATGGCAGAAAACGCACCTATCTTGGTGATGGACAGGACAGCTAGAGGGGATATGGAGGAGGCTGTTATTTTTTTTTTAATAGGTGTACTTTCACCAATTTGCTGATAATTCATTGAAAGTAGATGATCGGTACAATTGCTGCCAATGCATTTTTTAAAGCTGTATTGTCATGAGTCAAATTTGATCATGTTAGGTTCTTGCATAGGTCCTATAGCATTGATAAGTTTCCACCCTCTTTCCTACATACACACATCTCTCCTGCATACACACAACTCTACTACTATCACACACGCAATTTTCCGAAATACACACACAACTCTCCTCCATACACAAACACAGTTCTAACACATATAGCTTTTCTACAGCTTTGAAGTATGCACTCACACCTGTTACATACACGCACTGTTTTGCTACATACTTGTACACAGCTTTCTTACATACACCAACAGCTCTCTTATATACTCATGCAGCTCCACACACACAAACACTTATATATATATATATATATATATATATATATATATATATATGTACACTCATCCATCGTATACATTACCACATCTTGAAATTCCTTCCAGGAATGTGACTGATCACATGACCTGAAAGGTTCAATGGCTAATCAACAACTTTGTTTGATTGGGACCCTATCCATGCCACCTCACATATCAGGAGTGTCGTTCTTCTTTTCATAAAGAGGTCCAAGGGCTAGTCTTGCAGAAGTTTTTTCAGCTACACAGGATGCGCAACATCCGTGCAAGTCCTGGTGACTTTCTCCCCTGCACTGCACCGATCAGATAGATCAGTGTGGGGCAGGAGAAAGGAGAACAGTTCTTTCAGTGATCATGAAGGATGCTGTCAGTGTTTTCCTCCATCAGAATAAGCAGCCTCTAGACTGTAAGAAACACACACATTTTAACATCATTTTGATTGTCTAAAATTTACTGCAGCTAAAAATTACATTTGGTTTACAATGCATTTTGCCAGATATGTTGTCACTTGTCAAAGCTTAGAATTTTACATGCTGGGTTTTTTTATGGCACATTTAGCACTGATAAGTTGTCACACTCTTGCTTAATATGTTAACATTCTGTCTGTAAACTGTATATGCATAGCTACCTTTTTGAAGCAATATTGAGATTTACTTAAGAACGTGGGGCCCAATAAATACCATCAATGGTGCCCAGTCCAAGAGATGGTGGATCCTATAGGTAAACACCACCTCATCATGCACTAAAACTTACTAAAAAAAAAAAAGATGTGAAGTTCACACATATAGAAGATGGACATTTTGTGAATACATATTACACGTATTGTAAAATAGATAGAGCTCATATGTAGAGTTTGTTTGATAAACTTTCCTACTACTTTGTCTAAATTAGAAGCAAATTGGTTGAACATTACTTCTACCTAAAATGGCAGAAAACGCACCTATCTTGGTGATGGACAGGACAGCTAGAGGGGATATGGAGGAGGCTGTTATTTTTTTTTTTAATAGGTGTACTTTCACCAATTTGCTGATAATTCATTGAAAGTAGATGATCGCTACAATTGCTGCCAATGCATTTTTTAAAGCTGTATTGTCATGAGTCAAATTTGATCATGTTAGGTTCTTGCATAGGTCCTATAGCATTGATAAGTTTCCACCCTCTTTCCTACATACACACATCTCTCCTGCATACACACAACTCTACTACTATCACACACGCAATTTTCCGAAATACACACACAACTCTCCTCCATACACAAACACAGTTCTAACACATATAGCTTTTCTACAGCTTTGAAGTATGCACTCACACCTCTGTTACATACACGCACTGTTTTGCTACATACTTGTACACAGCTTTCTTACATACACCAACAGCTCTCTTATATACTCATGCAGCTCCACACACACAAACACTTATATATATATATATATATATATATATGTACACTCATCCATCGTATACATTACCACATCTTGAAATTCCTTCCAGGAATGTGACTGATCACATGACCTGAAAGGTTCAATGGCTAATCAACAACTTTGTTTGATTGGGACCCTATCCATGCCACCTCACATATCAGGAGTGTCGTTCTTCTTTTCATAAAGAGGTCCAAGGGCTAGTCTTGCAGAAGTTTTTTCAGCTACACAGGATGCGCAACATCCGTGCAAGTCCTGGTGACTTTCTCCCCTGCACTGCACCGATCAGATAGATCAGTGTGGGGCAGGAGAAAGGAGAACAGTTCTTTCAGTGATCATGAAGGATGCTGTCAGTGTTTTCCTCCATCAGAATAAGCAGCCTCTAGACTGTAAGAAACACACACATTTTAACATCATTTTGATTGTCTAAAATTTACTGCAGCTAAAAATTACATTTGGTTTACAATGCATTTTGCCAGATATGTTGTCACTTGTCAAAGCTTAGAATTTTACATGCTGGGTTTTTTTATGGCACATTTAGCACTGATAAGTTGTCACACTCTTGCTTAATATGTTAACATTCTGTCTGTAAACTGTATATGCATAGCTACCTTTTTGAAGCAATATTGAGATTTACTTAAGAACGTGGGGCCCAATAAATACCATCAATGGTGCCCAGTCCAAGAGATGGTGGATCCTATAGGTAAACACCACCTCATCATGCACTAAAACTTACTAAAAAAAAAAAAGATGTGAAGTTCACACATATAGAAGATGGACATTTTGTGAATACATATTACACGTATTGTAAAATAGATAGAGCTCATATGTAGAGTTTGTTTGATAAACTTTCCTACTACTTTGTCTAAATTAGAAGCAAATTGGTTGAACATTACTTCTACCTAAAATGGCAGAAAACGCACCTATCTTGGTGATGGACAGGACAGCTAGAGGGGATATGGAGGAGGCTGTTATTTTTTTTTTTAATAGGTGTACTTTCACCAATTTGCTGATAATTCATTGAAAGTAGATGATCGGTACAATTGCTGCCAATGCATTTTTTAAAGCTGTATTGTCATGAGTCAAATTTGATCATGTTAGGTTCTTGCATAGGTCCTATAGCATTGATAAGTTTCCACCCTCTTTCCTACATACACACATCTCTCCTGCATACACACAACTCTACTACTATCACACACGCAATTTTCCGAAATACACACACAACTCTCCTCCATACACAAACACAGTTCTAACACATATAGCTTTTCTACAGCTTTGAAGTATGCACTCACACCTCTGTTACATACACGCACTGTTTTGCTACATACTTGTACACAGCTTTCTTACATACACCAACAGCTCTCTTATATACTCATGCAGCTCCACACACACAAACACTTATATATATATATATATATATATATATATATGTACACTCATCCATCGTATACATTACCACATCTTGAAATTCCTTCCAGGAATGTGACTGATCACATGACCTGAAAGGTTCAATGGCTAATCAACAACTTTGTTTGATTGGGACCCTATCCATGCCACCTCACATATCAGGAGTGTCGTTCTTCTTTTCATAAAGAGGTCCAAGGGCTAGTCTTGCAGAAGTTTTTTCAGCTACACAGGATGCGCAACATCCGTGCAAGTCCTGGTGACTTTCTCCCCTGCACTGCACCGATCAGATAGATCAGTGTGGGGCAGGAGAAAGGAGAACAGTTCTTTCAGTGATCATGAAGGATGCTGTCAGTGTTTTCCTCCATCAGAATAAGCAGCCTCTAGACTGTAAGAAACACACACATTTTAACATCATTTTGATTGTCTAAAATTTACTGCAGCTAAAAATTACATTTGGTTTACAATGCATTTTGCCAGATATGTTGTCACTTGTCAAAGCTAAGAATTTTACATGCTGGGTTTTTTTATGGCACATTTAGCACTGATAAGTTGTCACACTCTTGCTTAATATGTTAACATTCTGTCTGTAAACTGTATATGCATAGCTACCTTTTTGAAGCAATATTGAGATTTACTTAAGAACGTGGGGCCCAATAAATACCATCAATGGTGCCCAGTCCAAGAGATGGTGGATCCTATAGGTAAACACCACCTCATCATGCACTAAAACTTACTAAAAAAAAAAAAGATGTGAAGTTCACACATATAGAAAATGGACATTTTGTGAATACATATTACACGTATTGTAAAATAGATAGAGCTCATATGTAGAGTTTGTTTGATAAACTTTCCTACTACTTTGTCTAAATTAGAAGCAAATTGGTTGAACATTACTTCTACCTAAAATGGCAGAAAACGCACCTATCTTGGTGATGGACAGGACAGCTAGAGGGGATATGGAGGAGGCTGTTATTTTTTTTTTAATAGGTGTACTTTCACCAATTTGCTGATAATTCATTGAAAGTAGATGATCGGTACAATTGCTGCCAATGCATTTTTTAAAGCTGTATTGTCATGAGTCAAATTTGATCATGTTAGGTTCTTGCATAGGTCCTATAGCATTGATAAGTTTCCACCCTCTTTCCTACATACACACATCTCTCCTGCATACACACAACTCTACTACTATCACACACGCAATTTTCCGAAATACACACACAACTCTCCTCCATACACAAACACAGTTCTAACACATATAGCTTTTCTACAGCTTTGAAGTATGCACTCACACCTCTGTTACATACACGCACTGTTTTGCTACATACTTGTACACAGCTTTCTTACATACACCAACAGCTCTCTTATATACTCATGCAGCTCCACACACACAAACACTTATATATATATATATATATATATATATATATATATGTACACTCATCCATCGTATACATTACCACATCTTGAAATTCCTTCCAGGAATGTGACTGATCACATGACCTGAAAGGTTCAATGGCTAATCAACAACTTTGTTTGATTGGGACCCTATCCATGCCACCTCACATATCAGGAGTGTCGTTCTTCTTTTCATAAAGAGGTCCAAGGGCTAGTCTTGCAGAAGTTTTTTCAGCTACACAGGATGCGCAACATCCGTGCAAGTCCTGGTGACTTTCTCCCCTGCACTGCACCGATCAGATAGATCAGTGTGGGGCAGGAGAAAGGAGAACAGTTCTTTCAGTGATCATGAAGGATGCTGTCAGTGTTTTCCTCCATCAGAATAAGCAGCCTCTAGACTGTAAGAAACACACACATTTTAACATCATTTTGATTGTCTAAAATTTACTGCAGCTAAAAATTACATTTGGTTTACAATGCATTTTGCCAGATATGTTGTCACTTGTCAAAGCTAAGAATTTTACATGCTGGGTTTTTTTATGGCACATTTAGCACTGATAAGTTGTCACACTCTTGCTTAATATGTTAACATTCTGTCTGTAAACTGTATATGCATAGCTACCTTTTTGAAGCAATATTGAGATTTACTTAAGAACGTGGGGCCCAATAAATACCATCAATGGTGCCCAGTCCAAGAGATGGTGGATCCTATAGGTAAACACCACCTCATCATGCACTAAAACTTACTAAAAAAAAAAAAGATGTGAAGTTCACACATATAGAAAATGGACATTTTGTGAATACATATTACACGTATTGTAAAATAGATAGAGCTCATATGTAGAGTTTGTTTGATAAACTTTCCTACTACTTTGTCTAAATTAGAAGCAAATTGGTTGAACATTACTTCTACCTAAAATGGCAGAAAACGCACCTATCTTGGTGATGGACAGGACAGCTAGAGGGGATATGGAGGAGGCTGTTATTTTTTTTTTTAATAGGTGTACTTTCACCAATTTGCTGATAATTCATTGAAAGTAGATGATCGGTACAATTGCTGCCAATGCATTTTTTAAAGCTGTATTGTCATGAGTCAAATTTGATCATGTTAGGTTCTTGCATAGGTCCTATAGCATTGATAAGTTTCCACCCTCTTTCCTACATACACACATCTCTCCTGCATACACACAACTCTACTACTATCACACACGCAATTTTCCGAAATACACACACAACTCTCCTCCATACACAAACACAGTTCTAACACATATAGCTTTTCTACAGCTTTGAAGTATGCACTCACACCTGTTACATACACGCACTGTTTTGCTACATACTTGTACACAGCTTTCTTACATACACCAACAGCTCTCTTATATACTCATGCAGCTCCACACACACAAACACTTATATATATATATATATATATATATATATATATATGTACACTCATCCATCGTATACATTACCACATCTTGAAATTCCTTCCAGGAATGTGACTGATCACATGACCTGAAAGGTTCAATGGCTAATCAACAACTTTGTTTGATTGGGACCCTATCCATGCCACCTCACATATCAGGAGTGTCGTTCTTCTTTTCATAAAGAGGTCCAAGGGCTAGTCTTGCAGAAGTTTTTTCAGCTACACAGGATGCGCAACATCCGTGCAAGTCCTGGTGACTTTCTCCCCTGCACTGCACCGATCAGATAGATCAGTGTGGGGCAGGAGAAAGGAGAACAGTTCTTTCAGTGATCATGAAGGATGCTGTCAGTGTTTTCCTCCATCAGAATAAGCAGCCTCTAGACTGTAAGAAACACACACATTTTAACATCATTTTGATTGTCTAAAATTTACTGCAGCTAAAAATTACATTTGGTTTACAATGCATTTTGCCAGATATGTTGTCACTTGTCAAAGCTAAGAATTTTACATGCTGGGTTTTTTTATGGCACATTTAGCACTGATAAGTTGTCACACTCTTGCTTAATATGTTAACATTCTGTCTGTAAACTGTATATGCATAGCTACCTTTTTGAAGCAATATTGAGATTTACTTAAGAACGTGGGGCCCAATAAATACCATCAATGGTGCCCAGTCCAAGAGATGGTGGATCCTATAGGTAAACACCACCTCATCATGCACTAAAACTTACTAAAAAAAAAAAAGATGTGAAGTTCACACATATAGAAAATGGACATTTTGTGAATACATATTACACGTATTGTAAAATAGATAGAGCTCATATGTAGAGTTTGTTTGATAAACTTTCCTACTACTTTGTCTAAATTAGAAGCAAATTGGTTGAACATTACTTCTACCTAAAATGGCAGAAAACGCACCTATCTTGGTGATGGACAGGACAGCTAGAGGGGATATGGAGGAGGCTGTTATTTTTTTTTTTAATAGGTGTACTTTCACCAATTTGCTGATAATTCATTGAAAGTAGATGATCGGTACAATTGCTGCCAATGCATTTTTTAAAGCTGTATTGTCATGAGTCAAATTTGATCATGTTAGGTTCTTGCATAGGTCCTATAGCATTGATAAGTTTCCACCCTCTTTCCTACATACACACATCTCTCCTGCATACACACAACTCTACTACTATCACACACGCAATTTTCCGAAATACACACACAACTCTCCTCCATACACAAACACAGTTCTAACACATATAGCTTTTCTACAGCTTTGAAGTATGCACTCACACCTGTTACATACACGCACTGTTTTGCTACATACTTGTACACAGCTTTCTTACATACACCAACAGCTCTCTTATATACTCATGCAGCTCCACACACACAAACACTTATATATATATATATATATATATATATATATATATGTACACTCATCCATCGTATACATTACCACATCTTGAAATTCCTTCCAGGAATGTGACTGATCACATGACCTGAAAGGTTCAATGGCTAATCAACAACTTTGTTTGATTGGGACCCTATCCATGCCACCTCACATATCAGGAGTGTCGTTCTTCTTTTCATAAAGAGGTCCAAGGGCTAGTCTTGCAGAAGTTTTTTCAGCTACACAGGATGCGCAACATCCGTGCAAGTCCTGGTGACTTTCTCCCCTGCACTGCACCGATCAGATAGATCAGTGTGGGGCAGGAGAAAGGAGAACAGTTCTTTCAGTGATCATGAAGGATGCTGTCAGTGTTTTCCTCCATCAGAATAAGCAGCCTCTAGACTGTAAGAAACACACACATTTTAACATCATTTTGATTGTCTAAAATTTACTGCAGCTAAAAATTACATTTGGTTTACAATGCATTTTGCCAGATATGTTGTCACTTGTCAAAGCTAAGAATTTTACATGCTGGGTTTTTTTATGGCACATTTAGCACTGATAAGTTGTCACACTCTTGCTTAATATGTTAACATTCTGTCTGTAAACTGTATATGCATAGCTACCTTTTTGAAGCAATATTGAGATTTACTTAAGAACGTGGGGCCCAATAAATACCATCAATGGTGCCCAGTCCAAGAGATGGTGGATCCTATAGGTAAACACCACCTCATCATGCACTAAAACTTACTAAAAAAAAAAAAGATGTGAAGTTCACACATATAGAAAATGGACATTTTGTGAATACATATTACACGTATTGTAAAATAGATAGAGCTCATATGTAGAGTTTGTTTGATAAACTTTCCTACTACTTTGTCTAAATTAGAAGCAAATTGGTTGAACATTACTTCTACCTAAAATGGCAGAAAACGCACCTATCTTGGTGATGGATAGGACAGCTAGAGGGGATATGGAGGAGGCTGTTATTTTTTTTTTTAATAGGTGTACTTTCACCAATTTGCTGATAATTCATTGAAAGTAGATGATCGGTACAATTGCTGCCAATGCATTTTTTAAAGCTGTATTGTCATGAGTCAAATTTGATCATGTTAGGTTCTTGCATAGGTCCTATAGCATTGATAAGTTTCCACCCTCTTTCCTACATACACACATCTCTCCTGCATACACACAACTCTACTACTATCACACACGCAATTTTCCGAAATACACACACAACTCTCCTCCATACACAAACACAGTTCTAACACATATAGCTTTTCTACAGCTTTGAAGTATGCACTCACACCTGTTACATACACGCACTGTTTTGCTACATACTTGTACACAGCTTTCTTACATACACCAACAGCTCTCTTATATACTCATGCAGCTCCACACACACAAACACTTATATATATATATATATATATATATATATATATATATATATGTACACTCATCCATCGTATACATTACCACATCTTGAAATTCCTTCCAGGAATGTGACTGATCACATGACCTGAAAGGTTCAATGGCTAATCAACAACTTTGTTTGATTGGGACCCTATCCATGCCACCTCACATATCAGGAGTGTCGTTCTTCTTTTCATAAAGAGGTCCAAGGGCTAGTCTTGCAGAAGTTTTTTCAGCTACACAGGATGCGAAACATCCGTGCAAGTCCTGGTGACTTTCTCCCCTGCACTGCACCGATCAGATAGATCAGTGTGGGGCAGGAGAAAGGAGAACAGTTCTTTCAGTGATCATGAAGGATGCTGTCAGTGTTTTCCTCCATCAGAATAAGCAGCCTCTAGACTGTAAGAAACACACACATTTTAACATCATTTTGATTGTCTAAAATTTACTGCAGCTAAAAATTACATTTGGTTTACAATGCATTTTGCCAGATATGTTGTCACTTGTCAAAGCTAAGAATTTTACATGCTGGTTTTTTTTATGGCACATTTAGCACTGATAAGTTGTCACACTCTTGCTTAATATGTTAACATTCTGTCTGTAAACTGTATATGCATAGCTACCTTTTTGAAGCAATATTGAGATTTACTTAAGAACGTGGGGCCCAATAAATACCATCAATGGTGCCCAGTCCAAGAGATGGTGGATCCTATAGGTAAACACCACCTCATCATGCACTAAAACTTACTAAAAAAAAAAAAGATGTGAAGTTCACACATATAGAAAATGGACATTTTGTGAATACATATTACACGTATTGTAAAATAGATAGAGCTCATATGTAGAGTTTGTTTGATAAACTTTCCTACTACTTTGTCTAAATTAGAAGCAAATTGGTTGAACATTACTTCTACCTAAAATGGCAGAAAACGCACCTATCTTGGTGATGGACAGGACAGCTAGAGGGGATATGGAGGAGGCTGTTATTTTTTTAATAGGTGTACTTTCACCAATTTGCTGATAATTCATTGAAAGTAGATGATCGGTACAATTGCTGCCAATGCATTTTTTAAAGCTGTATTGTCATGAGTCAAATTTGATCATGTTAGGTTCTTGCATAGGTCCTATAGCATTGATAAGTTTCCACCCTCTTTCCTACATACACACATCTCTCCTGCATACACACAACTCTACTACTATCACACACGCAATTTTCCGAAATACACACACAACTCTCCTCCATACACAAACACAGTTCTAACACATATAGCTTTTCTACAGCTTTGAAGTATGCACTCACACCTCTGTTACATACACGCACTGTTTTGCTACATACTTGTACACAGCTTTCTTACATACACCAACAGCTCTCTTATATACTCATGCAGCTCCACACACACAAACACTTATATATATATATATATATATATATATATATGTACACTCATCCATCGTATACATTACCACATCTTGAAATTCCTTCCAGGAATGTGACTGATCACATGACCTGAAAGGTTCAATGGCTAATCAACAACTTTGTTTGATTGGGACCCTATCCATGCCACCTCACATATCAGGAGTGTTGTTCTTCTTTTCATAAAGAGGTCCAAGGGCTAGTCTTGCAGAAGTTTTTTCAGCTACACAGGATGCGCAACATCCGTGCAAGTCCTGGTGACTTTCTCCCCTGCACTGCACCGATCAGATAGATCAGTGTGGGGCAGGAGAAAGGAGAACAGTTCTTTCAGTGATCATGAAGGATGCTGTCAGTGTTTTCCTCCATCAGAATAAGCAGCCTCTAGACTGTAAGAAACACACACATTTTAACATCATTTTGATTGTCTAAAATTTACTGCAGCTAAAAATTACATTTGGTTTACAATGCATTTTGCCAGATATGTTGTCACTTGTCAAAGCTAAGAATTTTACATGCTGGGTTTTTTTATGGCACATTTAGCACTGATAAGTTGTCACACTCTTGCTTAATATGTTAACATTCTGTCTGTAAACTGTATATGCATAGCTACCTTTTTGAAGCAATATTGAGATTTACTTAAGAACGTGGGGCCCAATAAATACCATCAATGGTGCCCAGTCCAAGAGATGGTGGATCCTATTGGTAAACACCACCTCATCATGCACTAAAACTTACTAAAAAAAAAAAAGATGTGAAGTTCACACATATAGAAAATGGACATTTTGTGAATACATATTACACGTATTGTAAAATAGATAGAGCTCATATGTAGAGTTTGTTTGATAAACTTTCCTACTACTTTGTCTAAATTAGAAGCAAATTGGTTGAACATTACTTCTACCTAAAATGGCAGAAAACGCACCTATCTTGGTGATGGACAGGACAGCTAGAGGGGATATGGAGGAGGCTGTTATTTTTTTTTTAATAGGTGTACTTTCACCAATTTGCTGATAATTCATTGAAAGTAGATGATCGGTACAATTGCTGCCAATGCATTTTTTAAAGCTGTATTGTCATGAGTCAAATTTGATCATGTTAGGTTCTTGCATAGGTCCTATAGCATTGATAAGTTTCCACCCTCTTTCCTACATACACACATCTCTCCTGCATACACACAACTCTACTACTATCACACACGCAATTTTCCGAAATACACACACAACTCTCCTCCATACACAAACACAGTTCTAACACATATAGCTTTTCTACAGCTTTGAAGTATGCACTCACACCTCTGTTACATACACGCACTGTTTTGCTACATACTTGTACACAGCTTTCTTACATACACCAACAGCTCTCTTATATACTCATGCAGCTCCACACACACAAACACTTATATATATATATATATATATATATATGTACACTCATCCATCGTATACATTACCACATCTTGAAATTCCTTCCAGGAATGTGACTGATCACATGACCTGAAAGGTTCAATGGCTAATCAACAACTTTGTTTGATTGGGACCCTATCCATGCCACCTCACATATCAGGAGTGTCGTTCTTCTTTTCATAAAGAGGTCCAAGGGCTAGTCTTGCAGAAGTTTTTTCAGCTACACAGGATGCGCAACATCCGTGCAAGTCCTGGTGACTTTCTCCCCTGCACTGCACCGATCAGATAGATCAGTGTGGGGCAGGAGAAAGGAGAACAGTTCTTTCAGTGATCATGAAGGATGCTGTCAGTGTTTTCCTCCATCAGAATAAGCAGCCTCTAGACTGTAAGAAACACACACATTTTAACATCATTTTGATTGTCTAAAATTTACTGCAGCTAAAAATTACATTTGGTTTACAATGCATTTTGCCAGATATGTTGTCACTTGTCAAAGCTAAGAATTTTACATGCTGGGTTTTTTTATGGCACATTTAGCACTGATAAGTTGTCACACTCTTGCTTAATATGTTAACATTCTGTCTGTAAACTGTATATGCATAGCTACCTTTTTGAAGCAATATTGAGATTTACTTAAGAACGTGGGGCCCAATAAATACCATCAATGGTGCCCAGTCCAAGAGATGGTGGATCCTATAGGTAAACACCACCTCATCATGCACTAAAACTTACTAAAAAAAAAAAAGATGTGAAGTTCACACATATAGAAAATGGACATTTTGTGAATACATATTACACGTATTGTAAAATAGATAGAGCTCATATGTAGAGTTTGTTTGATAAACTTTCCTACTACTTTGTCTAAATTAGAAGCAAATTGGTTGAACATTACTTCTACCTAAAATGGCAGAAAACGCACCTATCTTGGTGATGGACAGGACAGCTAGAGGGGATATGGAGGAGGCTGTTATTTTTTTTTTTAATAGGTGTACTTTCACCAATTTGCTGATAATTCATTGAAAGTAGATGATCGGTACAATTGCTGCCAATGCATTTTTTAAAGCTGTATTGTCATGAGTCAAATTTGATCATGTTAGGTTCTTGCATAGGTCCTATAGCATTGATAAGTTTCCACCCTCTTTCCTACATACACACATCTCTCCTGCATACACACAACTCTACTACTATCACACACGCAATTTTCCGAAATACACACACAACTCTCCTCCATACACAAACACAGTTCTAACACATATAGCTTTTCTACAGCTTTGAAGTATGCACTCACACCTGTTACATACACGCACTGTTTTGCTACATACTTGTACACAGCTTTCTTACATACACCAACAGCTCTCTTATATACTCATGCAGCTCCACACACACAAACACTTATATATATATATATATATATATATATATATATATATATATATATATGTACACTCATCCATCGTATACATTACCACATCTTGAAATTCCTTCCAGGAATGTGACTGATCACATGACCTGAAAGGTTCAATGGCTAATCAACAACTTTGTTTGATTGGGACCCTATCCATGCCACCTCACATATCAGGAGTGTCGTTCTTCTTTTCATAAAGAGGTCCAAGGGCTAGTCTTGCAGAAGTTTTTTCAGCTACACAGGATGCGCAACATCCGTGCAAGTCCTGGTGACTTTCTCCCCTGCACTGCACCGATCAGATAGATCAGTGTGGGGCAGGAGAAAGGAGAACAGTTCTTTCAGTGATCATGAAGGATGCTGTCAGTGTTTTCCTCCATCAGAATAAGCAGCCTCTAGACTGTAAGAAACACACACATTTTAACATCATTTTGATTGTCTAAAATTTACTGCAGCTAAAAATTACATTTGGTTTACAATGCATTTTGCCAGATATGTTGTCACTTGTCAAAGCTAAGAATTTTACATGCTGGGTTTTTTTATGGCACATTTAGCACTGATAAGTTGTCACACTCTTGCTTAATATGTTAACATTCTGTCTGTAAACTGTATATGCATAGCTACCTTTTTGAAGCAATATTGAGATTTACTTAAGAACGTGGGGCCCAATAAATACCATCAATGGTGCCCAGTCCAAGAGATGGTGGATCCTATAGGTAAACACCACCTCATCATGCACTAAAACTTACTAAAAAAAAAAAAGATGTGAAGTTCACACATATAGAAAATGGACATTTTGTGAATACATATTACACGTATTGTAAAATAGATAGAGCTCATATGTAGAGTTTGTTTGATAAACTTTCCTACTACTTTGTCTAAATTAGAAGCAAATTGGTTGAACATTACTTCTACCTAAAATGGCAGAAAACGCACCTATCTTGGTGATGGACAGGACAGCTAGAGGGGATATGGAGGAGGCTGTTATTTTTTTTTTAATAGGTGTACTTTCACCAATTTGCTGATAATTCATTGAAAGTAGATGATCGGTACAATTGCTGCCAATGCATTTTTTAAAGCTGTATTGTCATGAGTCAAATTTGATCATGTTAGGTTCTTGCATAGGTCCTATAGCATTGATAAGTTTCCACCCTCTTTCCTACATACACACATCTCTCCTGCATACACACAACTCTACTACTATCACACACGCAATTTTCCGAAATACACACACAACTCTCCTCCATACACAAACACAGTTCTAACACATATAGCTTTTCTACAGCTTTGAAGTATGCACTCACACCTCTGTTACATACACGCACTGTTTTGCTACATACTTGTACACAGCTTTCTTACATACACCAACAGCTCTCTTATATACTCATGCAGCTCCACACACACAAACACTTATATATATATATATATATATATATGTACACTCATCCATCGTATACATTACCACATCTTGAAATTCCTTCCAGGAATGTGACTGATCACATGACCTGAAAGGTTCAATGGCTAATCAACAACTTTGTTTGATTGGGACCCTATCCATGCCACCTCACATATCAGGAGTGTCGTTCTTCTTTTCATAAAGAGGTCCAAGGGCTAGTCTTGCAGAAGTTTTTTCAGCTACACAGGATGCGCAACATCCGTGCAAGTCCTGGTGACTTTCTCCCCTGCACTGCACCGATCAGATAGATCAGTGTGGGGCAGGAGAAAGGAGAACAGTTCTTTCAGTGATCATGAAGGATGCTGTCAGTGTTTTCCTCCATCAGAATAAGCAGCCTCTAGACTGTAAGAAACACACACATTTTAACATCATTTTGATTGTCTAAAATTTACTGCAGCTAAAAATTACATTTGGTTTACAATGCATTTTGCCAGATATGTTGTCACTTGTCAAAGCTAAGAATTTTACATGCTGGGTTTTTTTATGGCACATTTAGCACTGATAAGTTGTCACACTCTTGCTTAATATGTTAACATTCTGTCTGTAAACTGTATATGCATAGCTACCTTTTTGAAGCAATATTGAGATTTACTTAAGAACGTGGGGCCCAATAAATACCATCAATGGTGCCCAGTCCAAGAGATGGTGGATCCTATAGGTAAACACCACCTCATCATGCACTAAAACTTACTAAAAAAAAAAAAGATGTGAAGTTCACACATATAGAAAATGGACATTTTGTGAATACATATTACACGTATTGTAAAATAGATAGAGCTCATATGTAGAGTTTGTTTGATAAACTTTCCTACTACTTTGTCTAAATTAGAAGCAAATTGGTTGAACATTACTTCTACCTAAAATGGCAGAAAACGCACCTATCTTGGTGATGGACAGGACAGCTAGAGGGGATATGGAGGAGGCTGTTATTTTTTTTTTAATAGGTGTACTTTCACCAATTTGCTGATAATTCATTGAAAGTAGATGATCGGTACAATTGCTGCCAATGCATTTTTTAAAGCTGTATTGTCATGAGTCAAATTTGATCATGTTAGGTTCTTGCATAGGTCCTATAGCATTGATAAGTTTCCACCCTCTTTCCTACATACACACATCTCTCCTGCATACACACAACTCTACTACTATCACACACGCAATTTTCCGAAATACACACACAACTCTCCTCCATACACAAACACAGTTCTAACACATATAGCTTTTCTACAGCTTTGAAGTATGCACTCACACCTCTGTTACATACACGCACTGTTTTGCTACATACTTGTACACAGCTTTCTTACATACACCAACAGCTCTCTTATATACTCATGCAGCTCCACACACACAAACACTTATATATATATATATATATGTACACTCATCCATCGTATACATTACCACATCTTGAAATTCCTTCCAGGAATGTGACTGATCACATGACCTGAAAGGTTCAATGGCTAATCAACAACTTTGTTTGATTGGGACCCTATCCATGCCACCTCACATATCAGGAGTGTCGTTCTTCTTTTCATAAAGAGGTCCAAGGGCTAGTCTTG
The DNA here is from genome assembly GCF_046119375.1 of Phyllobates terribilis. Taxonomy (NCBI): domain Eukaryota; kingdom Metazoa; phylum Chordata; class Amphibia; order Anura; family Dendrobatidae; genus Phyllobates; species Phyllobates terribilis. The sequence goes on from NW_027363938.1 coordinate 314,835, forward strand.
CAGAAGTTTTTTCAGCTACACAGGATGCGCAACATCCGTGCAAGTCCTGGTGACTTTCTCCCCTGCACTGCACCGATCAGATAGATCAGTGTGGGGCAGGAGAAAGGAGAACAGTTCTTTCAGTGATCATGAAGGATGCTGTCAGTGTTTTCCTCCATCAGAATAAGCAGCCTCTAGACTGTAAGAAACACACACATTTTAACATCATTTTGATTGTCTAAAATTTACTGCAGCTAAAAATTACATTTGGTTTACAATGCATTTTGCCAGATATGTTGTCACTTGTCAAAGCTAAGAATTTTACATGCTGGGTTTTTTTATGGCACATTTAGCACTGATAAGTTGTCACACTCTTGCTTAATATGTTAACATTCTGTCTGTAAACTGTATATGCATAGCTACCTTTTTGAAGCAATATTGAGATTTACTTAAGAACGTGGGGCCCAATAAATACCATCAATGGTGCCCAGTCCAAGAGATGGTGGATCCTATAGGTAAACACCACCTCATCATGCACTAAAACTTACTAAAAAAAAAAAAGATGTGAAGTTCACACATATAGAAAATGGACATTTTGTGAATACATATTACACGTATTGTAAAATAGATAGAGCTCATATGTAGAGTTTGTTTGATAAACTTTCCTACTACTTTGTCTAAATTAGAAGCAAATTGGTTGAACATTACTTCTACCTAAAATGGCAGAAAACGCACCTATCTTGGTGATGGACAGGACAGCTAGAGGGGATATGGAGGAGGCTGTTATTTTTTTTTTAATAGGTGTACTTTCACCAATTTGCTGATAATTCATTGAAAGTAGATGATCGGTACAATTGCTGCCAATGCATTTTTTAAAGCTGTATTGTCATGAGTCAAATTTGATCATGTTAGGTTCTTGCATAGGTCCTATAGCATTGATAAGTTTCCACCCTCTTTCCTACATACACACATCTCTCCTGCATACACACAACTCTACTACTATCACACACGCAATTTTCCGAAATACACACACAACTCTCCTCCATACACAAACACAGTTCTAACACATATAGCTTTTCTACAGCTTTGAAGTATGCACTCACACCTCTGTTACATACACGCACTGTTTTGCTACATACTTGTACACAGCTTTCTTACATACACCAACAGCTCTCTTATATACTCATGCAGCTCCACACACACAAACACTTATATATATATATATATATGTACACTCATCCATCGTATACATTACCACATCTTGAAATTCCTTCCAGGAATGTGACTGATCACATGACCTGAAAGGTTCAATGGCTAATCAACAACTTTGTTTGATTGGGACCCTATCCATGCCACCTCACATATCAGGAGTGTCGTTCTTCTTTTCATAAAGAGGTCCAAGGGCTAGTCTTGCAGAAGTTTTTTCAGCTACACAGGATGCGCAACATCCGTGCAAGTCCTGGTGACTTTCTCCCTGCACTGCACCGATCAGATAGATCAGTGTGGGGCAGGAGAAAGGAGAACAGTTCTTTCAGTGATCATGAAGGATGCTGTCAGTGTTTTCCTCCATCAGAATAAGCAGCCTCTAGACTGTAAGAAACACACACATTTTAACATCATTTTGATTGTCTAAAAATTTACTGCAGCTAAAAATTACATTTGGTTTACAATGCATTTTGCCAGATATGTTGTCACTTGTCAAAGCTAAGAATTTTACATGCTGGGTTTTTTTATGGCACATTTAGCACTGATAAGTTGTCACACTCTTGCTTAATATGTTAACATTCTGTCTGTAAACTGTATATGCATAGCTACCTTTTTGAAGCAATATTGAGATTTACTTAAGAACGTGGGGCCCAATAAATACCATCAATGGTGCCCAGTCCAAGAGATGGTGGATCCTATAGGTAAACACCACCTCATCATGCACTAAAACTTACTAAAAAAAAAAAAGATGTGAAGTTCACACATATAGAAAATGGACATTTTGTGAATACATATTACACGTATTGTAAAATAGATAGAGCTCATATGTAGAGTTTGTTTGATAAACTTTCCTACTACTTTGTCTAAATTAGAAGCAAATTGGTTGAACATTACTTCTACCTAAAATGGCAGAAAACGCACCTATCTTGGTGATGGACAGGACAGCTAGAGGGGATATGGAGGAGGCTGTTATTTTTTTTTAATAGGTGTACTTTCACCAATTTGCTGATAATTCATTGAAAGTAGATGATCGGTACAATTGCTGCCAATGCATTTTTTAAAGCTGTATTGTCATGAGTCAAATTTGATCATGTTAGGTTCTTGCATAGGTCCTATAGCATTGATAAGTTTCCACCCTCTTTCCTACATACACACATCTCTCCTGCATACACACAACTCTACTACTATCACACACGCAATTTTCCGAAATACACACACAACTCTCCTCCATACACAAACACAGTTCTAACACATATAGCTTTTCTACAGCTTTGAAGTATGCACTCACACCTCTGTTACATACACGCACTGTTTTGCTACATACTTGTACACAGCTTTCTTACATACACCAACAGCTCTCTTATATACTCATGCAGCTCCACACACACAAACACTTATATATATATATATATATATATATATATGTACACTCATCCATCGTATACATTACCACATCTTGAAATTCCTTCCAGGAATGTGACTGATCACATGACCTGAAAGGTTCAATGGCTAATCAACAACTTTGTTTGATTGGGACCCTATCCATGCCACCTCACATATCAGGAGTGTCGTTCTTCTTTTCATAAAGAGGTCCAAGGGCTAGTCTTGCAGAAGTTTTTTCAGCTACACAGGATGCGCAACATCCGTGCAAGTCCTGGTGACTTTCTCCCCTGCACTGCACCGATCAGATAGATCAGTGTGGGGCAGGAGAAAGGAGAACAGTTCTTTCAGTGATCATGAAGGATGCTGTCAGTGTTTTCCTCCATCAGAATAAGCAGCCTCTAGACTGTAAGAAACACACACATTTTAACATCATTTTGATTGTCTAAAATTTACTGCAGCTAAAAATTACATTTGGTTTACAATGCATTTTGCCAGATATGTTGTCACTTGTCAAAGCTAAGAATTTTACATGCTGGGTTTTTTTATGGCACATTTAGCACTGATAAGTTGTCACACTCTTGCTTAATATGTTAACATTCTGTCTGTAAACTGTATATGCATAGCTACCTTTTTGAAGCAATATTGAGATTTACTTAAGAACGTGGGGCCCAATAAATACCATCAATGGTGCCCAGTCCAAGAGATGGTGGATCCTATAGGTAAACACCACCTCATCATGCACTAAAACTTACTAAAAAAAAAAAAGATGTGAAGTTCACACATATAGAAAATGGACATTTTGTGAATACATATTACACGTATTGTAAAATAGATAGAGCTCATATGTAGAGTTTGTTTGATAAACTTTCCTACTACTTTGTCTAAATTAGAAGCAAATTGGTTGAACATTACTTCTACCTAAAATGGCAGAAAACGCACCTATCTTGGTGATGGACAGGACAGCTAGAGGGGATATGGAGGAGGTGTTATTTTTTTTTTTAATAGGTGTACTTTCACCAATTTGCTGATAATTCATTGAAAGTAGATGATCGGTACAATTGCTGCCAATGCATTTTTTAAAGCTGTATTGTCATGAGTCAAATTTGATCATGTTAGGTTCTTGCATAGGTCCTATAGCATTGATAAGTTTCCACCCTCTTTCCTACATACACACATCTCTCCTGCATACACACAACTCTACTACTATCACACACGCAATTTTCCGAAATACACACACAACTCTCCTCCATACACAAACACAGTTCTAACACATATAGCTTTTCTACAGCTTTGAAGTATGCACTCACACCTCTGTTACATACACGCACTGTTTTGCTACATACTTGTACACAGCTTTCTTACATACACCAACAGCTCTCTTATATACTCATGCAGCTCCACACACACAAACACTTATATATATATATATATATGTACACTCATCCATCGTATACATTACCACATCTTGAAATTCCTTCCAGGAATGTGACTGATCACATGACCTGAAAGGTTCAATGGCTAATCAACAACTTTGTTTGATTGGGACCCTATCCATGCCACCTCACATATCAGGAGTGTCGTTCTTCTTTTTCATAAAGAGGTCCAAGGGCTAGTCTTGCAGAAGTTTTTTCAGCTACACAGGATGCGCAACATCCGTGCAAGTCCTGGTGACTTTCTCCCCTGCACTGCACCGATCAGATAGATCAGTGTGGGGCAGGAGAAAGGAGAACAGTTCTTTCAGTGATCATGAAGGATGCTGTCAGTGTTTTCCTCCATCAGAATAAGCAGCCTCTAGACTGTAAGAAACACACACATTTTAACATCATTTTTGATTGTCTAAAATTTACTGCAGCTAAAAATTACATTTGGTTTACAATGCATTTTGCCAGATATGTTGTCACTTGTCAAAGCTAAGAATTTTACATGCTGGGTTTTTTTATGGCACATTTAGCACTGATAAGTTGTCACACTCTTGCTTAATATGTTAACATTCTGTCTGTAAACTGTATATGCATAGCTACCTTTTTGAAGCAATATTGAGATTTACTTAAGAACGTGGGGCCCAATAAATACCATCAATGGTGCCCAGTCCAAGAGATGGTGGATCCTATAGGTAAACACCACCTCATCATGCACTAAAACTTACTAAAAAAAAAAAAGATGTGAAGTTCACACATATAGAAAATGGACATTTTGGGAATACATATTACACGTATTGTAAAATAGATAGAGCTCATATGTAGAGTTTGTTTGATAAACTTTCCTACTACTTTGTCTAAATTAGAAGCAAATTGGTTGAACATTACTTCTACCTAAAATGGCAGAAAACGCACCTATCTTGGTGATGGACAGGACAGCTAGAGGGGAATCTGGAGGAGGCTGTTATTTTTTTTTTAATAGGTGTACTTTCACCAATTTGCTGATAATTCATTGAAAGTAGATGATCGGTACAATTGCTGCCAATGCATTTTTTAAAGCTGTATTGTCATGAGTCAAATTTGATCATGTTAGGTTCTTGCATAGGTCCTATAGCATTGATAAGTTTCCACCCTCTTTCCTACATACACACATCTCTCCTGCATACACACAACTCTACTACTATCACACACGCAATTTTCCGAAATACACACACAACTCTCCTCCATACACAAACACAGTTCTAACACATATAGCTTTTCTACAGCTTTGAAGTATGCACTCACACCTCTGTTACATACACGCACTGTTTTGCTACATACTTGTACACAGCTTTCTTACATACACCAACAGCTCTCTTATATACTCATGCAGCTCCACACACACAAACACTTATATATATATATATATATGTACACTCATCCATCGTATACATTACCACATCTTGAAATTCCTTCCAGGAATGTGACTGATCACATGACCTGAAAGGTTCAATGGCTAATCAACAACTTTGTTTGATTGGGACCCTATCCATGCCACCTCACATATCAGGAGTGTCGTTCTTCTTTTCATAAAGAGGTCCAAGGGCTAGTCTTGCAGAAGTTTTTTCAGCTACACAGGATGCGCAACATCCGTGCAAGTCCTGGTGACTTTCTCCCCTGCACTGCACCGATCAGATAGATCAGTGTGGGGCAGGAGAAAGGAGAACAGTTCTTTCAGTGATCATGAAGGATGCTGTCAGTGTTTTCCTCCATCAGAATAAGCAGCCTCTAGACTGTAAGAAACACACACATTTTAACATCATTTTGATTGTCTAAAATTTACTGCAGCTAAAAATTACATTTGGTTTACAATGCATTTTGCCAGATATGTTGTCACTTGTCAAAGCTAAGAATTTTACATGCTGGCTTTTTTTATGGCACATTTAGCACTGATAAGTTGTCACACTCTTGCTTAATATGTTAACATTCTGTCTGTAAACTGTATATGCATAGCTACCTTTTTGAAGCAATATTGAGATTTACTTAAGAACGTGGGGCCCAATAAATACCATCAATGGTGCCCAGTCCAAGAGATGGTGGATCCTATAGGTAAACACCACCTCATCATGCACTAAAACTTACTAAAAAAAAAAAAGATGTGAAGTTCACACATATAGAAAATGGACATTTTGTGAATACATATTACACGTATTGTAAAATAGATAGAGCTCATATGTAGAGTTTGTTTGATAAACTTTCCTACTACTTTGTCTAAATTAGAAGCAAATTGGTTGAACATTACTTCTACCTAAAATGATATGGAGGAGGCTGTTATTTTTTTTTTAATAGGTGTACTTTCACCAATTTGCTGATAATTCATTGAAAGTAGATGATCGGTACAATTGCTGCCAATGCATTTTTTAAAGCTGTATTGTCATGAGTCAAATTTGATCATGTTAGGTTCTTGCATAGGTCCTATAGCATTGATAAGTTTCCACCCTCTTTCCTACATACACACATCTCTCCTGCATACACACAACTCTACTACTATCACACACGCAATTTTCCGAAATACACACACAACTCTCCTCCATACACAAACACAGTTCTAACACATATAGCTTTTCTACAGCTTTGAAGTATGCACTCACACCTCTGTTACATACACGCACTGTTTTGCTACATACTTGTACACAGCTTTCTTACATACACCAACAGCTCTCTTATATACTCATGCAGCTCCACACACACAAACACTTATATATATATATATATATATATATATGTACACTCATCCATCGTATACATTACCACATCTTGAAATTCCTTCCAGGAATGTGACTGATCACATGACCTGAAAGGTTCAATGGCTAATCAACAACTTTGTTTGATTGGGACCCTATCCATGCCACCTCACATATCAGGAGTGTCGTTCTTCTTTTCATAAAGAGGTCCAAGGGCTAGTCTTGCAGAAGTTTTTTCAGCTACACAGGATGCGCAACATCCGTGCAAGTCCTGGTGACTTTCTCCCCTGCACTGCACCGATCAGATAGATCAGTGTGGGGCAGGAGAAAGGAGAACAGTTCTTTCAGTGATCATGAAGGATGCTGTCAGTGTTTTCCTCCATCAGAATAAGCAGCCTCTAGACTGTAAGAAACACACACATTTTAACATCATTTTGATTGTCTAAAATTTACTGCAGCTAAAAATTACATTTGGTTTACAATGCATTTTGCCAGATATGTTGTCACTTGTCAAAGCTAAGAATTTTACATGCTGGGTTTTTTTATGGCACATTTAGCACTGATAAGTTGTCACACTCTTGCTTAATATGTTAACATTCTGTCTGTAAACTGTATATGCATAGCTACCTTTTTGAAGCAATATTGAGATTTACTTAAGAACGTGGGGCCCAATAAATACCATCAATGGTGCCCAGTCCAAGAGATGGTGGATCCTATAGGTAAACACCACCTCATCATGCACTAAAACTTACTAAAAAAAAAAAAGATGTGAAGTTCACACATATAGAAAATGGACATTTTGTGAATACATATTACACGTATTGTAAAATAGATAGAGCTCATATGTAGAGTTTGTTTGATAAACTTTCCTACTACTTTGTCTAAATTAGAAGCAAATTGGTTGAACATTACTTCTACCTAAAATGGCAGAAAACGCACCTATCTTGGTGATGGACAGGACAGCTAGAGGGGATATGGAGGAGGCTGTTATTTTTTTTTTAATAGGTGTACTTTCACCAATTTGCTGATAATTCATTGAAAGTAGATGATCGGTACAATTGCTGCCAATGCATTTTTTAAAGCTGTATTGTCATGAGTCAAATTTGATCATGTTAGGTTCTTGCATAGGTCCTATAGCATTGATAAGTTTCCACCCTCTTTCCTACATACACACATCTCTCCTGCATACACACAACTCTACTACTATCACACACGCAATTTTCCGAAATACACACACAACTCTCCTCCATACACAAACACAGTTCTAACACATATAGCTTTTCTACAGCTTTGAAGTATGCACTCACACCTCTGTTACATACACGCACTGTTTTGCTACATACTTGTACACAGCTTTCTTACATACACCAACAGCTCTCTTATATACTCATGCACCTCCACACACACAAACACTTATATATATATATATATATATATATATATATATATGTACACTCATCCATCGTATACATTACCACATCTTGAAATTCCTTCCAGGAATGTGACTGATCACATGACCTGAAAGGTTCAATGGCTAATCAACAACTTTGTTTGATTGGGACCCTATCCATGCCACCTCACATATCAGGAGTGTCGTTCTTCTTTTCATAAAGAGGTCCAAGGGCTAGTCTTGCAGAAGTTTTTTCAGCTACACAGGATGCGCAACATCCGTGCAAGTCCTGGTGACTTTCTCCCCTGCACTGCACCGATCAGATAGATCAGTGTGGGGCAGGAGAAAGGAGAACAGTTCTTTCAGTGATCATGAAGGATGCTGTCAGTGTTTTCCTCCATCAGAATAAGCAGCCTCTAGACTGTAAGAAACACACACATTTTAACATCATTTTGATTGTCTAAAATTTACTGCAGCTAAAAATTACATTTGGTTTACAATGCATTTTGCCAGATATGTTGTCACTTGTCAAAGCTAAGAATTTTACATGCTGGGTTTTTTTATGGCACATTTAGCACTGATAAGTTGTCACACTCTTGCTTAATATGTTAACATTCTGTCTGTAAACTGTATATGCATAGCTACCTTTTTGAAGCAATATTGAGATTTACTTAAGAACGTGGGGCCCAATAAATACCATCAATGGTGCCCAGTCCAAGAGATGGTGGATCCTATAGGTAAACACCACCTCATCATGCACTAAAACTTACTAAAAAAAAAAAAGATGTGAAGTTCACACATATAGAAAATGGACATTTTGTGAATACATATTACACGTATTGTAAAATAGATAGAGCTCATATGTAGAGTTTGTTTGATAAACTTTCCTACTACTTTGTCTAAATTAGAAGCAAATTGGTTGAACATTACTTCTACCTAAAATGGCAGAAAACGCACCTATCTTGGTGATGGACAGGACAGCTAGAGGGGATATGGAGGAGGCTGTTATTTTTTTTTTAATAGGTGTACTTTCACCAATTTGCTGATAATTCATTGAAAGTAGATGATCGGTACAATTGCTGCCAATGCATTTTTTAAAGCTGTATTGTCATGAGTCAAATTTGATCATGTTAGGTTCTTGCATAGGTCCTATAGCATTGATAAGTTTCCACCCTCTTTCCTACATACACACATCTCTCCTGCATACACACAACTCTACTACTATCACACACGCAATTTTCCGAAATACACACACAACTCTCCTCCATACACAAACACAGTTCTAACACATATAGCTTTTCTACAGCTTTGAAGTATGCACTCACACCTCTGTTACATACACGCACTGTTTTGCTACATACTTGTACACAGCTTTCTTACATACACCAACAGCTCTCTTATATACTCATGCACCTCCACACACACAAACACTTATATATATATATATATATATATATATATATATATATATGTACACTCATCCATCGTATACATTACCACATCTTGAAATTCCTTCCAGGAATGTGACTGATCACATGACCTGAAAGGTTCAATGGCTAATCAACAACTTTGTTTGATTGGGACCCTATCCATGCCACCTCACATATCAGGAGTGTCGTTCTTCTTTTCATAAAGAGGTCCAAGGGCTAGTCTTGCAGAAGTTTTTTCAGCTACACAGGATGCGCAACATCCGTGCAAGTCCTGGTGACTTTCTCCCCTGCACTGCACCGATCAGATAGATCAGTGTGGGGCAGGAGAAAGGAGAACAGTTCTTTCAGTGATCATGAAGGATGCTGTCAGTGTTTTCCTCCATCAGAATAAGCAGCCTCTAGACTGTAAGAAACACACACATTTTAACATCATTTTGATTGTCTAAAATTTACTGCAGCTAAAAATTACATTTGGTTTACAATGCATTTTGCCAGATATGTTGTCACTTGTCAAAGCTAAGAATTTTACATGCTGGGTTTTTTTATGGCACATTTAGCACTGATAAGTTGTCACACTCTTGCTTAATATGTTAACATTCTGTCTGTAAACTGTATATGCATAGCTACCTTTTTGAAGCAATATTGAGATTTACTTAAGAACGTGGGGCCCAATAAATACCATCAATGGTGCCCAGTCCAAGAGATGGTGGATCCTATAGGTAAACACCACCTCATCATGCACTAAAACTTACTAAAAAAAAAAAAGATGTGAAGTTCACACATATAGAAAATGGACATTTTGTGAATACATATTACACGTATTGTAAAATAGATAGAGCTCATATGTAGAGTTTGTTTGATAAACTTTCCTACTACTTTGTCTAAATTAGAAGCAAATTGGTTGAACATTACTTCTACCTAAAATGGCAGAAAACGCACCTATCTTGGTGATGGACAGGACAGCTAGAGGGGATATGGAGGAGGCTGTTATTTTTTTTTTAATAGGTGTACTTTCACCAATTTGCTGATAATTCATTGAAAGTAGATGATCGGTACAATTGCTGCCAATGCATTTTTTAAAGCTGTATTGTCATGAGTCAAATTTGATCATGTTAGGTTCTTGCATAGGTCCTATAGCATTGATAAGTTTCCACCCTCTTTCCTACATACACACATCTCTCCTGCATACACACAACTCTACTACTATCACACACGCAATTTTCCGAAATACACACACAACTCTCCTCCATACACAAACACAGTTCTAACACATATAGCTTTTCTACAGCTTTGAAGTATGCACTCACACCTCTGTTACATACACGCACTGTTTTGCTACATACTTGTACACAGCTTTCTTACATACACCAACAGCTCTCTTATATACTCATGCAGCTCCACACACACAAACACTAATATATATATATATATATATATATATATATATATATATATGTACACTCATCCATCGTATACATTACCACATCTTGAAATTCCTTCCAGGAATGTGACTGATCACATGACCTGAAAGGTTCAATGGCTAATCAACAACTTTGTTTGATTGGGACCCTATCCATGCCACCTCACATATCAGGAGTGTCGTTCTTCTTTTCATAAAGAGGTCCAAGGGCTAGTCTTGCAGAAGTTTTTTCAGCTACACAGGATGCGCAACATCCGTGCAAGTCCTGGTGACTTTCTCCCCTGCACTGCACCGATCAGATAGATCAGTGTGGGGCAGGAGAAAGGAGAACAGTTCTTTCAGTGATCATGAAGGATGCTGTCAGTGTTTTCCTCCATCAGAATAAGCAGCCTCTAGACTGTAAGAAACACACACATTTTAACATCATTTTGATTGTCTAAAATTTACTGCAGCTAAAAATTACATTTGGTTTACAATGCATTTTGCCAGATATGTTGTCACTTGTCAAAGCTAAGAATTTTACATGCTGGGTTTTTTTATGGCACATTTAGCACTGATAAGTTGTCACACTCTTGCTTAATATGTTAACATTCTGTCTGTAAACTGTATATGCATAGCTACCTTTTTGAAGCAATATTGAGATTTACTTAAGAACGTGGGGCCCAATAAATACCATCAATGGTGCCCAGTCCAAGAGATGGTGGATCCTATAGGTAAACACCACCTCATCATGCACTAAAACTTACTAAAAAAAAAAAAGATGTGAAGTTCACACATATAGAAAATGGACATTTTGTGAATACATATTACACGAATTGTAAAATAGATAGAGCTCATATGTAGAGTTTGTTTGATAAACTTTCCTACTACTTTGTCTAAATTAGAAGCAAATTGGTTGAACATTACTTCTACCTAAAATGGCAGAAAACGCACCTATCTTGGTGATGGACAGGACAGCTAGAGGGGATATGGAGGAGGCTGTTATTTTTTTTTTAATAGGTGTACTTTCACCAATTTGCTGATAATTCATTGAAAGTAGATGATCGGTACAATTGCTGCCAATGCATTTTTTAAAGCTGTATTGTCATGAGTCAAATTTGATCATGTTAGGTTCTTGCATAGGTCCTATAGCATTGATAAGTTTCCACCCTCTTTCCTACATACACACATCTCTCCTGCATACACACAACTCTACTACTATCACACACGCAATTTTCCGAAATACACACACAACTCTCCTCCATACACAAACACAGTTCTAACACATATAGCTTTTCTACAGCTTTGAAGTATGCACTCACACCTCTGTTACATACACGCACTGTTTTGCTACATACTTGTACACAGCTTTCTTACATACACCAACAGCTCTCTTATATACTCATGCAGCTCCACACACACAAACACTTATATATATATATATATATATATATATGTACACTCATCCATCGTATACATTACCACATCTTGAAATTCCTTCCAGGAATGTGACTGATCACATGACCTGAAAGGTTCAATGGCTAATCAACAACTTTGTTTGATTGGGACCCTATCCATGCCACCTCACATATCAGGAGTGTCGTTCTTCTTTTCATAAAGAGGTCCAAGGGCTAGTCTTGCAGAAGTTTTTTCAGCTACACAGGATGCGCAACATCCGTGCAAGTCCTGGTGACTTTCTCCCCTGCACTGCACCGATCAGATAGATCAGTGTGGGGCAGGAGAAAGGAGAACAGTTCTTTCAGTGATCATGAAGGATGCTGTCAGTGTTTTCCTCCATCAGAATAAGCAGCCTCTAGACTGTAAGAAACACACACATTTTAACATCATTTTGATTGTCTAAAATTTACTGCAGCTAAAAATTACATTTGGTTTACAATGCATTTTGCCAGATATGTTGTCACTTGTCAAAGCTAAGAATTTTACATGCTGGGTTTTTTTATGGCACATTTAGCACTGATAAGTTGTCACACTCTTGCTTAATATGTTAACATTCTGTCTGTAAACTGTATATGCATAGCTACCTTTTTGAAGCAATATTGAGATTTACTTAAGAACGTGGGGCCCAATAAATACCATCAATGGTGCCCAGTCCAAGAGATGGTGGATCCTATAGGTAAACACCACCTCATCATGCACTAAAACTTACTAAAAAAAAAAAAGATGTGAAGTTCACACATATAGAAAATGGACATTTTGTGAATACATATTACACGTATTGTAAAATAGATAGAGCTCATATGTAGAGTTTGTTTGATAAACTTTCCTACTACTTTGTCTAAATTAGAAGCAAATTGGTTGAACATTACTTCTACCTAAAATGGCAGAAAACGCACCTATCTTGGTGATGGACAGGACAGCTAGAGGGGATATGGAGGAGGCTGTTATTTTTTTTTTAATAGGTGTACTTTCACCAATTTGCTGATAATTCATTGAAAGTAGATGATCGGTACAATTGCTGCCAATGCATTTTTTAAAGCTGTATTGTCATGAGTCAAATTTGATCATGTTAGGTTCTTGCATAGGTCCTATAGCATTGATAAGTTTCCACCCTCTTTCCTACATACACACATCTCTCCTGCATACACACAACTCTACTACTATCACACACGCAATTTTCCGAAATACACACACAACTCTCCTCCATACACAAACACAGTTCTAACACATATAGCTTTTCTACAGCTTTGAAGTATGCACTCACACCTCTGTTACATACACGCACTGTTTTGCTACATACTTGTACACAGCTTTCTTACATACACCAACAGCTCTCTTATATACTCATGCAGCTCCACACACACAAACACTTATATATATATATATATATATATATATATATATATATGTACACTCATCCATCGTATACATTACCACATCTTGAAATTCCTTCCAGGAATGTGACTGATCACATGACCTGAAAGGTTCAATGGCTAATCAACAACTTTGTTTGATTGGGACCCTATCCATGCCACCTCACATATCAGGAGTGTCGTTCTTCTTTTCATAAAGAGGTCCAAGGGCTAGTCTTGCAGAAGTTTTTTCAGCTACACAGGATGCGCAACATCCGTGCAAGTCCTGGTGACTTTCTCCCCTGCACTGCACCGATCAGATAGATCAGTGTGGGGCAGGAGAAAGGAGAACAGTTCTTTCAGTGATCATGAAGGATGCTGTCAGTGTTTTCCTCCATCAGAATAAGCAGCCTCTAGACTGTAAGAAACACACACATTTTAACATCATTTTGATTGTCTAAAATTTACTGCAGCTAAAAATTACATTTGGTTTACAATGCATTTTGCCAGATATGTTGTCACTTGTCAAAGCTAAGAATTTTACATGCTGGGTTTTTTTATGGCACATTTAGCACTGATAAGTTGTCACACTCTTGCTTAATATGTTAACATTCTGTCTGTAAACTGTATATGCATAGCTACCTTTTTGAAGCAATATTGAGATTTACTTAAGAACGTGGGGCCCAATAAATACCATCAATGGTGCCCAGTCCAAGAGATGGTGGATCCTATAGGTAAACACCACCTCATCATGCACTAAAACTTACTAAAAAAAAAAAAGATGTGAAGTTCACACATATAGAAAATGGACATTTTGTGAATACATATTACACGTATTGTAAAATAGATAGAGCTCATATGTAGAGTTTGTTTGATAAACTTTCCTACTACTTTGTCTAAATTAGAAGCAAATTGGTTGAACATTACTTCTACCTAAAATGGCAGAAAACGCACCTATCTTGGTGATGGACAGGACAGCTAGAGGGGATATGGAGGAGGCTGTTATTTTTTTTTTAATAGGTGTACTTTCACCAATTTGCTGATAATTCATTGAAAGTAGATGATCGGTACAATTGCTGCCAATGCATTTTTTAAAGCTGTATTGTCATGAGTCAAATTTGATCATGTTAGGTTCTTGCATAGGTCCTATAGCATTGATAAGTTTCCACCCTCTTTCCTACATACACACATCTCTCCTGCATACACACAACTCTACTACTATCACACACGCAATTTTCCGAAATACACACACAACTCTCCTCCATACACAAACACAGTTCTAACACATATAGCTTTTCTACAGCTTTGAAGTATGCACTCACACCTCTGTTACATACACGCACTGTTTTGCTACATACTTGTACACAGCTTTCTTACATACACCAACAGCTCTCTTATATACTCATGCAGCTCCACACACACAAACACTTATATATATATATATATATATATATATGTACACTCATCCATCGTATACATTACCACATCTTGAAATTCCTTCCAGGAATGTGACTGATCACATGACCTGAAAGGTTCAATGGCTAATCAACAACTTTGTTTGATTGGGACCCTATCCATGCCACCTCACATATCAGGAGTGTCGTTCTTCTTTTCATAAAGAGGTCCAAGGGCTAGTCTTGCAGAAGTTTTTTCAGCTACACAGGATGCGCAACATCCGTGCAAGTCCTGGTGACTTTCTCCCCTGCACTGCACCGATCAGATAGATCAGTGTGGGGCAGGAGAAAGGAGAACAGTTCTTTCAGTGATCATGAAGGATGCTGTCAGTGTTTTCCTCCATCAGAATAAGCAGCCTCTAGACTGTAAGAAACACACACATTTTAACATCATTTTGATTGTCTAAAATTTACTGCAGCTAAAAATTACATTTGGTTTACAATGCATTTTGCCAGATATGTTGTCACTTGTCAAAGCTAAGAATTTTACATGCTGGGTTTTTTTATGGCACATTTAGCACTGATAAGTTGTCACACTCTTGCTTAATATGTTAACATTCTGTCTGTAAACTGTATATGCATAGCTACCTTTTTGAAGCAATATTGAGATTTACTTAAGAACGTGGGGCCCAATAAATACCATCAATGGTGCCCAGTCCAAGAGATGGTGGATCCTATAGGTAAACACCACCTCATCATGCACTAAAACTTACTAAAAAAAAAAAAGATGTGAAGTTCACACATATAGAAAATGGACATTTTGTGAATACATATTACACGTATTGTAAAATAGATAGAGCTCATATGTAGAGTTTGTTTGATAAACTTTCCTACTACTTTGTCTAAATTAGAAGCAAATTGGTTGAACATTACTTCTACCTAAAATGGCAGAAAACGCACCTATCTTGGTGATGGACAGGACAGCTAGAGGGGATATGGAGGAGGCTGTTATTTTTTTTTTAATAGGTGTACTTTCACCAATTTGCTGATAATTCATTGAAAGTAGATGATCGGTACAATTGCTGCCAATGCATTTTTTAAAGCTGTATTGTCATGAGTCAAATTTGATCATGTTAGGTTCTTGCATAGGTCCTATAGCATTGATAAGTTTCCACCCTCTTTCCTACATACACACATCTCTCCTGCATACACACAACTCTACTACTATCACACACGCAATTTTCCGAAATACACACACAACTCTCCTCCATACACAAACACAGTTCTAACACATATAGCTTTTCTACAGCTTTGAAGTATGCACTCACACCTCTGTTACATACACGCACTGTTTTGCTACATACTTGTACACAGCTTTCTTACATACACCAACAGCTCTCTTATATACTCATGCAGCTCCACACACACAAACACTTATATATATATATATATATATATATATATATATATATGTACACTCATCCATCGTATACATTACCACATCTTGAAATTCCTTCCAGGAATGTGACTGATCACATGACCTGAAAGGTTCAATGGCTAATCAACAACTTTGTTTGATTGGGACCCTATCCATGCCACCTCACATATCAGGAGTGTCGTTCTTCTTTTCATAAAGAGGTCCAAGGGCTAGTCTTGCAGAAGTTTTTTCAGCTACACAGGATGCGCAACATCCGTGCAAGTCCTGGTGACTTTCTCCCCTGCACTGCACCGATCAGATAGATCAGTGTGGGGCAGGAGAAAGGAGAACAGTTCTTTCAGTGATCATGAAGGATGCTGTCAGTGTTTTCCTCCATCAGAATAAGCAGCCTCTAGACTGTAAGAAACACACACATTTTAACATCATTTTGATTGTCTAAAATTTACTGCAGCTAAAAATTACATTTGGTTTACAATGCATTTTGCCAGATATGTTGTCACTTGTCAAAGCTAAGAATTTTACATGCTGGGTTTTTTTATGGCACATTTAGCACTGATAAGTTGTCACACTCTTGCTTAATATGTTAACATTCTGTCTGTAAACTGTATATGCATAGCTACCTTTTTGAAGCAATATTGAGATTTACTTAAGAACGTGGGGCCCAATAAATACCATCAATGGTGCCCAGTCCAAGAGATGGTGGATCCTATAGGTAAACACCACCTCATCATGCACTAAAACTTACTAAAAAAAAAAAAGATGTGAAGTTCACACATATAGAAAATGGACATTTTGTGAATACATATTACACGTATTGTAAAATAGATAGAGCTCATATGTAGAGTTTGTTTGATAAACTTTCCTACTACTTTGTCTAAATTAGAAGCAAATTGGTTGAACATTACTTCTACCTAAAATGGCAGAAAACGCACCTATCTTGGTGATGGACAGGACAGCTAGAGGGGATATGGAGGAGGCTGTTATTTTTTTTTTAATAGGTGTACTTTCACCAATTTGCTGATAATTCATTGAAAGTAGATGATCGGTACAATTGCTGCCAATGCATTTTTTAAAGCTGTATTGTCATGAGTCAAATTTGATCATGTTAGGTTCTTGCATAGGTCCTATAGCATTGATAAGTTTCCACCCTCTTTCCTACATACACACATCTCTCCTGCATACACACAACTCTACTACTATCACACACGCAATTTTCCGAAATACACACACAACTCTCCTCCATACACAAACACAGTTCTAACACATATAGCTTTTCTACAGCTTTGAAGTATGCACTCACACCTCTGTTACATACACGCACTGTTTTGCTACATACTTGTACACAGCTTTCTTACATACACCAACAGCTCTCTTATATACTCATGCACCTCCACACACACAAACACTTATATATATATATATATATATATATATGTACACTCATCCATCGTATACATTACCACATCTTGAAATTCCTTCCAGGAATGTGACTGATCACATGACCTGAAAGGTTCAATGGCTAATCAACAACTTTGTTTGATTGGGACCCTATCCATGCCACCTCACATATCAGGAGTGTCGTTCTTCTTTTCATAAAGAGGTCCAAGGGCTAGTCTTGCAGAAGTTTTTTCAGCTACACAGGATGCGCAACATCCGTGCAAGTCCTGGTGACTTTCTCCCCTGCACTGCACCGATCAGATAGATCAGTGTGGGGCAGGAGAAAGGAGAACAGTTCTTTCAGTGATCATGAAGGATGCTGTCAGTGTTTTCCTCCATCAGAATAAGCAGCCTCTAGACTGTAAGAAACACACACATTTTAACATCATTTTGATTGTCTAAAATTTACTGCAGCTAAAAATTACATTTGGTTTACAATGCATTTTGCCAGATATGTTGTCACTTGTCAAAGCTAAGAATTTTACATGCTGGGTTTTTTTATGGCACATTTAGCACTGATAAGTTGTCACACTCTTGCTTAATATGTTAACATTCTGTCTGTAAACTGTATATGCATAGCTACCTTTTTGAAGCAATATTGAGATTTACTTAAGAACGTGGGGCCCAATAAATACCATCAATGGTGCCCAGTCCAAGAGATGGTGGATCCTATAGGTAAACACCACCTCATCATGCACTAAAACTTACTAAAAAAAAAAAAGATGTGAAGTTCACACATATAGAAAATGGACATTTTGTGAATACATATTACACGTATTGTAAAATAGATAGAGCTCATATGTAGAGTTTGTTTGATAAACTTTCCTACTACTTTGTCTAAATTAGAAGCAAATTGGTTGAACATTACTTCTACCTAAAATGGCAGAAAACGCACCTATCTTGGTGATGGACAGGACAGCTAGAGGGGATATGGAGGAGGCTGTTATTTTTTTTTTAATAGGTGTACTTTCACCAATTTGCTGATAATTCATTGAAAGTAGATGATCGGTACAATTGCTGCCAATGCATTTTTTAAAGCTGTATTGTCATGAGTCAAATTTGATCATGTTAGGTTCTTGCATAGGTCCTATAGCATTGATAAGTTTCCACCCTCTTTCCTACATACACACATCTCTCCTGCATACACACAACTCTACTACTATCACACACGCAATTTTCCGAAATACACACACAACTCTCCTCCATACACAAACACAGTTCTAACACATATAGCTTTTCTACAGCTTTGAAGTATGCACTCACACCTCTGTTACATACACGCACTGTTTTGCTACATACTTGTACACAGCTTTCTTACATACACCAACAGCTCTCTTATATACTCATGCACCTCCACACACACAAACACTTATATATATATATATATATATATATATATATATATGTACACTCATCCATCGTATACATTACCACATCTTGAAATTCCTTCCAGGAATGTGACTGATCACATGACCTGAAAGGTTCAATGGCTAATCAACAACTTTGTTTGATTGGGACCCTATCCATGCCACCTCACATATCAGGAGTGTCGTTCTTCTTTTCATAAAGAGGTCCAAGGGCTAGTCTTGCAGAAGTTTTTTCAGCTACACAGGATGCGCAACATCCGTGCAAGTCCTGGTGACTTTCTCCCCTGCACTGCACCGATCAGATAGATCAGTGTGGGGCAGGAGAAAGGAGAACAGTTCTTTCAGTGATCATGAAGGATGCTGTCAGTGTTTTCCTCCATCAGAATAAGCAGCCTCTAGACTGTAAGAAACACACACATTTTAACATCATTTTGATTGTCTAAAATTTACTGCAGCTAAAAATTACATTTGGTTTACAATGCATTTTGCCAGATATGTTGTCACTTGTCAAAGCTAAGAATTTTACATGCTGGGTTTTTTTATGGCACATTTAGCACTGATAAGTTGTCACACTCTTGCTTAATATGTTAACATTCTGTCTGTAAACTGTATATGCATAGCTACCTTTTTGAAGCAATATTGAGATTTACTTAAGAACGTGGGGCCCAATAAATACCATCAATGGTGCCCAGTCCAAGAGATGGTGGATCCTATAGGTAAACACCACCTCATCATGCACTAAAACTTACTAAAAAAAAAAAAGATGTGAAGTTCACACATATAGAAAATGGACATTTTGTGAATACATATTACACGTATTGTAAAATAGATAGAGCTCATATGTAGAGTTTGTTTGATAAACTTTCCTACTACTTTGTCTAAATTAGAAGCAAATTGGTTGAACATTACTTCTACCTAAAATGGCAGAAAACGCACCTATCTTGGTGATGGACAGGACAGCTAGAGGGGATATGGAGGAGGCTGTTATTTTTTTTTTAATAGGTGTACTTTCACCAATTTGCTGATAATTCATTGAAAGTAGATGATCGGTACAATTGCTGCCAATGCATTTTTTAAAGCTGTATTGTCATGAGTCAAATTTGATCATGTTAGGTTCTTGCATAGGTCCTATAGCATTGATAAGTTTCCACCCTCTTTCCTACATACACACATCTCTCCTGCATACACACAACTCTACTACTATCACACACGCAATTTTCCGAAATACACACACAACTCTCCTCCATACACAAACACAGTTCTAACACATATAGCTTTTCTACAGCTTTGAAGTATGCACTCACACCTCTGTTACATACACGCACTGTTTTGCTACATACTTGTACACAGCTTTCTTACATACACCAACAGCTCTCTTATATACTCATGCAGCTCCACACACACAAACACTTATATATATATATATATATATATATATATATATATATATATGTACACTCATCCATCGTATACATTACCACATCTTGAAATTCCTTCCAGGAATGTGACTGATCACATGACCTGAAAGGTTCAATGGCTAATCAACAACTTTGTTTGATTGGGACCCTATCCATGCCACCTCACATATCAGGAGTGTCATTCTTCTTTTCATAAAGAGGTCCAAGGGCTAGTCTTGCAGAAGTTTTTTCAGCTACACAGGATGCGCAACATCCGTGCAAGTCCTGGTGACTTTCTCCCCTGCACTGCACCGATCAGATAGATCAGTGTGGGGCAGGAGAAAGGAGAACAGTTCTTTCAGTGATCATGAAGGATGCTGTCAGTGTTTTCCTCCATCAGAATAAGCAGTCTCTAGACTGTAAGAAACACACACATTTTAACATCATTTTGATTGTCTAAAATTTACTGCAGCTAAAAATTACATTTGGTTTACAATGCATTTTGCCAGATATGTTGTCACTTGTCAAAGCTAAGAATTTTACATGCTGGGTTTTTTTATGGCACATTTAGCACTGATAAGTTGTCACACTCTTGCTTAATATGTTAACATTCTGTCTGTAAACTGTATATGCATAGCTACCTTTTTGAAGCAATATTGAGATTTACTTAAGAACGTGGGGCCCAATAAATACCATCAATGGTGCCCAGTCCAAGAGATGGTGGATCCTATAGGTAAACACCACCTCATCATGCACTAAAACTTACTAAAAAAAAAAAAGATGTGAAGTTCACACATATAGAAAATGGACATTTTGTGAATACATATTACACGTATTGTAAAATAGATAGAGCTCATATGTAGAGTTTGTTTGATAAACTTTCCTACTACTTTGTCTAAATTAGAAGCAAATTGGTTGAACATTACTTCTACCTAAAATGGCAGAAAACGCACCTATCTTGGTGATGGACAGGACAGCTAGAGGGGATATGGAGGAGGCTGTTATTTTTTTTTTAATAGGTGTACTTTCACCAATTTGCTGATAATTCATTGAAAGTAGATGATCGGTACAATTGCTGCCAATGCATTTTTTAAAGCTGTATTGTCATGAGTCAAATTTGATCATGTTAGGTTCTTGCATAGGTCCTATAGCATTGATAAGTTTCCACCCTCTTTCCTACATACACACATCTCTCCTGCATACACACAACTCTACTACTATCACACACGCAATTTTCCGAAATACACACACAACTCTCCTCCATACACAAACACAGTTCTAACACATATAGCTTTTCTACAGCTTTGAAGTATGCACTCACACCTCTGTTACATACACGCACTGTTTTGCTACATACTTGTACACAGCTTTCTTACATACACCAACAGCTCTCTTATATACTCATGCAGCTCCACACACACAAACACTTATATATATATATATATATATATATATATATATATATATATATGTACACTCATCCATCGTATACATTACCACATCTTGAAATTCCTTCCAGGAATGTGACTGATCACATGACCTGAAAGGTTCAATGGCTAATCAACAACTTTGTTTGATTGGGACCCTATCCATGCCACCTCACATATCAGGAGTGTCGTTCTTCTTTTCATAAAGAGGTCCAAGGGCTAGTCTTGCAGAAGTTTTTTCAGCTACACAGGATGCGCAACATCCGTGCAAGTCCTGGTGACTTTCTCCCCTGCACTGCACCGATCAGATAGATCAGTGTGGGGCAGGAGAAAGGAGAACAGTTCTTTCAGTGATCATGAAGGATGCTGTCAGTGTTTTCCTCCATCAGAATAAGCAGCCTCTAGACTGTAAGAAACACACACATTTTAACATCATTTTGATTGTCTAAAATTTACTGCAGCTAAAAATTACATTTGGTTTACAATGCATTTTGCCAGATATGTTGTCACTTGTCAAAGCTAAGAATTTTACATGCTGGGTTTTTTTATGGCACATTTAGCACTGATAAGTTGTCACACTCTTGCTTAATATGTTAACATTCTGTCTGTAAACTGTATATGCATAGCTACCTTTTTGAAGCAATATTGAGATTTACTTAAGAACGTGGGGCCCAATAAATACCATCAATGGTGCCCAGTCCAAGAGATGGTGGATCCTATAGGTAAACACCACCTCATCATGCACTAAAACTTAGTAAAAAAAAAAAAGATGTGAAGTTCACACATATAGAAAATGGACATTTTGTGAATACATATTACACGTATTGTAAAATAGATAGAGCTCATATGTAGAGTTTGTTTGATAAA
The DNA here is from genome assembly GCF_046119375.1 of Phyllobates terribilis. Lineage (NCBI taxonomy): Eukaryota > Metazoa > Chordata > Amphibia > Anura > Dendrobatidae > Phyllobates > Phyllobates terribilis. The sequence goes on from NW_027363938.1 coordinate 337,900, forward strand.
CTTTCCTACTACTTTGTCTAAATTAGAAGCAAATTGGTTGAACATTACTTCTACCTAAAATGGCAGAAAACGCACCTATCTTGGTGATGGACAGGACAGCTAGAGGGGATATGGAGGAGGCTGTTATTTTTTTTTTAATAGGTGTACTTTCACCAATTTGCTGATAATTCATTGAAAGTAGATGATCGGTACAATTGCTGCCAATGCATTTTTTAAAGCTGTATTGTCATGAGTCAAATTTGATCATGTTAGGTTCTTGCATAGGTCCTATAGCATTGATAAGTTTCCACCCTCTTTCCTACATACACACATCTCTCCTGCATACACACAACTCTACTACTATCACACACGCAATTTTCCGAAATACACACACAACTCTCCTCCATACACAAACACAGTTCTAACACATATAGCTTTTCTACAGCTTTGAAGTATGCACTCACACCTCTGTTACATACACGCACTGTTTTGCTACATACTTGTACACAGCTTTCTTACATACACCAACAGCTCTCTTATATACTCATGCAGCTCCACACACACAAACACTTATATATATATATATATATATATATATATATATATATATATGTACACTCATCCATCGTATACATTACCACATCTTGAAATTCCTTCCAGGAATGTGACTGATCACATGACCTGAAAGGTTCAATGGCTAATCAACAACTTTGTTTGATTGGGACCCTATCCATGCCACCTCACATATCAGGAGTGTCGTTCTTCTTTTCATAAAGAGGTCCAAGGGCTAGTCTTGCAGAAGTTTTTTCAGCTACACAGGATGCGCAACATCCGTGCAAGTCCTGGTGACTTTCTCCCCTGCACTGCACCGATCAGATAGATCAGTGTGGGGCAGGAGAAAGGAGAACAGTTCTTTCAGTGATCATGAAGGATGCTGTCAGTGTTTTCCTCCATCAGAATAAGCAGCCTCTAGACTGTAAGAAACACACACATTTTAACATCATTTTGATTGTCTAAAATTTACTGCAGCTAAAAATTACATTTGGTTTACAATGCATTTTGCCAGATATGTTGTCACTTGTCAAAGCTAAGAATTTTACATGCTGGGTTTTTTTATGGCACATTTAGCACTGATAAGTTGTCACACTCTTGCTTAATATGTTAACATTCTGTCTGTAAACTGTATATGCATAGCTACCTTTTTGAAGCAATATTGAGATTTACTTAAGAACGTGGGGCCCAATAAATACCATCAATGGTGCCCAGTCCAAGAGATGGTGGATCCTATAGGTAAACACCACCTCATCATGCACTAAAACTTACTAAAAAAAAAAAAGATGTGAAGTTCACACATATAGAAAATGGACATTTTGTGAATACATATTACACGTATTGTAAAATAGATAGAGCTCATATGTAGAGTTTGTTTGATAAACTTTCCTACTACTTTGTCTAAATTAGAAGCAAATTGGTTGAACATTACTTCTACCTAAAATGGCAGAAAACGCACCTATCTTGGTGATGGACAGGACAGCTAGAGGGGATATGGAGGAGGCTGTTATTTTTTTTTTAATAGGTGTACTTTCACCAATTTGCTGATAATTCATTGAAAGTAGATGATCGGTACAATTGCTGCCAATGCATTTTTTAAAGCTGTATTGTCATGAGTCAAATTTGATCATGTTAGGTTCTTGCATAGGTCCTATAGCATTGATAAGTTTCCACCCTCTTTCCTACATACACACATCTCTCCTGCATACACACAACTCTACTACTATCACACACGCAATTTTCCGAAATACACACACAACTCTCCTCCATACACAAACACAGTTCTAACACATATAGCTTTTCTACAGCTTTGAAGTATGCACTCACACCTCTGTTACATACACGCACTGTTTTGCTACATACTTGTACACAGCTTTCTTACATACACCAACAGCTCTCTTATATACTCATGCAGCTCCACACACACAAACACTTATATATATATATATATATATATATATATATATATATATATGTACACTCATCCATCGTATACATTACCACATCTTGAAATTCCTTCCAGGAATGTGACTGATCACATGACCTGAAAGGTTCAATGGCTAATCAACAACTTTGTTTGATTGGGACCCTATCCATGCCACCTCACATATCAGGAGTGTCGTTCTTCTTTTCATAAAGAGGTCCAAGGGCTAGTCTTGCAGAAGTTTTTTCAGCTACACAGGATGCGCAACATCCGTGCAAGTCCTGGTGACTTTCTCCCCTGCACTGCACCGATCAGATAGATCAGTGTGGGGCAGGAGAAAGGAGAACAGTTCTTTCAGTGATCATGAAGGATGCTGTCAGTGTTTTCCTCCATCAGAATAAGCAGCCTCTAGACTGTAAGAAACACACACATTTTAACATCATTTTGATTGTCTAAAATTTACTGCAGCTAAAAATTACATTTGGTTTACAATGCATTTTGCCAGATATGTTGTCACTTGTCAAAGCTAAGAATTTTACATGCTGGGTTTTTTTATGGCACATTTACCACTGATAAGTTGTCACACTCTTGCTTAATATGTTAACATTCTGTCTGTAAACTGTATATGCATAGCTACCTTTTTGAATATTGAGAATTTACTTAAGAACGTGGGGCCCAATAAATACCATCCAATGGTGCCCAGTCCAAGAGAGATGGTGGATCCTATAGGTAAACACCACCTCATCATGCACTAAAACTTAGTAAAAAAAAAAAAAGATGTGAAGTTCACACATATAGAAAATGGACATTTTGTGAATACATATTACACGTATTGTAAAATAGATAGAGCTCATATGTAGAGTTTGTTTGATAAACTTTCCTACTACTTTGTCTAAATTAGAAGCAAATTGGTTGAACATTACTTCTACCTAAAATGGCAGAAAACGCACCTATCTTGGTGATGGACAGGACAGCTAGAGGGGATATGGAGGAGGCTGTTATTTTTTTTTTAATATAGGTGTACTTTCACCAATTTGCTGATAATTCATTGAAGTAGATGATCGGTAACAATTGCTGCCAATGCATTTTTAAAGCTGTATTGTCATGAGTCAAATTTGATCATGTTAGGTTCTTGCATAGGTCCTATAGCATTGATAAGTTTCCACCCTCTTTCTACATACACACATCTCTCCTGCATACACACAACTCTACTACTATCACACACGCAATTTTCCGAATACACACACAACTCTCCTCCATACACAACACAGTTCTAACACATATAGCTTTCTACAGCTTTGAAGTATGCACTCACACCTCTGTTACATACACGCACTGTTTTGCTACATACTTGGACACAGCTTTCTTACATACACCAACAGCTCTCTTATATACTCATGCAGCTCCACACACACAAACACTTATATATATATATATATATATATATATATATGTACACTCATCCATCGTATACATTACCAACATCTTGAAATTCCTCCAGGAATGTGACTGATCACATGACCTGAAAGGTTCAATGGCTAATCAACAACTTTGTTTGATTGGGACCTATCCATGCCACCTCACATATCAGGAGTGTCGTCTTCTTTCATAAAGAGGTCCAAGGGCTAGTCTTGCAGAAGTTTTTTCAGCTACACAGGATGCGCAACATCCGTGCAAGTCCTGGTGACTTTCTCCCTGCACTGCACCGATCAGATAGATCAGTGTGGGGCAGGAGAAAGGAGAACAGTCTTTCAGTGATCATGAAGGATGCTGTCAGTGTTTTCCTCCATCAGAATAAGCAGCCTCTAGACTGTAAGAAACACACACATTTTAACATCATTTTGATTGTCTAAAATTTACTGCAGCTAAAAATTACATTTGGTTTACAATGCATTTTGCCAGGTATGTTTCACTTGTCAAAGCTAAGAATTTTACATGCTGGGTTTTTTTTATGGCACATTTAGCACTGATAAGTTGTCACACTCTTGCTTAATATGTTAACATTCTGTCTGTAAACTGTATATGCTTAGCTACCTTTTTGAAGCAATATTGAGATTTACTAAGAACGTGGGGCCCAATAAATACCATCAATGGTGCCCAGTCCAAGAGATGGTGGATCCTATAGGTAAACACCACCTCATCATGCACTAAAACTTACTAAAAAAAAAAAAGATGTGAAGTTCACACATATAGAAAATGGACATTTTGTGAATACATATTACACGTATTGTAAAATAGATAGAGCTCATATGTAGAGTTTGTTTGATAAACTTCCTACTACTTTGTCTAAATTAGAAGCAAATTGGTTTGAACATTACTTCTACCTAAAATGGCAGAAAAGCACCTATCTTGGTGATGGACAGGACAGCTAGAGGGGATATGGAGGAGGCTGTTATTTTTTTTTAATAGGTGTACTTTCACAATTTGCTGATAATTCATTGAAAGTAGATGATCGGTACAATTGCTGCCAATGCATTTTTTAAAGCTGTATTGTCATGAGTCAAATTTGATCATGTTAGGTTCTTGCATAGGTCCTATAGCATTGATAAGTTTCCACCTCTTTCCTACATACACACATCTCTCCTGCATACACACAACTCTACTACTATCACACACGCAATTTTCCGAAATACACACACAACTCTCCTCCATACACAAACACAGTTCTAACACATATAGCTTTTCTACAGCTTTGAAGTATGCACTCACACTCTGTTACATACACGCACTGTTTTGCTACATACTTGTACACAGCTTCTTACATACACCAACAGCTCTCTTATATACTCATGCAAGCTCCACACACACAAACACTTATATATATATATATATATATATATATATATATGTACACTCATCCATCGTATACATTACCACATCTTGAAATTCCTTCCAGGAATGTGACTGATCACATGACCTGAAAGGTTCAATGGCTAATCAACAACTTTGTTTGATTGGGACCCTATCCATGCCACCTCACATATCAGGAGTGTCGTTCTTCTTTTCATAAAGAGGTCCAAGGGCTAGTCTTGCAGAAGTTTTTTCAGCTACACAGGATGCGCAACATCCGTGCAAGTCCTGGTGACTTTCTCCCCTGCACTGCACCGATCAGATAGATCAGTGGGGGCAGGAGAAAGGAGAACAGTTCTTTCAGTGATCATGAAGGATGCTGTCAGTGTTTTCCTCCATCAGAATAAGCAGCCTCTAGACTGTAAGAAACACACACATTTTAACATCATTTGATTGTCTAAAATTTACTGCAGCTAAAATTACATTTGGTTTACAATGCATTTTGCCAGGTATGTTGTCACTTGTCAAAGCTAAGAATTTTACATGCTGGGTTTTTTTTAGGCACATTTAGCACTGATAAGTTGTCACACTCTTGCTTAATATGTTAACATTCTGTCTGTAAACTGTATATGCATAGCTACCTTTTTGAAGCAATATTGAGATTTACTTAAGAACGTGGGGCCCAATAAATACCATCAATGGTGCCCAGTCCAAGAGATGGTGGATCCTATAGGTAAACACCACCTCATCATGCACTAAAACTTACTAAAAAAAAAAAAAGATGTGAAGTTCACACATATAGAAAATGGACATTTTGTGAATACATATTACACGTATTGTAAAATAGATAGAGCTCATATGTAGAGTTTGTTTGATAAACTTTCCTACTACTTTGTCTAAATTAGAAGCAAATTGGTTGAACATTACTTCTACCTAAAATGGCAGAAAACGCACCTATCTTGGTGATGGACAGGACAGCTAGAGGGGATATGGAGGAGGCTGTTATTTTTTTTTTTAATAGGTGTACTTTCACCAATTTGCTGATAATTCATTGAAAGTAGATGATCGGTACAATTGCTGCCAATGCATTTTTTAAAGCTGTATTGTCATGAGTCAAATTTGATCATGTTAGGTTCTTGCATAGGTCCTATAGCATTGATAAGTTTCCACCCTCTTTCCTACATACACACATCTCTCCTGCATACACACAACTCTACTACTATCACACACGCAATTTTTCCGAAATACACACACAACTCTCCTCCATACACAAACACAGTTCTAACACATATAGCTTTTCTACAGCTTTGAAGTATGCACTCACACCTCTGTTACATACACGCACTGTTTTGCTACATACTTGTACACAGCTTTCTTACATACACCAACAGCTCTCTTATATACTCATGCAGCTCCACACACACAAACACTTATATATATATATATATATATATATATATATATGTACACTCATCCATCGTATACATTAACCACATCTTGAAATTCCTTCCAGGAATGTGACTGATCACATGACCTGAAAGGTTCAATGGCTAATCAACAACTTTGTTTGATGGGGACCCTATCCATGCCACCTCACATATCAGGAGTGTCGTTCTTCTTTTCATAAAGAGGTCCAAGGGCTAGTCTTGCAGAAGTTTTTCAGCTACACAGGATGCGCAACATCCGTGCAAGTCCTGGTGACTTTCTCCCCTGCACTGCACCGATTCAGATAGATCAGTGTGGGGCAGGAGAAAGGAGAACAGTTCTTTCAGTGATCATGAAGGATGCTGTCAGTGTTTTCCTCCATCAGAATAAGCAGCCTCTAGACTGTAAGAAACACACACATTTTAACATCATTTTGATTGTCTAAAATTTACTGCAGCTAAAAATTACATTTGGTTTACAATGCATTTTGCCAGGTATGTTGTCACTTGTCAAAGCTAAGAATTTTACATGCTGGGTTTTTTTTATGGCACATTTAGCACTGATAAGTTGTCACACTCTTGCTTAATATGTTAACATTCTGTCTGTAAACTGTATATGCATAGCTACCTTTTTGAAGCAATATTGAGATTTACTTAAGAACGTGGGGCCCAATAAATACCATCAATGGTGCCCAGTCCAAGAGATGGTGGATCCTATAGGTAAACACCACCTCATCATGCACTAAAACTTACTAAAAAAAAAAAAGATGTGAAGTTCACACATATAGAAAATGGACATTTTGTGAATACATATACACGTATGTAAATAGATAGAGCTCATATGTAGAGTTTGTTTGATAACTTTCCTACTACTTTGTCTAAATTAGAAGCAAATTGGTTTGAACATTACTTCTACCTAAAATGGCAGAAAACGCACCTATCTATGGTGATGGACAGGACAGCTAGAGGGGATATGGAGGAGGCTGTTATTTTTTTTTTAATAGGTGTACTTTCACCAATTTGCTGATAATTCATTGAAAGTAGATGATCGGTACAATGCTGCCAATGCATTTTTTAAAGCTGTATTGTCATGAGTCAAATTTGATCATGTTAGGTTCTTGCATAGGTCCTATAGCATTGATAAGTTTCCACCCTCTTTCCTACATACACACATCTCTCCTGCATACACACAACTCTACTACTATCACACACGCAATTTTCCGAAATACACACACAACTCTCCTCCATACACAAACACAGTTCTAACACATATAGCTTTTTCTACAGCTTTGAAGTATGCACTCACACCTCTGTTACATACACGCACTGTTTTGCTACATACTTGTACACAGCTTTCTTACATACACCAACAGCTCTCTTATATACTCATGCAGCTCCACACACACAAACACTTATATATATATATATATATATATATATATATGTACACTCATCCATCGTATACATTACCACATCTTGAAATTCCTTCCAGGAATGTGACTGATCACATGACCTGAAAGGTTCAATGGCTAATCAACAACTTTGTTTGATTGGGACCCTATCCATGCCACCTCACATATCAGGAGTGTCGTTCTTCTTTTCATAAAGAGGTCCAAGGGCTAGTCTTGCAGAAGTTTTTTCAGCTACACAGGATGCGCAACATCCGTGCAAGTCCTGGTGACTTTCTCCCCTGCACTGCACCGATCAGATAGATCAGTGTGGGGCAGGAGAAAGGAGAACAGTTCTTTCAGTGATCATGAAGGATGCTGTCAGTGTTTTCCTCCATCAGAATAAGCAGCCTCTAGACTGTAAGAAACACACCACAATTTTAACTCATTTTGATTGTCTAAAATTTACTGCAGCTAAAAATTACATTTTGGTTTACAATGCATTTTGCAGGTATGTTGTCACTTGTCAAAGCTAAGATTTTACATGCTGGGTTTTTTTTATGGCACATTTAGCACTGATAAGTTGTCCACACTCTTGCTTAATATGTTAACATTCTGTCTGTAAACTGTATATGCATAGCTACCTTTTTGAAGCAATATTGAGATTTACTTAAGAACGTGGGCCCAATAAATACCATCAATGGTGCCCAGTCCAAGAGATGGTGGATCCTATAGGTAAACACCACCTCATCATGCACTAAAACTTACTAAAAAAAAAAAAGATGTGAAGTTCACACATATAGAAAATGGACATTTTGTGAATACATATTACACGTATTGTAAAATAGATAGAGCTCATATGTAGAGTTTGTTTGATAAACTTTCCTACTACTTTGTCTAAATTAGAAGCAAATTGGTTGAACATTACTTCTACCTAAAATGGCAGAAAACGCACCTATCTTGGTGATGACAGGACAGCTAGAGGGGATATGGAGGAGGCTGTTATTTTTTTTTTAATAGGTGTACTTTCACCAATTTGCTGTGATAATTCATTGAAAGTAGATGATCGGTACAATTGCTGCCAATGCATTTTTTAAAGCTGTATTGTCATGAGTCAAATTTGATCATGTTAGGTTCTTGCATAGTCCTATAGCATTGATAAGTTTCCACCCTCTTTCCTACATACACACATCTCTCCTGCATACACACAACTCTACTACTATCACACACGCAATTTTCCGAAATACACACACAACTCTCCTCCCATACACAAACACAGTTCTAACACATATAGCTTTTCTACAGCTTTGAAGTATGCACTCACACCTCTGTTACATACACGCACTGTTTTGCTACATACTTGTACACAGCTTTCTACATACACCAACAGCTCTCTTATATACTCATGCAGCTCCACACACACAAACACTGTATATATATATATATATATATATATATATATGTACACTCATCCATCGTATACATTACCACATCTTGAAATTCCTTCCAGGAATGTGACTGATCACATGACCTGAAAGGTTCAATGGCTAATCAACAACCTTTGTTTGATTGGGACCCTATCCATGCCACCTCACATATCAGGAGTGTCGTTCTTCTTTTCATAAAGAGGTCCAAGGGCTAGTCTTGCAGAAGTTTTTCAGCTACACAGGATGCGCAACATCCGTGCAAGTCCTGGTGACTTTCTCCCCTGCACTGCACCGATCAGATAGATCAGTGTGGGGCAGGAGAAAGGAGAACAGTTCTTTCAGTGATCATGAAGGATGCTGTCAGTGTTTTCCTCCATCAGAATAAGCAGCCTCTAGACTGTAAGAAACACACACATTTTAACATCATTTTGATTGTCTAAAATTTACTGCAGCTAAAATTACATTTGGTTTACAATGCATTTTGCCAGGTATGTTGTCACTTGTCAAAGCTAAGAATTTACATGCTGGGTTTTTTTTATGGCACATTTAGCACTGATAAGTTGTCACACTCTTGCTTAATATGTTAACATTCTGTCTGTAAACTGTATATGCATAGCTACCTTTTTGAAGCAATATTGAGATTTACTTAAGAACGTGGGGCCCAATAATACCATCAATGGTGCCCAGTCCAAGAGATGGTGGATCCTATAGGTAAACACCACCTCATCATGCACTAAACTACTAAAAAAAAAAAGATGTGAGTTCACACATATAGAAAATGGACATTTTGTGAATACATATTACACGTATTGTAAAATAGATAGAGCTCATATGTAGAGTTTGTTTGATAAACTTTCCTACTACTTTGTCTAAATTAGAAGCAAATTGGTTGAACATTACTTCTACCTAAAATGGCAGAAAACGCACCTATCTTGGTGATGGACAGGACAGCTAGAGGGGATATGGAGGAGGCTGTTATTTTTTTTTTAATAGGTGTACTTTCACCAATTTGCTGATAATTCATTGAAAGTAGATGATCGGTACAATTGCTGCCAATGCATTTTTTAAAGCTGTATTGTCATGAGTCAAATTTGATCATGTTAGGTTCTTGCATAGGTCCTATAGCATTGATAAGTTTCCACCCTCTTTCCTACATACACACATCTCTCCTGCATACACACAACTCTACTACTATCACACACGCAATTTTCCGAAATACACACACAACTCTCCTCCATACACAAACACAGTTCTAACACATATAGCTTTTCTACAGCTTTGAAGTATGCACTCACACCTCTGTTACATACACGCACTGTTTTGCTACATACTTGTACACAGCTTTCTTACATACACCAACAGCTCTCTTATATACTCATGCAGCTCCACACACACAAACACTTATATATATATATATATTATATATATGTACACTCATCCATCGTATACATTACCACATCTTGAAATTCCTTCCAGGAATGTGACTGATCACATGACCTGAAAGGTTCAATGGCTAATCAACAACTTTGTTTGATTGGGACCCTATCCATGCCACCTCACATATCAGGAGTGTCGTTCTTCTTTTCATAAAGAGGTCCAAGGGCTAGTCTTGCAGAAGTTTTTTCAGCTACACAGGATGCGCAACATCCGTGCAAGTCCTGGTGGACTTTCTCCCCTGCACTGCACCGATCAGATAGATCAGTGTGGGGCAGGAGAAAGGAGAAACAGTTCTTTCAGTGATCATGAAGGATGCTGTCAGTGTTTTCCTCCATCAGAATAAGCAGCCTCTAGACTGTAAGAACACACACATTTTAAACATCATTTTGATTGTCTAAAATTTACTGCAGCTAAAAATTACATTTGGTTTACAATGCATTTTGCCAGGTATGTTGTCACTTGTCAAAGCTAAGAATTTTACATGCTGGGTTTTTTTTTATGGCACATTTAGCACTGATAAGTTGTCACACTCTTGCTTAATATGTTAACATTCTGTCTGTAAACTGTATATGCATAGCTACCTTTTTGAAGCAATATTGAGATTTACTTAAGAACGTGGGGCCAATAAATACCATCAATGGTGCCAGTCCAAGAGATGGTGGATCCTATAGGTAAACACCACCTCATCATGCACTAAAACTTACTAAAAAAAAAAAAGATGTGAAGTTCACACATATAGAAAATGGACATTTTGTGAATACATATTACACGTATTGTAAAATAGATAGAGCTCATATGTAGAGTTTGTTTGATAAACTTTCCTACTACTTTGTCTAAATTAGAAGCAAATTGGTTGAACATTACTTCTACCTAAAATGGCAGAAAACGCACCTATCTTGGTGATGGACAGGACAGCTAGAGGGGATATGGAGGAGGCTGTTATTTTTTTTTTAATAGGTGTACTTTCACCAATTTGCTGATAATTCATTGAAAGTAGATGATCGGTACAATTGCTGCCAATGCATTTTTTAAAGCTGTATTGTCATGAGTCAAATTTGATCATGTTAGGTTCTTGCATAGGTCCTATAGCATTGATAAGTTTCCACCCTCTTTCCTACATACACACATCTCTCCTGCATACACACAACTCTACTACTATCACACACGCAATTTTCCGAAATACACACACAACTCTCCTCCATACACAAACACAGTTCTAACACATATAGCTTTTCTACAGCTTTGAAGTATGCACTCACACCTCTGTTACATACACGCACTGTTTTGCTACATACTTGTACACAGCTTTCTTACATACACCAACAGCTCTCTTATATACTCATGCAGCTCCACACACACAAACACTTATATATATATATATATATATATATGTACACTCATCCATCGTATACATTACCACATCTTGAAATTCCTTCCAGGAATGTGACTGATCACATGACCTGAAAGGTTCAATGGCTAATCAACAACTTTGTTTGATTGGGACCCTATCCATGCCACCTCACATATCAGGAGTGTCGTTCTTCTTTTCATAAAGAGGTCCAAGGGCTAGTCTTGCAGAAGTTTTTTCAGCTACACAGGATGCGCAACATCCGTGCAAGTCCTGGTGACTTTCTCCCCTGCACTGCACCGATCAGATAGATCAGTGTGGGGCAGGAGAAAGGAGAACAGTTCTTTCAGTGATCATGAAGGATGCTGTCAGTGTTTTCCTCCATCAGAATAAGCAGCCTCTAGACTGTAAGAAACACACACATTTTAACATCATTTTGATTGTCTAAAATTTACTGCAGCTAAAAATTACATTTGGTTTACAATGCATTTTGCCAGGTATGTTGTCACTTGTCAAAGCTAAGAATTTTACATGCTGGGTTTTTTTTATGGCACATTTAGCACTGATAAGTTGTCACACTCTTGCTTAATATGTTAACATTCTGTCTGTAAACTGTATATGCATAGCTACCTTTTTGAAGCAATATTGAGATTTACTTAAGAACGTGGGGCCCAATAAATACCATCAATGGTGCCCAGTCCAAGAGATGGTGGATCCTATAGGTAAACACCACCTCATCATGCACTAAAACTTACTAAAAAAAAAAAAGATGTGAAGTTCACACATATAGAAAATGGACATTTTGTGAATACATATTACACGTATTGTAAAATAGATAGAGCTCATATGTAGAGTTTGTTTGATAAACTTTCCTACTACTTTGTCTAAATTAGAAGCAAATTGGTTGAACATTACTTCTACCTAAAATGGCAGAAAACGCACCTATCTTGGTGATGGACAGGACAGCTAGAGGGGATATGGAGGAGGCTGTTATTTTTTTTTTAATAGGTGTACTTTCACCAATTTGCTGATAATTCATTGAAAGTAGATGATCGGTACAATTGCTGCCAATGCATTTTTTAAAGCTGTATTGTCATGAGTCAAATTTGATCATGTTAGGTTCTTGCATAGGTCCTATAGCATTGATAAGTTTCCACCCTCTTTCCTACATACACACATCTCTCCTGCATACACACAACTCTACTACTATCACACACGCAATTTTCCGAAATACACACACAACTCTCCTCCATACACAAACACAGTTCTAACACATATAGCTTTTCTACAGCTTTGAAGTATGCACTCACACCTCTGTTACATACACGCACTGTTTTGCTACATACTTGTACACAGCTTTCTTACATACACCAACAGCTCTCTTATATACTCATGCAGCTCCACACACACAAACACTTATATATATATATATATATATATATATGTACACTCATCCATCGTATACATTACCACATCTTGAAATTCCTTCCAGGAATGTGACTGATCACATGACCTGAAAGGTTCAATGGCTAATCAACAACTTTGTTTGATTGGGACCCTATCCATGCCACCTCACATATCAGGAGTGTCGTTCTTCTTTTCATAAAGAGGTCCAAGGGCTAGTCTTGCAGAAGTTTTTTCAGCTACACAGGATGCGCAACATCCGTGCAAGTCCTGGTGACTTTCTCCCCTGCACTGCACCGATCAGATAGATCAGTGTGGGGCAGGAGAAAGGAGAACAGTTCTTTCAGTGATCATGAAGGATGCTGTCAGTGTTTTCCTCCATCAGAATAAGCAGCCTCTAGACTGTAAGAAACACACACATTTTAACATCATTTTGATTGTCTAAAATTTACTGCAGCTAAAAATTACATTTGGTTTACAATGCATTTTGCCAGGTATGTTGTCACTTGTCAAAGCTAAGAATTTTACATGCTGGGTTTTTTTTATGGCACATTTAGCACTGATAAGTTGTCACACTCTTGCTTAATATGTTAACATTCTGTCTGTAAACTGTATATGCATAGCTACCTTTTTGAAGCAATATTGAGATTTACTTAAGAACGTGGGGCCCAATAAATACCATCAATGGTGCCCAGTCCAAGAGATGGTGGATCCTATAGGTAAACACCACCTCATCATGCACTAAAACTTACTAAAAAAAAAAAAGATGTGAAGTTCACACATATAGAAAATGGACATTTTGTGAATACATATTACACGTATTGTAAAATAGATAGAGCTCATATGTAGAGTTTGTTTGATAAACTTTCCTACTACTTTGTCTAAATTAGAAGCAAATTGGTTGAACATTACTTCTACCTAAAATGGCAGAAAACGCACCTATCTTGGTGATGGACAGGACAGCTAGAGGGGATATGGAGGAGGCTGTTATTTTTTTTTTAATAGGTGTACTTTCACCAATTTGCTGATAATTCATTGAAAGTAGATGATCGGTACAATTGCTGCCAATGCATTTTTTAAAGCTGTATTGTCATGAGTCAAATTTGATCATGTTAGGTTCTTGCATAGGTCCTATAGCATTGATAAGTTTCCACCCTCTTTCCTACATACACACATCTCTCCTGCATACACACAACTCTACTACTATCACACACGCAATTTTCCGAAATACACACACAACTCTCCTCCATACACAAACACAGTTCTAACACATATAGCTTTTCTACAGCTTTGAAGTATGCACTCACACCTCTGTTACATACACGCACTGTTTTGCTACATACTTGTACACAGCTTTCTTACATACACCAACAGCTCTCTTATATACTCATGCAGCTCCACACACACAAACACTTATATATATATAAATATATATATATATGTACACTCATCCATCGTATACATTACCACATCTTGAAATTCCTTCCAGGAATGTGACTGATCACATGACCTGAAAGGTTCAATGGCTAATCAACAACTTTGTTTGATTGGGACCCTATCCATGCCACCTCACATATCAGGAGTGTCGTTCTTCTTTTCATAAAGAGGTCCAAGGGCTAGTCTTGCAGAAGTTTTTTCAGCTACACAGGATGCGCAACATCCGTGCAAGTCCTGGTGACTTTCTCCCCTGCACTGCACCGATCAGATAGATCAGTGTGGGGCAGGAGAAAGGAGAACAGTTCTTTCAGTGATCATGAAGGATGCTGTCAGTGTTTTCCTCCATCAGAATAAGCAGCCTCTAGACTGTAAGAAACACACACATTTTAACATCATTTTGATTGTCTAAAATTTACTGCAGCTAAAAATTACATTTGGTTTACAATGCATTTTGCCAGGTATGTTGTCACTTGTCAAAGCTAAGAATTTTACATGCTGGGTTTTTTTTATGGCACATTTAGCACTGATAAGTTGTCACACTCTTGCTTAATATGTTAACATTCTGTCTGTAAACTGTATATGCATAGCTACCTTTTTGAAGCAATATTGAGATTTACTTAAGAACGTGGGGCCCAATAAATACCATCAATGGTGCCCAGTCCAAGAGATGGTGGATCCTATAGGTAAACACCACCTCATCATGCACTAAAACTTACTAAAAAAAAAAAAGATGTGAAGTTCACACATATAGAAAATGGACATTTTGTGAATACATATTACACGTATTGTAAAATAGATAGAGCTCATATGTAGAGTTTGTTTGATAAACTTTCCTACTACTTTGTCTAAATTAGAAGCAAATTGGTTGAACATTACTTCTACCTAAAATGGCAGAAAACGCACCTATCTTGGTGATGGACAGGACAGCTAGAGGGGATATGGAGGAGGCTGTTATTTTTTTTTTAATAGGTGTACTTTCACCAATTTGCTGATAATTCATTGAAAGTAGATGATCGGTACAATTGCTGCCAATGCATTTTTTAAAGCTGTATTGTCATGAGTCAAATTTGATCATGTTAGGTTCTTGCATAGGTCCTATAGCATTGATAAGTTTCCACCCTCTTTCCTACATACACACATCTCTCCTGCATACACACAACTCTACTACTATCACACACGCAATTTTCCGAAATACACACACAACTCTCCTCCATACACAAACACAGTTCTAACACATATAGCTTTTCTACAGCTTTGAAGTATGCACTCACACCTCTGTTACATACACGCACTGTTTTGCTACATACTTGTACACAGCTTTCTTACATACACCAACAGCTCTCTTATATACTCATGCAGCTCCACACACACAAACACTTATATATATATAAATATATATATATATGTACACTCATCCATCGTATACATTACCACATCTTGAAATTCCTTCCAGGAATGTGACTGATCACATGACCTGAAAGGTTCAATGGCTAATCAACAACTTTGTTTGATTGGGACCCTATCCATGCCACCTCACATATCAGGAGTGTCGTTCTTCTTTTCATAAAGAGGTCCAAGGGCTAGTCTTGCAGAAGTTTTTTCAGCTACACAGGATGCGCAACATCCGTGCAAGTCCTGGTGACTTTCTCCCCTGCACTGCACCGATCAGATAGATCAGTGTGGGGCAGGAGAAAGGAGAACAGTTCTTTCAGTGATCATGAAGGATGCTGTCAGTGTTTTCCTCCATCAGAATAAGCAGCCTCTAGACTGTAAGAAACACACACATTTTAACATCATTTTGATTGTCTAAAATTTACTGCAGCTAAAAATTACATTTGGTTTACAATGCATTTTGCCAGGTATGTTGTCACTTGTCAAAGCTAAGAATTTTACATGCTGGGTTTTTTTTATGGCACATTTAGCACTGATAAGTTGTCACACTCTTGCTTAATATGTTAACATTCTGTCTGTAAACTGTATATGCATAGCTACCTTTTTGAAGCAATATTGAGATTTACTTAAGAACGTGGGGCCCAATAAATACCATCAATGGTGCCCAGTCCAAGAGATGGTGGATCCTATAGGTAAACACCACCTCATCATGCACTAAAACTTACTAAAAAAAAAAAAGATGTGAAGTTCACACATATAGAAAATGGACATTTTGTGAATACATATTACACGTATTGTAAAATAGATAGAGCTCATATGTAGAGTTTGTTTGATAAACTTTCCTACTACTTTGTCTAAATTAGAAGCAAATTGGTTGAACATTACTTCTACCTAAAATGGCAGAAAACGCACCTATCTTGGTGATGGACAGGACAGCTAGAGGGGATATGGAGGAGGCTGTTATTTTTTTTTTAATAGGTGTACTTTCACCAATTTGCTGATAATTCATTGAAAGTAGATGATCGGTACAATTGCTGCCAATGCATTTTTTAAAGCTGTATTGTCATGAGTCAAATTTGATCATGTTAGGTTCTTGCATAGGTCCTATAGCATTGATAAGTTTCCACCCTCTTTCCTACATACACACATCTCTCCTGCATACACACAACTCTACTACTATCACACACGCAATTTTCCGAAATACACACACAACTCTCCTCCATACACAAACACAGTTCTAACACATATAGCTTTTCTACAGCTTTGAAGTATGCACTCACACCTCTGTTACATACACGCACTGTTTTGCTACATACTTGTACACAGCTTTCTTACATACACCAACAGCTCTCTTATATACTCATGCAGCTCCACACACACAAACACTTATATATATATAAATATATATATATATGTACACTCATCCATCGTATACATTACCACATCTTGAAATTCCTTCCAGGAATGTGACTGATCACATGACCTGAAAGGTTCAATGGCTAATCAACAACTTTGTTTGATTGGGACCCTATCCATGCCACCTCACATATCAGGAGTGTCGTTCTTCTTTTCATAAAGAGGTCCAAGGGCTAGTCTTGCAGAAGTTTTTTCAGCTACACAGGATGCGCAACATCCGTGCAAGTCCTGGTGACTTTCTCCCCTGCACTGCACCGATCAGATAGATCAGTGTGGGGCAGGAGAAAGGAGAACAGTTCTTTCAGTGATCATGAAGGATGCTGTCAGTGTTTTCCTCCATCAGAATAAGCAGCCTCTAGACTGTAAGAAACACACACATTTTAACATCATTTTGATTGTCTAAAATTTACTGCAGCTAAAAATTACATTTGGTTTACAATGCATTTTGCCAGGTATGTTGTCACTTGTCAAAGCTAAGAATTTTACATGCTGGGTTTTTTTTATGGCACATTTAGCACTGATAAGTTGTCACACTCTTGCTTAATATGTTAACATTCTGTCTGTAAACTGTATATGCATAGCTACCTTTTTGAAGCAATATTGAGATTTACTTAAGAACGTGGGGCCCAATAAATACCATCAATGGTGCCCAGTCCAAGAGATGGTGGATCCTATAGGTAAACACCACCTCATCATGCACTAAAACTTACTAAAAAAAAAAAAGATGTGAAGTTCACACATATAGAAAATGGACATTTTGTGAATACATATTACACGTATTGTAAAATAGATAGAGCTCATATGTAGAGTTTGTTTGATAAACTTTCCTACTACTTTGTCTAAATTAGAAGCAAATTGGTTGAACATTACTTCTACCTAAAATGG
This sequence comes from Phyllobates terribilis, assembly GCF_046119375.1. Taxonomy (NCBI): domain Eukaryota; kingdom Metazoa; phylum Chordata; class Amphibia; order Anura; family Dendrobatidae; genus Phyllobates; species Phyllobates terribilis. Next base: position 356,202 of record NW_027363938.1, read on the forward strand.
CAGAAAACGCACCTATCTTGGTGATGGACAGGACAGCTAGAGGGGATATGGAGGAGGCTGTTATTTTTTTTTTAATAGGTGTACTTTCACCAATTTGCTGATAATTCATTGAAAGTAGATGATCGGTACAATTGCTGCCAATGCATTTTTTAAAGCTGTATTGTCATGAGTCAAATTTGATCATGTTAGGTTCTTGCATAGGTCCTATAGCATTGATAAGTTTCCACCCTCTTTCCTACATACACACATCTCTCCTGCATACACACAACTCTACTACTATCACACACGCAATTTTCCGAAATACACACACAACTCTCCTCCATACACAAACACAGTTCTAACACATATAGCTTTTCTACAGCTTTGAAGTATGCACTCACACCTCTGTTACATACACGCACTGTTTTGCTACATACTTGTACACAGCTTTCTTACATACACCAACAGCTCTCTTATATACTCATGCAGCTCCACACACACAAACACTTATATATATATATATATATATATATGTACACTCATCCATCGTATACATTACCACATCTTGAAATTCCTTCCAGGAATGTGACTGATCACATGACCTGAAAGGTTCAATGGCTAATCAACAACTTTGTTTGATTGGGACCCTATCCATGCCACCTCACATATCAGGAGTGTCGTTCTTCTTTTCATAAAGAGGTCCAAGGGCTAGTCTTGCAGAAGTTTTTTCAGCTACACAGGATGCGCAACATCCGTGCAAGTCCTGGTGACTTTCTCCCCTGCACTGCACCGATCAGATAGATCAGTGTGGGGCAGGAGAAAGGAGAACAGTTCTTTCAGTGATCATGAAGGATGCTGTCAGTGTTTTCCTCCATCAGAATAAGCAGCCTCTAGACTGTAAGAAACACACACATTTTAACATCATTTTGATTGTCTAAAATTTACTGCAGCTAAAAATTACATTTGGTTTACAATGCATTTTGCCAGGTATGTTGTCACTTGTCAAAGCTAAGAATTTTACATGCTGGGTTTTTTTTATGGCACATTTAGCACTGATAAGTTGTCACACTCTTGCTTAATATGTTAACATTCTGTCTGTAAACTGTATATGCATAGCTACCTTTTTGAAGCAATATTGAGATTTACTTAAGAACGTGGGGCCCAATAAATACCATCAATGGTGCCCAGTCCAAGAGATGGTGGATCCTATAGGTAAACACCACCTCATCATGCACTAAAACTTACTAAAAAAAAAAAAGATGTGAAGTTCACACATATAGAAAATGGACATTTTGTGAATACATATTACACGTATTGTAAAATAGATAGAGCTCATATGTAGAGTTTGTTTGATAAACTTTCCTACTACTTTGTCTAAATTAGAAGCAAATTGGTTGAACATTACTTCTACCTAAAATGGCAGAAAACGCACCTATCTTGGTGATGGACAGGACAGCTAGAGGGGATATGGAGGAGGCTGTTATTTTTTTTTTAATAGGTGTACTTTCACCAATTTGCTGATAATTCATTGAAAGTAGATGATCGGTACAATTGCTGCCAATGCATTTTTTAAAGCTGTATTGTCATGAGTCAAATTTGATCATGTTAGGTTCTTGCATAGGTCCTATAGCATTGATAAGTTTCCACCCTCTTTCCTACATACACACATCTCTCCTGCATACACACAACTCTACTACTATCACACACGCAATTTTCCGAAATACACACACAACTCTCCTCCATACACAAACACAGTTCTAACACATATAGCTTTTCTACAGCTTTGAAGTATGCACTCACACCTCTGTTACATACACGCACTGTTTTGCTACATACTTGTACACAGCTTTCTTACATACACCAACAGCTCTCTTATATACTCATGCAGCTCCACACACACAAACACTTATATATATATATATATATATATATATATGTACACTCATCCATCGTATACATTACCACATCTTGAAATTCCTTCCAGGAATGTGACTGATCACATGACCTGAAAGGTTCAATGGCTAATCAACAACTTTGTTTGATTGGGACCCTATCCATGCCACCTCACATATCAGGAGTGTCGTTCTTCTTTTCATAAAGAGGTCCAAGGGCTAGTCTTGCAGAAGTTTTTTCAGCTACACAGGATGCGCAACATCCGTGCAAGTCCTGGTGACTTTCTCCCCTGCACTGCACCGATCAGATAGATCAGTGTGGGGCAGGAGAAAGGAGAACAGTTCTTTCAGTGATCATGAAGGATGCTGTCAGTGTTTTCCTCCATCAGAATAAGCAGCCTCTAGACTGTAAGAAACACACACATTTTAACATCATTTTGATTGTCTAAAATTTACTGCAGCTAAAAATTACATTTGGTTTACAATGCATTTTGCCAGGTATGTTGTCACTTGTCAAAGCTAAGAATTTTACATGCTGGGTTTTTTTTATGGCACATTTAGCACTGATAAGTTGTCACACTCTTGCTTAATATGTTAACATTCTGTCTGTAAACTGTATATGCATAGCTACCTTTTTGAAGCAATATTGAGATTTACTTAAGAACGTGGGGCCCAATAAATACCATCAATGGTGCCCAGTCCAAGAGATGGTGGATCCTATAGGTAAACACCACCTCATCATGCACTAAAACTTACTAAAAAAAAAAAAGATGTGAAGTTCACACATATAGAAAATGGACATTTTGTGAATACAATTGTAAAATAGATAGAGCTCATATGTAGAGTTTTGTTTGATAAACTTTCCTACTACCTTTGTCTAAATTAGAAGCAAATTGGTATTGAACATTACTTCTACCTAAAATGGCAGAAAACGCACCTATCTTGGTGATGGACAGGACAGCTAGAGGGGATATGGAGGAGGCTGTTATTTTTTTTTTTTAATAGGTGTACTTTCACCAATTTGCTGATAATTCATTGAAAGTAGATGATCGGTACAATTGCTGCCAATGCCATTTTTTAAAGCTGTATTGTCATGAGTCAAATTTGATCATGTTAGGGTTCTTGCATAGGTCCTATAGCATTGATAAGTTTCCACCCTCTTTCCTACATACACACATCTCTCCTGCATACACACAACTCTACTACAACACACACGCAATTTTCCGAAATACACACAAACTCTCCTCCATACACAAACACAGTTCTAACACATATAGCTTTTCTACAGCTTTGAAGTATGCACTCACACCTCTGTTACATACACGCACTGTTTTGCTACATACTTGTACACAGCTTTCTTACATACACCAACAGCTCTCTTATATACTCATGCAGCTCCACACACACAAACACTTATATATATATAAATATATATATATATGTACACTCATCCCTCGTATACATTACCACATCTTGAAATTCCTTCCAGGAATGTGACTGATCACAGACCCTGAAGGTTCAATGGCTAATCAACAACTTTGTTTGATTGGGACCTATCCATGCCACCTCACATATCAGGAGTGTCGTTCTTCTTTTCATAAAGAGGTCCAAGGGCTAGTCTTGCAGAAGTTTTTTCAGCTACACAGGATGCGCAACATCCGTGCAAGTCCTGGTGACTTTCTCCCCTGCACTGCACCGATCAGATAGATCAGTGTGGGGCAGGAGAAAGGAGAACAGTTCTTTCAGTGATCATGAAGGATTCTGTCAGTGTTTTCCTCCATCAGAATAAGCAGCCTCTAGACTGTAAGAAACACACACATTTTAACATCATTTTGATTGTCTAAAATTTACTGCAGCTAAAAATTACATTTGGTTTACAATGCATTTTGCCAGGTATGTTGTCACTTGTCAAAGCTAAGAATTTTACATGCTGGGTTTTTTTATGGCACATTTAGCACTGATAAGTTGTCACACTCTTGCTTAATATGTTAACATTCTGTCTGTAAACTGTATATGCATAGCTACCTTTTTGAAGCAATATTGAGATTTACTTAAGAATGTGGGGCCCAATAAATACCATCAATGGTGCCCAGTCCAAGAGATGGTGGATCCTATAGTAAACACCACCTCATCATGCACTAAAACTTACTAAAAAAAAAAAAGATGTGAAGTTCACACATATAGAAAATGGACATTTTGTGAATACATATTACACGTATTGTAAAATAGATAGAGCTCATATGTAGAGTTTGTTTGATAAACTTCCTACTACTTTGTCTAAATTGAAGCAAATTGGTTGAACATTACTTCTACCTAAAATGGGCAGAAAACGCACCTATCTTGGTGATGGACAGGACAGCTAGAGGGGATATGGAGGAGGCTGTTATTTTTTTTTTAATAGGTGTACTTTCACCAATTTGCTGATAATTCATTGAAAGTAGATGATCGGTACAATTGCTGCCAATGCATTTTTTAAAGCTGTATTGTCATGAGTCAAATTTGATCATGTTAGGTTCTTGCATAGGTCCTATAGCATTGATAAGTTTCCACCCTCTTTCCTACATACACACATCTCTCCTGCATACACACAACTCTACTACTATCACACACGCAATTTTCCGAAATACACACACAACTCTCCTCCATACACAAACACAGTTCTAACACATATAGCTTTTCTACAGCTTTGAAGTATGCACTCACACCTCTGTTACATACACGCACTGTTTTGCTACATACTTATACACAGCTTTCTTACATACACCAACAGCTCTCTTATATACTCATGCAGCTCCACACACACAAACACTTATATATATATATATATATATATATATATGTACACTCATCCATCGTATACATTACCACATCTTGAAATTCCTTCCAGGAATGTGACTGATCACATGACCTGAAAGGTTCAATGGCTAATCAACAACTTTGTTTGATTGGGACCCTATCCATGCCACCTCACATATCAGGAGTGTCGTTCTTCTTTTCATAAAGAGGTCCAAAGGGCTAGTCTTGCAGAAGTTTTTTCCAGCTACACAGGATGCGCAACATCCGTGCAAGTCCTGGAGACTTTGTCCCCTGCACTGCACCGATCAGATAGATCAGTGTGGGGCAGGAGAAAGGAGAACAGTTCTTTCAGTGATCATGAAGGATGCTGTCAGTGTTTTCCTCCATCAGAATAAGCAGCCTCTAGACTGTAAGAAACACACACATTTAACATCATTTTTGATTGTCTAAAATTTACTGCAGCTAAAAATTACATTTGGTTTACAATGCATTTTGCCAGGTATGTTGTCACTTGTCAAAGCTAAGAATTTTACATGCTGGGTTTTTTTATGGCACATTTAGCACTGATAAGTTGTCACACTCTTGCTTAATATGTTAACATTCTGTCTGTAAACTGTATATGCATAGCTACCTTTTTGAAGCAATATTGAGATTTACTTAAGAATGTGGGGCCCAATAAATACCATCAATGGTGCCCAGTCCAAGAGATGGTGGATCCTATAGGTAAACACCACCTCATCATGCACTAAAACTTACTAAAAAAAAAAAAATGTGAAGTTCACACATATAGAAAAATGGACATTTTGTGAATACATATTACACGTATTGTAAAATAGATAGAGCTCATATGTAGAGTTTGTTTGATAAACTTTCCTACTACTTTGTCTAAATTAGAAGCAAATTGGTTGAACATTACTTCTACCTAAAATGGCAGAAAACGCACCTATCTTGGTGATGGACAGGACAGCTAGAGGGGATATGGAGGAGGCTGTTATTTTTTTTTTAATAGGTGTACTTTCACCAATTTGCTGATAATTCATTGAAAGTAGATGATCGGTACAATTGCTGCCAATGCATTTTTTAAAGCTGTATTGTCATGAGTCAATTTGATCATGTTAGGTTCTTGCATAGGTCCTATAGCATTGATAAGTTTCCACCCTCTTTCCCTACATACACACATCTCTCCTGCATACACACAACACTACTACTATCACACACGCAATTTTCCGAAATACACACACAACTCTCCTCCATACACAAACACAGTTCTAACACATATAGCTTTTCTACAGCTTTGAAGTATGCACTCACACCTCTGTTACATACACGCACTGTTTTGCTACATACTTGTACACAGCTTTCTTACATACACCAACAGCCTCTCTTATATACTCATGCAGCTCCACACACACAAACACTTATATATATATATATATATATATATATATATGTACACTCATCCATCGTATACATTACCACATCTTGAAATTCCTTCAGGAATGTGACTGATCACATGACCTGAAAGGTTCAATGGGCTAATCAACAACTTTGTTTGATTGGGACCCTATCCATGCCACCTCACATATCAGGAGTGTCGTTCTTCTTTTCATAAAGAGTCCAAGGGCTAGTCTTGCAGAAGTTTTTTCAGCTACACAGGATGCGCAACATCCGTGCAAGTCCTGGTGACTTTCTCCCCTGCACTGCACCGATCAGATAGATCAGTGTGGGGCAGGAGAAAGGAGAACAGTTCTTTCAGTGATCATGAAGGATGCTGTCAGTGTTTTCCTCCATCAGAATAGCAGCCTCTAGACTGTAAGAAACACACACATTTTAACATCATTTTGATTGTCTAAAATTTACTGCAGCTAAAAATTACATTTGGTTTACAATGCAGTTTTGCCAGGTATGTTGTCACTTGTCAAAGCTAAGAATTTTACATGCTGGGTTTTTTTATGGCACATTTAGCACTGATAAGTTGTCGCACTCTTGCTTAATATGTTAACATTCTGTCTGTAAACTGTATATGCATAGCTACCTTTTTGAAGCAATTATTGAGATTTACTTAAGACGTGGGGCCCAATAAATACCATCAATGGTGCCCAGTCCAAGAGATGGTGGATCCTATAGGTAAACACCACCTCATCATGCACTAAAACTTACTAAAAAAAAAAAAGATGTGAAGTTCACACATATAGAAAATGGACATTTTTGTGAATACCATATTACACGTATTGTAAAAATAGATAGAGCTCATATGTAGAGTTTGTTGATAAACTTTCCTACTACTTTGTCTAAATTAGAAGCAAATTGGTTGAACATTACTTCTACCTAAAATGGCAGAAAACGCACCTATCTTGGTGATGGACAGGACAGCTAGAGGGGATATGGAGGAGGCTGTTATTTTTTTTTTAATAGGTGTACTTTCACCAATTTGCTGATAATTCATTGAAAGTAGATGATCGGTACAATTGCTGCCAATGCATTTTTTAAAGCTGTATGTCATGAGTCAAATTTGATCATGTTAGGTTCTTGCCATAGGTCCTATAGCATTGATAAGTTTCCACCCTCTTTCCTACATACACACATCTCTCCTGCATACACACAACTCTACTACTATCACACACGCAATTTTCCGAAATACACACACAACTCTCCTACCATACACAAACACAGTTCTAACACATATAGCTTTTCTACAGCTTTGAAGATGCACTCACACCTCTGTTACATACACGCACTGTTTTGCTACATACTTGTACACAGCTTTCTTACATACACCAACAGCTCTCTTATATACTCATGCAGCTCCACACACACAAACACTTATATATATATATATATATATATATGTACACTCATCCATCGTATACATTACCACATCTTGAAATTCCTTCCAGGAATGTGACTGATCACATGACCTGAAAGGTTCAATGGCTAATCAACAACTTTGTTTGATTGGGACCCTATCCATGCCACCTCACATATCAGGAGTGTCCGTTCTTCTTTTCATAAAGAGGTCCAAGGGCTAGTCTTGCAGAAGTTTTTTCAGCTACACAGGATGCGCAACATCCGTGCAAGTGCCTGGTGACTTTGTCCCCTGCACTGCACGATCAGATAGATCAGTGTGGGGCAGGAGAAAGGAGAACAGTTCTTTCAGTGATCATGAAGGATGCTGTCAGTGTTTTCCTCCATCAGAATAAGCAGCCTCTAGACTGTAAGAAAACTCACACATTTTAACATCATTTTGATTGTCTAAAATTTACTGCAGCTAAAAATTACATTTGGTTTAAATGCATTTTGCCAGGTATCTTCTCACTTGTCAAAGCTAAGAATTTTACATGCTGGGTTTTTTTATGGCACATTTAGCACTGATAAGTTGTCACACTCTTGCTTAATATGTTAACATTCTGTCTGTAAACTGTATATGCATAGCTACCTTTTGAAGCAATATTGAGATTTACTTAAGAATGTGGGGCCCAATAAATACCATCAATGGTGCCCAGTCCAAGAGATGGTGGATCCTATAGGTAAACACCACCTCATCATGCACTAAAACTTACTAAAAAAAAAAAAGATGTGAAGTTCACACATATAGAAAATGGACATTTTGTGAATACATATTACACGTATTGTAAAATAGATAGAGCTCATATGTAGAGTTTGTTTGATAAACTTTCCTACTACTTTGTCCTAAATTAGAAGCAAATTGGTTGAACATTACTTCTACCTAAAATGGCAGAAAACGCACCTATCTTGGTGATGGACAGGACAGCTAGAGGGGATATGGAGGAGGCTGTTTATTTTTTTTTTAATAGGTGTACTTTCACCAATTTGCTGATAATTCATTGAAAGTAGATGATCGGTACAATTGCTGCCAATGCATTTTTTAAAGCTGTATTGTCATGAGTCAAATTTGATCATGTTAGGTTCTTGCATAGGTCCTATAGCATTGATAAGTTTCCACCCTCTTTCCTACATACACACATCTCTCCTGCATACACACAACTCTACTACTATCACACACGCAATTTTCCGAAATACACACACAACTCTCCTCCATACACAAACACAGTTCTAACACATATAGCTTTTCTACAGCTTTGAAGTATGCACTCACACCTCTGTTACATACACGCACTGTTTTGCTACATACTTATACACAGCTTTCTTACATACACCAACAGCTTCTCTTATATACTGATCAGCTCCCACACACACACACACTTATATATATATATATATATATATATGTACACTCATCCATCGTATACATTACCACATCTTGAAATTCCTTCCAGGAATGTGACTGATCACATGACCTGAAAGGTTCAATGGCTAATCAACAACTTTGTTTGATTGGGACCCTATCCATGCCACCTCACATATCAGGAGTGTCGTTCTTCTTTTCATAAAGAGGTCCAAGGGCTAGTCTTGCAGAAGTTTTTTCAGCTACACAGGATGCGCAACATCCGTGCAAGTCCTGGTGACTTTGTCCCCTGCCACTGCACCGATCAGATAGATCAGTGTGGGGCAGGAGAAAGGAGAACAGTTCTTTCAGTGATCATGAAGGATGCTGTCAGTGTTTTCCTCCATCAGAATAAGCAGCCTCTAGACTGTAAGAAACACACACATTTTAACCTCATTTTGATTGTCTAAAATTTACTGCAGCTAAAAATTACATTTGGTTTACAATGCATTTTGCCAGGTATGTTGTCACTTGATCAAAGCTAAGAATTTTACATGCTGGGTTTTTTTATGGCACATTTAGCACTGATAAGTTGTCACACTCTTGCTTAATATGTTAACATTCTGTCTGTAAACTGTATATGCATAGCTACCTTTTTGAAGCAATATTGAGATTTACTTAAGAATGTGGGGCCCAATAAATACCATTCAATGGTGCCCAGTCCAAGAGATGGTGGATCCTATAGGTAAACACCACCTCATCATGCACTAAAACTTACTAAAAAAAAAAAAGATGTGAAGTTCACACATATAGAAAATGGACATTTTGTGAATACATATTACACGTATTGTAAAATAGATAGAGCTCATATGTAGAGTTTGTTTGATAAACTTTCCTACTACTTTGTCTAAATTAGAAGCAAATTGGTTGAACATTACTTCTACCTAAAATGGCAGAAAACGCACCTATCTTGGTGATGGACAGGACAGCTAGAGGGATATGGAGGAGGCTGTTTATTTTTTTTTTATAGGTGTACTTTCACCAATTTGCTGATAATTCATTGAAAGTAGATGATCGGTACAATTGCTGCCAATGCATTTTTTAAAGCTGTATTGTCATGAGTCAAATTTGATCATGTTAGGTTCTTGCATAGGTCCTATAGCATTGATAAGTTTCCACCCTCTTTCCTACATACACACATCTCTCCTGCATACACACAACTCTACTACTATCACACACGCAATTTTCCGAATTACACACACAACTCTCCTCCCCATACACAAACACAGTTCTAACACATATAGCTTTTCTACAGCTTTGGAAGTATGCACTCACACCTCTGTTACATATCACGCACTGTTTTGCTACATTACTTGTACACAGCTTTCTTACATACACCAACAGCTCTCTTATATACTCATGCAGCTCCACACACACAAACACTTATATATATATATATATATATATATGTACACTCATCCATCGTATACATTACCACATCTTGAAATTCCTTCCAGATGTGACTGATCACATGACCTGAAAGGTTCAATGGCTATTCAACAACTTTGTTTGATTGGGACCCTATCCATGCCACCTCACATATCAGGAGTGTCGTTCTTCTTTTCATAAAGAGGTCCAAGGGCTAGTCTTGCAGAAGTTTTTTCAGCTACACAGGATGCGCAACATCCGTGCAAGTCCTGGTGACTTTCTCCCCTGCACTGCACCGATCAGATAGATCAGTGTGGGGCAGGAGAAAGGAGAACAGTTCTTTCAGTGATCATGAAGGATGCTGTCAGTGTTTTCCTCCATCAGAATAAGCAGCCTCTAGACTGTAAGAAACACACACATTTTAACATCATTTTGATTGTCTAAATTTACTGCAGCTAAAAATTACATTTGGTTTACAATGCATTTTGCCAGGTATGTTGTCACTTGTCAAAGCTAAGAATTTTACATGCTGGGTTTTTTTTATGGCACATTTAGCACTGATAAGTTGTCACACTCTTGCTTAATATGTTAACATTCTGTCTGTAAACTGTATATGCATAGCTACCTTTTTGAAGCAATATTGAGATTTACTTAAGAACGTGGGCCCAATAAATACCATCAATGGTGCCCAGTCCAAGAGATGGTGGATCCTATAGGTAAACACCACCTCATCATGCACTAAAACTTACTAAAAAAAAAAAGATGTGAAGTTCACACATATAGAAAATGGACATTTTGTGAATACATATTACACGTATGTAAAATAGATAGAGCTCATATGTAGACTTTGTTTGATAAACTTTCCTACTACTTTGTCTAAATTAGAAGCAAATTGGTTGAACATTACTTCTACCTAAAATGGCAGAAAACGCACCTATCTTGGTGATGGACAGGACAGCTAGAGGGGATATGGAGGAGGCTGTTATTTTTTTTTTTAATAGGTGTACTTTCACCAATTTGCTGATAATTCATTGAAAGTAGATGATCGGTACAATTGCTGCCAATGCATTTTTTAAAGCTGTATTGTCATGAGTCAAATTTGATCATGTTAGGTTCTTGCATAGGTCCTATAGCATTGATAAGTTTCCACCCTCTTTCCTACATAAACACATCTCTCCTGCATACACACAACTCTACTACTATCACACACGCAATTTTCCGAAATACACACACAACTCTCCTCCATACACAAACACAGTTCTAACACATATAGCTTTTCTACAGCTTTGAAGTATGCACTCACACCTCTGTTACATACACGCACTGTTTTGCTACATACTTGTACACAGCTTTCTTACATACACCAACAGCTCTCTTATATACTCATGCAGCTCCACACACACAAACACTTATATATTATATATATATATATATGTACACTCATCCATCGTATACATTACCACATCTTGAAATTCCTTCCAGGAATGTGACTGATCACATGACCTGAAAGGTTCAATGGCTAATCAACAACTTTGTTTGATTGGGACCCTAATCCATGCCACCTCACATATCAGGAGTGTCGTTCTTCTTTTCATAAAGAGGTCCAAGGGCTAGTCTTGCAGAATTTTTTTCAGCTACACAGGATGCGCAACATCCGTGCAAGTCCTGGTGACTTTGTCCCCTGCACTGCACCGATCAGATAGATCAGTGTGGGGCAGGAGAAAGGAGAACAGTTCTTTCAGTGATCATGAAGGATGCTGTCAGTGTTTTCCTCCATCAGAATAAGCAGCTCTAGACTGTAAGAAACACACACATTTTAACATCATTTTGATTGTCTAAAATTTACTGCAGCTAAAAATTACATTTGGTTTACAATGCATTTTGCCAGGTATGTTGTCACTTGTCAAAGCTAAGAATTTTACATGCTGGGTTTTTTTATGGCACATTTAGCACTGATAAGTTGTCACACTCTTGCTTAATATGTTAACATTCTGTCTGTAAACTGTATATGCATAGCTACCTTTTTGAAGCAATATTGAGATTTACTTAAGAATGTGGGGCCCAATAAATACCATCAATGGTGCCCAGTCCAAGAGATGGTGGATCCTATAGGTAAACACCACCTCATCATGCACTAAAACTTACTAAAAAAAAAAAAGATGTGAAGTTCACACATATAGAAAATGGACATTTTGTGAATACATATTACACGTATTGTAAAATAGATAGAGCTCATATGTAGAGTTTGGTTTGATAAACTTTCTACTACTTTGTCTAAATTAGAAGCAAATTGGTTGAACATTACTTCTACCTAAAATGCAGAAAACGCACCTATCTTGGTGATGGACAGGACAGCTAGAGGGGGATATGGAGGAGGCTGTTATTTTTTTTTAATAGGTGTACTTTCACCAATTTGCTGATAATTCATTGAAAGTAGATGATCGGTACAATTGCTGCCAATGCATTTTTTAAAGCTGTATTGTCATGAGTCAAATTTGATCATGTTAGGTTCTTGCATAGGTCCTATAGCATTGATAAGTTTCCACCCTCTTTCCTACATACACACATCTCTCCTGCATACACACAACTCTACTACTATCACACACGCAATTTTCCGAAATACACACACAACTCTCCTCCATACACAAACACAGTTCTAACACATATAGCTTTTCTACAGCTTTGAAGTATGCACTCACACCTCTGTTACATACACGCACTGTTTTGCTACATACTTGTACACAGCTTTCTTACATACACCAACAGCTCTCTTATATACTCATGCAGCTCCACACACACAAACACTTATATATATATATATATATATATGTACACTCATCCATCGTATACATTACCACATCTTGAAATTCCTTCCAGGAATGTGACTGATCACATGACCTGAAAGGTTCAATGGCTAATCAACAACTTTGTTTGATTGGGGACCCTATCCATGCCACCTCACATATCAGGAGTGTCGTTCTTCTTTTCATAAAGAGGTCCAAGGGCTAGTCTTGCAGAAGTTTTTCAGCTACACAGGATGCGCAACATCCGTGCAAGTCCTGGTGACTTTCTCCCCTGCACTGCACCGATCAGATAGATCAGTGTGGGGCAGGAGAAAGGAGAACAGTTCTTTCAGTGATCATGAAGGATGCTGTCAGTGTTTTCCTCCATCAGAATAAGCAGCCTCTAGACTGTAAGAAACACACACATTTTAACATCATTTTGATTGTCTAAAATTTACTGCAGCTAAAAATTACATTTGGTTTACAATGCATTTTGCCAGGTATGTTGTCACTTGTCAAAGCTAAGAATTTTACATGCTGGGTTTTTTTTATGGCACATTTAGCACTGATAAGTTGTCACACTCTTGCTTAATATGTTAACATTCTGTCTGTAAACTGTATATGCATAGCTACCTTTTTGAAGCAATATTGAGATTTACTTAAGAACGTGGGGCCCAATAAATACCATCAATGGTGCCCAGTCCAAGAGATGGTGGATCCTATAGGTAAACACCACCTCATCATGCACTAAAACTTACTAAAAAAAAAAAAGATGTGGAAGTTCACACATATAGAAAATGGACATTTTGTGAATACATATTACACGTATTGTAAAATAGATAGAGCTCATATGTAGAGTTTTGTTTGATAAACTTTCCTACTACTTTGTCTAAATTAGAAGCAAATTGGTTGAACATTACTTCTACCTAAAATGGCAGAAAACGCACCTATCTTGGTGATGGACAGGACAGCTAGAGGGGATATGGAGTGAGGCTGTTATTTTTTTTTTAATAGGTGTACTTTCACCAATTTGCTGATAATTCATTGAAAGTAGATGATCGGTACAATTGCTGCCAATGCATTTTTAAAGCTGTATTGTCATGAGTCAAATTTGATCATGTTAGGTTCTTGCATAGGTCCTATAGCATTGATAAGTTTCCACCCTCTTTCCTACATACACACATCTCTCCTGCATACACACAACTCTACTACTATCACACACGCAATTTTCCGAAATACACACACAACTCTCCTCCATACACAAACACAGTTCTAACACATATAGCTTTTCTACAGCTTTGAAGTATGCACTCACACCTCTGTTACATACACGCACTGTTTTGCTACATACTTGTACACAGCTTCTTACATACACCAACAGCTCTCTTATATACTCATGCAGCTCCACACACACAAACACTTATATATATATATATATATATGTCACTCATCCATCGTATACATTACCACATCTTGAAATTCCTTCCAGGAATGTGACTGATCACATGACCTGAAAGGTTCAATGGCTAATCAACAACTTTGTTTGATTGGGACCCTATCCATGCCACCTCACATATCAGGAGTGTCGTTCTTCTTTTCATAAAGAGGTCCAAGGGCTAGTCTTGCAGAAGTTTTTCAGCTACACAGGATGCGCAACATCCGTGCAAGTCCTGGTGACTTTGTCCCCTGCACTGCACCGATCAGATAGATCAGTGTGGGGCAGGAGAAAGGAGAACAGTTCTTTCAGTGATCATGAAGGATGCTGTCAGTGTTTTCCTCCATCAGAATAAGCAGCCTCTAGACTGTAAGAAACACACACATTTTAACATCATTTTGATTGTCTAAAATTTACTGCAGCTAAAAATTACATTTGGTTTACAATGCATTTTGCCAGGTATGTTGTCACTTGTCAAAGCTAAGAATTTTACATGCTGGGTTTTTTTATGGCACATTTAGCACTGATAAGTTGTCACACTCTTGCTTAATATGTTAACATTCTGTCTGTAAACTGTATATGCATAGCTACCTTTTTGAAGCAATATTGAGATTTACTTAAGAATGTGGGGCCCAATAAATACCATCAATGGTGCCCAGTCCAAGAGATGGTGGATCCTATAGGTAAACACCACCTCATCATGCACTAAAACTTACTAAAAAAAAAAAAGATGTGAAGTTCACACATATAGAAAATGGACATTTTGTGAATACATATTACACGTATTGTAAAATAGATAGAGCTCATATGTAGAGTTTGTTTGATAAACTTTCCTACTACTTTGTCTAAATTAGAAGCAAATTGGTTGAACATTACTTCTACCTAAAATGGCAGAAAACGCACCTATCTTGGTGATGGACAGGACAGCTAGAGGGGATATGGAGGAGGCTGTTATTTTTTTTTTAATAGGTGTACTTTCACCAATTTGCTGATACTTCATTGAAAGTAGATGATCGGTACAATTGCTGCCAATGCATTTTTTTAAAGCTGTATTGTCATGAGTCAAATTTGATCATGTTAGGTTCTTGCATAGGTCCTATAGCATTGATAAGTTTCCACCCTCTTTCCTACATACACACATCTCTCCTGCATACACACAACTCTACTACTATCACACACGCAATTTTCCGAAATACACCACACAACTCTCCTCCATACACAAACACAGTTCTAACACATATAGCTTTTCTACAGCTTTGAAGTATGCACTCACACCTCTGTTACATACACGCACTGTTTTGCTACATACTTGTACACAGCTTTCTTACATACACCAACAGCTCTCTTATATACTCATGCAGCTCCACACACACAAACACTTATATATATATATATATATATGTACACTCATCCATCGTATACATTACCACATCTTGAAATTCCTCTCCAGGAATGTGACTGATCACATGACCTGAAAGGTTCAATGGCTAATCAAAACTTTGTTTGATTGGGACCCTATCCATGCCACCTCACATATCAGGAGTGTCGTTCTTCTTTTCATAAAGAGGTCCAAGGGCTAGTCTTGCAGAAGTTTTTTCAGCTACACAGGATGCGCAACATCCGTGCAAGTCCTGGTGACTTTCTCCCCTGCACTGCACCGATCAGATAGATCAGTGTGGGGCAGGAGAAAGGAGAACAGTTCTTTCAGTGATCATGAAGGATGCTGTCAGTGTTTTCCTCCATCAGAATAAGCAGCCTCTAGACTGTAAGAAACACACACATTTTAACATCATTTTGATTGTCTAAAATTTACTGCAGCTAAAAATTACATTTGGTTTACAATGCATTTTGCCAGGTATGTTGTCACTTGTCAAAGCTAAGAATTTTACATGCTGGGTTTTTTTATGGCACATTTAGCACTGATAAGTTGTCACACTCTTGCTTAATATGTTAACATTCTGTCTGTAAACTGTATATGCATAGCTACCTTTTTGAAGCAATATTGAGATTTACTTAAGAACGTGGGGCCCAATAAATACCATCAATGGTGCCCAGTCCAAGAGATGGTGGATCCTATAGGTAAACACCACCTCATCATGCACTAAAACTTACTAAAAAAAAAAAAAGATGTGAAGTTCACACATATAGAAATGGACATTTTGTGAATACATATTACACGTATTGTAAAATAGATAGAGCTCATATGTAGAGTTTGTTTGATAAACTTTCCTACTACTTTGTCTAAATTAGAAGCAAATTGGTTGAACATTACTTCTACCTAAAATGGCAGAAACGCACCTATCTTGGTGATGGACAGGACAGCTAGAGGGGATATGGAGGAGGCTGTTATTTTTTTTTTTAATAGGTGTACTTTCACCAATTTGCTGATAATTCATTGAAAGTAGATGATCGGTACAATTGCTGCCAATGCATTTTTTAAAGCTGGTATTGTCATGAGTCAAATTTGATCATGTTAGGTTCTTGCATAGGTCCTATAGCATTGATAAGTTTCCACCCTCTTTCCTACATACACACATCTCTCCTGCATACACACAACTCTACTACTATCACACACGCAATTTTCCGAAATACACACACAACTCTCCTCCATACACAAACACAGTTCTAACACATATAGCTTTTCTACAGCTTTGAAGTATGCACTCACACCTCTGTTACATACACGCACTGTTTTGCTACATACTTGTACACAGCTTTCTTACATACACCAACAGCTCTCTTATATACTCATGCAGCTCCACACACACAAACACTTATATATATATATATATATATGTACACTCATCCATCGTATACATTACCACATCTTGAAATTCCTTCCAGGAATGTGACTGATCACATGACCTGAAAGGTTCAATGGCTAATCAACAACTTTGTTTGATTGGGACCCTATCCATGCCACCTCACATATCAGGAGTGTCGTTCTTCTTTTCATAAAGAGGTCCAAGGGCTAGTCTTGCAGAAGTTTTTTCAGCACACAGGATGCGCAACATCCGTGCAAGTCCTGGTGACTTTGTCCCCTGCACTGCACCGATCAGATAGATCAGTGTGGGGCAGGAGAAAGGAGAACAGTTCTTTCAGTGATCATGAAGGATGCTGTCAGTGTTTTCCTCCATCAGAATAAGCAGCCTCTAGACTGTAAGAAACACACACATTTTAACATCATTTTGATTGTCTAAAATTTACTGCAGCTAAAAATTACATTTGGTTTACAATGCATTTTGCCAGGTATGTTGTCACTTGTCAAAGCTAAGAATTTTACATGCTGGGTTTTTTTATGGCACATTTAGCACTGATAAGTTGTCACACTCTTGCTTAATATGTTAACATTCTGTCTGTAAACTGTATATGCATAGCTACCTTTTTGAAGCAATATTGAGATTTACTTAAGAATGTGGGGCCCAATAAATACCATCAATGGGCCCAGTCCAAGAGATGGTGGATCCTATAGGTAAACACCACCTCATCATGCACTAAAACTTACTAAAAAAAAAAAAGATGTGAAGTTCACACATATAGAAAATGGACATTTTTGTGAATACATATTACACGTATTGTAAAATAGATAGAGCTCATATGTAGAGTTTGTTTGATTAAACTTTCCTACTACTTTGTCTAAATTAGAAGCAAATTGGTTGAACATTACTTCTACCTAAAATGGCAGAAAACGCACCTATCTTGGTGATGGACAGGACAGCTAGAGGGGATATGGAGGAGGCTGTTATTTTTTTTTTTAATAGGTGTACTTTCACCAATTTGCTGATAATTCATTGAAAGTAGATGATCGGTACAATTGCTGCCAATGCATTTTTTAAAGCTGTATTGTCATGAGTCAAATTTGATCATGTTAGGTTCTTGCATAGGTTCCTATAGCATTGATAAGTTTCCACCCTCTTTCCTACATACACACATCTCTCCTGCATACACACAACTCTACTACTATCACACACGCAATTTTCCGAAATACACACACAACTCTCCTCCATACACAAACACAGTTCTAACACATATAGCTTTTCTACAGCTTTGAAGTATGCACTCACACCTCTGTTACATACACGCACTGTTTTGCTACATACTTGTACACAGCTTTCTTACATACACCAACAGCTCTCTTATATACTCATGCAGCTCCACACACACAAACACTTATATATATATATATATATATATATATGTACACTCATCCATCGTATACATTACCACATCTTGAAATTCCTTCCAGGAATGTGACTGATCACATGACCTGAAAGGTTCAATGGCTAATCAACAACTTTGTTTGATTGGGACCCTATCCATGCCACCTCACATATCAGGAGTGTCGTTCTTCTTTTCATAAAGAGGTCCAAGGGCTAGTCTTGCAGAAGTTTTTTCAGCTACACAGGATGCGCAACATCCGTGCAAGTCCTGGTGACTTTGTCCCCTGCACTGCACCGATCAGATAGATCATTGTGGGGCAGGAGAAAGGAAGAACAGTTCTTTCAGTGATCATGAAGGATGCTGTCAGTGTTTTCCTCCATCAGGATAAGCAGCCTCTAGACTGTAAGAAACACACACATTTTAACATCATTTTGATTGTCTAAAATTTACTGCAGCTAAAAATTACATTTGGTTTACAATGCATTTTGCCAGGTATGTTGTCACTTGTCAAAGCTAAGAATTTTACATGCTGGGTTTTTTTATGGCACATTTAGCACTGATAAGTTGTCACACTCTTGCTTAATATGTTAACATTCTGTCTGTAAACTGTATATGCATAGCTACCTTTTTGAAGCAATATTGAGATTTACTTAAGAATGTGGGGCCCAATAAATACCATCAATGGTGCCCAG
This sequence comes from Phyllobates terribilis, assembly GCF_046119375.1. Taxonomy (NCBI): domain Eukaryota; kingdom Metazoa; phylum Chordata; class Amphibia; order Anura; family Dendrobatidae; genus Phyllobates; species Phyllobates terribilis. The sequence continues at coordinate 375,554 of NW_027363938.1, forward strand.
TCCAAGAGATGGTGGATCCTATAGGTAAACACCACCTCATCATGCACTAAAACTTACTAAAAAAAAAAAAGATGTGAAGTTCACACATATAGAAAATGGACATTTTTGGAATACATATTACACGTATTGTAAAATAGATAGAGCTCATATGTAGAGTTTGTTTGATAAACTTTCCTACTACTTTGTCTAAATTAGAAGCAAATTGGTTGAACATTACTTCTACCTAAATGGCAGAAAACGCACCTATCTTGGTGATGGACAGGACAGCTAGAGGGGATATGGAGGAGGCTGTTATTTTTTTTTTTAATAGGTGTACTTTCACCAATTTGCTGATAATTCATTGAAAGTAGATGATCGGTACAATTGCTGCCAATGCATTTTTTAAAGCTGTATTGTCATGAGTCAAATTTGATCATGTTAGGTTCTTGCATAGGGTCCTATAGCATTGATAAGTTTCCACCCTCTTTCCTACATACACACATCTCTCCTGCATACACACCAACTCTACTACTATCACACACGCAATTTTCCGAAATACACACACAACTCTCCTCCATACACAAACACAGTTCTAACACATATAGCTTTTCTACAGCTTTGAAGTATGCACTCACACCTCTGTTACATACACGCACTGTTTTGCTACATACTTATACACAGCTTTCTTACATACACCAACAGCTCTCTTATATACTCATGCAGCTCCACACACACAAACACTTATATATATATATATATATATATGTACACTCATCCATCGTATACATTACCACATCTTGAAATTCCTTCCAGGAATGTGACTGATCACATGACCTGAAAGGTTCAATGGCTAATCAACAACTTTGTTTGATTGGGACCCTATCCATGCCACCTCACATATCAGGAGTGTCGTTCTTCTTTTCATAAAGAGGTCCAAGGGGCTAGTCTTGCAGAAGTTTTTTCAGCTACACAGGATGCGCAACATCCGTGCAAGTCCTGGTGACTTTGTCCCCTGCACTGCACCGATCAGATAGATCAGTGTGGGGCAGGAGAAAGGAGAACAGTTCTTTCAGTGATCATGAAGGATGCTGTCAGTGTTTTCCTCCATCAGAATAAGCAGCCTCTAGACTGTAAGAAACACACACATTTTAACATCATTTTGATTGTCTAAAATTTACTGCAGCTAAAAATTACATTTGGTTTACAATGCATTTTGCCAGGTATGTTGTCACTTGTCAAAGCTAAGAATTTTACATGCTGGGTTTTTTATGGCACATTTAGCACTGATAAGTTGTCACACTCTTGCTTAATATGTTAACATTCTGTCTGTAAACGTGTATATGCATAGCTACCTTTTTGAAGCAATATTGAGATTTACTTAAGAATGTGGGGCCCAATAAATACCATCAATGGTTGCCCAGTCCAAGAGATGGTGGATCCTATAGTAAACACCACCTCATCATGCACTAAAGACTTACT